>NC_067229.1:16412500-16777500 GCF_019924925.1 Ctenopharyngodon idella | reverse complement strand
GGACCACTTGACAAAATTAACAACAATACCATAAAAAAGATTACTAATTAAAATAAATATTCCTGTTTAAAACATTTAAAATACAGAAAGATAGGATATAGAATATTTCTTGTTAAATTGTTAGTTTTTCACATAAGGCCTACAATCATAGTACACTGAACTCGGGGGCATGGCAACAATTGCTCAAACCAAAGAAGCAAATTTATTAAATTCACTTCAATTCAATTTATATTTATTTGTATAGCGCTTTTCACAATACATATTGTTTCAAAGCAGCTTTACAGAAAATGCATGCATCTACAATTTAGAGTAATTTGTTATCAGAGGTGTCTGTGTCCACATAATGTCCATATGTCCAGAAATGTGCAGTTCTAAGATAAGATAATCATGCAGTTAGCTAACATCATGTATTCATTTAGGCAGAAATAATGATCTCATTAAAGCAGTTATTACAAGTTGTGGTCATAATGATTACAAGATATAGAAAATTTGGCAGTTTTGTATGATTTAGAGTTGGCATCATCTGAAGTCTTCGCAGGCGTTGCGTCATCTCTTCACAGGTGTTGGATCTTCTGAAATCTTCGTAAGAGGCTGGATCCCAACTGGAGCTGGTGTATCTTTAGTTACCAAGGTAGAAACAGAAAAGCAAATAGAAAATAATTAACATAGCTGCTGTTAGCATTTCCAGCAAAAGATAATCATGTGCATTTCATCTGATATAACTGGAGTACAAGGTTATGAGATGTATTATGTGAATGCTTGGCTAAAGAGATGTGTCTTTAATCTAGATTTAAACGGGGAGATTGTGTCTGAGCCTCAAACATTATCAGGAAGGCTATTCCAAAGTTTAGGAGCCAAATGTGAAAATGCTCTCCCTCGTTTAGTGGACTTAGATATCCTAGGTACTACCAAAAGTCCAGAGTTTTGTGATCTTAAAGAGCGTGATGGATTGTAGGGCGATAGAAGATCGGTTAAATACACAGGAGCTGAACTATTTAGGGCCTTGGTTAGTAGCAATACTTTATAATTGATATGGAACTTAATAGGTAACCAGTGTAGAGATTGGTGAAAATTTTTGTTATATGATCATATTTTCTTGACCGGATAAGAACTCTAGCAGCTGCATTTTGGACTAACAGCTTGTTTATTGAGGATGCAGGACAGCCAGCTAGTAATGCAGTAATCTAGTATAGACGTCATGAAAGCATGAACTAACTTTTCTGCATCAGAAGCAGAGAACATATTCCCTAGCTTAGTGATGTTTCTGAGGTGGAAGAAGGCTGTTTTTGTAACATATGCAATATGATTTTCGAAAGACAAGTTGGTGTCAAATATAACACCCAGATCTTTAGCTGCAGAGGATGAAGTAACAGTACATCCTTCTAGATGCAAATAGTAGTCTTAGAGATTCTGTGTACAGGTTTTTGGTCAAATAACTAATACCTCAGTCTTATCCTAATTTAATATAAGAAAATTACTGTTCATCCAATATTTTATGTCTTTAACACACTCTGTCCACTTAATTCAGCGATTTCATATGGTGGTGGTAAAATATATCATCGGCATAGGAGTGGAAACTAATTCCACGTTTTCTAATAATAAGTAGCAGCATGTACAGGTGCTGGTCATATAATTAGAATATCATCAAAAAGTTGATTTATTTCACTAATTCCATTCAAAAAGTGAAACTTGTATATTATATTCATTCGTTACACACAGACTGAAATATTTCAAATGTTTATTTCTTTTAATTTTGATGATTATAACTGACAACTAAGGAAAATCCCAAATTCAGTATCTCAGAAAATTAGAATATTACTTAAGACCAATACAAAGAAAGGATTTTTAGAAATCTTGGCCAACTGAAAAGTATGAACATGAAAAGTATGAGCATGTACAGCACTCAATACTTAGTTGGGGCTCCTTTTGCCTGAATTACTGCAGCAATGCGGCGTGGCATGGAGTCAATCAGTCTGTGGCACTGCTCAGGTGTTATAAGAGCCCAGGTTGCTCTGATAGTGGCCTTCAGCTCTTCTGCATTGTTGGGTCTGGCATATCGCATCTTCCTCTTCACAATACCCCATAGATTTTCTATGGGGTTAAGGTCAGGCAAGTTTGCTGGCCAATTAAGAACAGGGATACCATGGTCCTTAAACCAGGTACTGGTAGCTTTGGCACTGTGTGCAGGTGCGAAGTCCTGTTGGAAAATGAAATCTGCATCTCCATAAAGTTGGTCAGCAGCAGGAAGCATGAAGTGCTCTAAAACTTCCTGGTATATGGCTGCTTTGACCTTGGACCTCAGAAAACACAGTGGACCAACACCAGCAGATGGCATGGCACCCCAAACCATCACTGACTGTGGAAACTTTACACTGGACCTCAAGCAACGTGGATTGTGTGCCTCTCCTCTCTTCCTCCAGACTCTGGGACCCTGATTTCCAAAGGAAATGCAAAATTTACTTTCATCAGAGAACATAACTTTGGACCACTCAGCAGCAGTCCAGTCCTTTTTGTCTTTAGCCCAGGCGAGACGCTTCTGACGCTGTCTGTTGTTCAAGAGTGGCTTGACACAAGGAATGCGACAGCTGAAACCCATGTCTTGCATACGTCTGTGCGTAGTGGTTCTTGAAGCACTGACTCCAGCTGCAGTCCACTCTTTGTGAATCTCCCCCACATTTTTGAATGGGTTGTTTCACAATCCTCTCCAGGGTGCGGTAACCCATATTGCTTGTACACTTTTTTCTACCACATCTTTTCCTTCCCTTCGCCTCTCTATTAATGTGCTTGGACACAGAGCTCTGTGAACAGCCAGCCTCTTTTGCAATGACCTTTTGTTTCTTGCCCTCCTTGTGCAAGGTGTCAATGGTCGTCTTTTGGACAACTGTCAAGTCAGCAGTCTTCCCCATGATTGTGTAGCCTACAGAACTAGACTGAGAGACCATTTAAAGGCCTTTGCAGGTGTTTTGAGTTAATTAGCTGATTAGAGTGTGGCACCAGGTGTCTTCAGTATTGAACCTTTTCACAATATTCTAATTTTCTGAGATACTGAATTTGGGATTTTCCTTAGTTGTCAGTTATAATCATCAAAATTAAAAGAAATCAACATTTGAAATATATCAGTCTGTGTGTAATGAATGAATATAATATACAAGTTTCACTTTTTGAATGGAATTAGTGAAATAAATCAACTTTTTGATGATATTCTAATTATATGACCAGCACCTGTATATTGAAAATAGCAGAGGGCCTAACACAGACCCTTGCGGCACTCCATAATTTACTGACATTAACTTGGATAATTCCTTGTTTAAATAAACAAAATGGTAACAGTCTGATAGGTATGATCTAAACTACCTTAATGCCTGTCCTTGAATACCAGTGTAATTTCAAAGTCATTATAAGGGTAAATGATGAACTATATTGTTGAATGCACCACTAAGACCACATAAAACTAGTATTGAGATGCAGCCTTGGTCAGAAGAAAGAAGTAGCCTAAGTCATTTGTAATTTTAACAAGCAGAGTTTCTGTGCTATGATGGGGATGGACTGAACTTTTTCATAGATTATTGTTTTGCAGGAAGGCATTAATGCAATAGTATTTTCTTCCCTATTGTGATGTGTGTCCGAGTGAAACGGCTTCTCGAAGAAAAACATTAGGGCGGGACTTGATTTTGTCCATCATGAATTGATTGGATCTTTGTGGTGATCTCATGTGAGTGACAGGTTTTGTTCTGCCATCGTGCAAGTGAACAATTCATCAGAGAAGAAAAGATATGTGGGTGCAAGTGGGAGGGGAAGATATTTTGATTAAAGGTTACGAGGGCACACTATTTTTTTTAATAAAAAAATACAGATCAATTATTTATCATAAATATTTTATAAAAAACAAGAATTGTCAATTTTTTATTTTATGGTGACTTTAATAATTCAACACTTTGAACCAACGAATGTGATTTACATCTTTAAAAATTGTGAGTTATAATTTATGGGGAAATGTTCTAATATTTCATTACCTCTCGCGCCGTTTCCAGGACTACCGGGGCTAGTTGACCCGGATCACGTGACAGCGCGGGGGTTTGTTGCTGTCACAGATTTGTAAAGTGTAGAGCCGCGAGACAGAGCCGTCTGGAGCGCGCGCACCGAAAAGATGGAGCTGTCGGCGACAGAAGACCGGGTTTTCGCCGCGGAATCCATCCTGAAAAGCCGCGTTAGGAAAGTAAGTAAGAAAGAATGAGGTTTAGGGGGGCTGGGGGTGTTTTTTACGACGTAAAGTACACATAGAGGGTCGTCTTTCGTTTGTCTCGCGATGCGGAGCTTAAAGGCGCCTGCAATGACAAGAGGGGGAGGCCTACTTGCAGATGTTTTCCTATTTAGCGACTCAGTGTATTTATTTGCATTGTCAGATTGGAAAAAACAAGTCAAATGTGGGACATTTGGATTTGCAACTTGAGTTTATGTTGTAAAATTAGGTTGTGCTCTGCTTGGAACTGACAACAGCCCGCTAAAAGAGCAGCAGGAGGAGGCTAAAAAGGGACAGTCTGGCATAAGTCCATGACAAAATCAATGCATGCTGGCTGACCCAAGATTCAAAGATCTCAACAATGCAGGAGTTTAAGTACTGCACGGTGTCATGCCACATAGTTTAAATTGTAGGTTGTGCTGTATTAGATTATATTTAGATAAACACTTTACTGAGCCCCAAAAATTAAATAAATGGTCATGAGGTTGAAATAGAGTATGCATTGTTCATGCATTCTTTAGTTAGTGTTAAATAAGGAGGATTTCCCACTGTCTTTCTCTCCGCAGGGTCGAATTGAGTACCTGGTTAAATGGAAAGGTTGGGCGCTAAAGTAAGTGTGTAAAATATATAAATATTACAATGGACATATTTTAACATATTATATTGTGCTGTTTGTTTCAGGGTTGCAAACTGTATTTTAACCTTTTCTGTTGTTTGAATGGAAACTTTCTTTTTGGTTTCACTTTAAGGCTTTTTTGCATTTTCTGCGCAAATAGTGTGTAACAGCTGCAGCTCTATAAAGAACATAAAGTGATTTGTATGTTACTACTTTAAATAATTCTTTTAATAACTGGCATAATTATAAAATGGTTATGAGAATTATTTTAAACTTGATCGTCAAATCTAATTTATGTGAGGAGCATTACATTTACATCCAAATGGTAAGTAAACTACAACAAATTGACCCAAACGCCAAACTCTAGCTGTGAACAATGTAAGTCATGTGAATTAATTCTGATTTAGTGCATGTAGTTTTTATAGATTTATATAAATTGAGAGCTATATATAAAAATTTACTTAATTCATTTGTCACACCACAGGACTATTTAAATGATCTATAACAAGAAAAAAAACCCCTAATATATACAGTACTATGCAAAAGTCTTAGGCATGTTAGTATTTTTGCACACACAAAAAAGTTAAGTTAGTTATTTATATCTTTTGCTGTAGTGTGTCAGTAGGAAATATCAGTTTACATTTCCAAACATTCCTTTTGTCATTAATTGTAATAATCTAGTGTGATTTTTGTATACACAAGGAGTCTGACAACAGCCGGTATGCTCCACACGGAGATCTGATCTCACCATCATAGAGTCTGTCTGTGTTTACTTGAACAGAAAAACTGTGACAGACTAAATCTAGAAGAACTGTGGCAACGTCTCCAAGACACCTAAAGAAACCTACCTGCAAAGCTACCTGAAAAACTATGTGCAAGTGTACCTAGGACAAAAGCTGTTTTAAAAGCAAAGGGTGGTCACACCAAATATTGATTTGATTTAGTTAATAAAAGTTAACTGATCAATAAATTCTACTTAACATTAATTTTTAAAAGCATCCTCACTTAACAGCATTTTTACACAAACGCCTAAAACTTCTCACAGTACAGTAGCTTTGCAGGTAGGTTTCTTCAAGTGTCTTCTTCAGGTGTCTTGGGGGATGAAATCTTAATGGGGAAACCTTAAACCTTTAAAACTTGTACCCATTACCACTTTAAAGAATCAAATGTTTTGCAATATAGGCACAGCACATGGGAACCCGAGGAGAACATCCTAGATGATCGACTTATCACAGCCTTTGAGCAAAAGTAAGTGTCACTTAAAGACTTTGCCTTTACCTCTTAACCTAAATTCTCTATAAAGTTTATAGAGAAAGATTTAGGTTTACATTTATTCTTTTTCTACTCTTACTTTATTTTTGCAGCTTTTTGCTGCCAGTTAGACTGGAAACTAACCTCTATGATGGATTTTTAAACAAAGAAGATTTGCATTATGCTCCAAAGGCTTTCATTTTGATTGTTATGGTTTAGGCTTGACACTAAAGTGATGTCATATTTTCCTTGGCTTAAATGGTTCTTTCCCACATTTCATAGGGAGCGTGAGCAGGAACTTTATGGCCCAAAGAAACGTGGACCTAAACCAAAAAACTTTGTACTAAAGGTTTGAGTCTTTTTAAAATGTTCTTAGAAATCTATCAAATTTTTAAAATTTTAGGTGTTATAATACAAGTTTTTGCCTTAAGTGTTTCAAAACTTATAAATAAACTTTCTGTTTGATACTGTAGTACCTCTTAGTCACATTTGCTTTCCACCTGTCTAGGCACGGGCACAGGCGGGTGATAGACCTCGAAGCTCAAATGCTCGACGCACTCCACCTCGCACCACTGCGAAGCCTCCAACCTCGTCCTCTTCTGCAAGTTCAGCTGCTCCTCAGCCTTCATCATCCTCTTCCTACTCCACCGCTCCAACCCCCAGAGTGCACTCTCTCGCTGCTGCTCATAAACTGAAGAAAGACATCCATCGTTGTCATAGAATGTCTCGACGACCTTTGCCACGACCTGACCCTCTGGCCGACCCCACAGGATCCACATATTCATCCCGTCCTCCCATCTCTCCATTCTCTGAAACTGTCCGCATTCTCAACCGTAGGGTAAAACCTCGGGAGGTTAAGCGGGGACGCATAATCTTGAACCTGAAGGTCATTGACAAATCTGAAAATGGTGGAGTAGCCAGTAGAAGGTCACCGCAGTCATCCACGGGGCGGGCGAAAATCCCATCCCGAAATCGCATCATTGGGAAAAAGCATGGGGACATGCCTTATAGGCCATTCCAGCATCCTATGAAGATGTTGGGTTTCCCGATGTACGGCCAGCCATTTGGGCTTCACCCCTGTGGGCCATTGTCCTCTATGGCCAATGAAGGGTCCAACAAAGCCAATCAAAGAGGTGGAAGCTTCTGTGGTAGCCATTCCTCTGCAAATGCACAGAAGTTTCAGTACCAGCCACCACCTTCTCCATCCAGCTCCAGTGGGTCTAATGGCAGCTCCCCTTCACCTCAGAAACAACCGACTCAACCTGAAGCACCTACTTCAACTAAATTGGGCTCCCCAGCCTCATCACGCTCCCGAGATAGCTCCCAACCTCACCCAAAGTCCAGCTCGGCGCCATTCCTCCCTTCCTCACCCTCCTACACATCTTCCCCATCATCCTCTCTAGAAGATGAAGACCAGGGCACTCCGAATGTCGCCACTTCACGGGGTGGAAAACGGAAACTCCGACATCGAACCCAGGCGGGTCAAGCGTCGGTCAGCCAGGTTAGTGACCGCACTACTGCCCCACTTCTTGAGGAAAATAGGGTGCCAAAAGAGGGGGACCCTAATTGGCACCCTGAAATGGCACCCAGCTGTGCCAATGTAGTCGTTACTGACGTCACCACAAACCTTCTCACAGTCACCATCAAGGAATTCTGCCATTCTGGAGCTGGTTCTGAACCCTCCTCCCCTTGCCAAGCTGACAACCCACCCTCTCCCACCACAGCTGCCTCTTGAAAGTTCCCCCTAAATGCCCCCAGCCAAAATATCTGCCCACTTAACCCCATGAGAACTTGCCATAATGATATTAACGCATCCTAAAATAGTTGCCGTTAATGAAATTAAAATGTATTTTTGGTGAAATTGAGATATATTGAAGTAATATTTAAAGGCAGGGTTGCTTCCATTGACCTATACTTTTTAAACAGCATGTTATGATGGTTTTGTAGTACTTCATGCCTTTCTTCCCCCTCTTTTTTCCCCAGTGATCCTGACTTTCCACAGCCTTTTTGCCCAGTAATTGCGCCTTGTCTTGTCACCACCAGTCCAGTAGAGACCGCCATTCCCATATCTCCAGACCTAAAGTTCAGAATCCACCCAGAAAATGTTGATCTTAACAGCTTTCTTGGACTCGAGACATTGCACCAAAAAGTTTTTTATCTTTTGAGGTGCATTGTTGAGGTGCACACAAGATGCTTCACTCCTGCTTTGGAAGTTCAACAGGTGTGGATGAAGATTGTGTATCCGCACACACACTTGTTAGATAACACTTATTGTGGCAACATGCCCATTTAGGCATCCAACCCATGCATTGATCTTGCCAACTGTCTCCTTTGCTAATGAAGAACCATTGCTCATGAAGAACCCAAGTCATCATGGCGCTCACTAGATTACCCGGGCGTAGACGTGACTGTATTTATATGCACCAAGCTGCGAAATCCTGAGGACAGTTAAGTTATTTCCTTCTGCTTGAACGCTTTGATCCAGATGTCTGCCGAGACTCTAAACTGACTCAAGTGTGAATGCTGAGGACTGCATCTAAAGTGTGGTACTGTACGTTAAACCTTCCACATACTCAACAACCCACTTTCCTTATTGGAGAAGTACCTTCTCATATTTGCCTTCTGACTACAATAGTTTGTGTTTCATGTAATAGTTACTGTATTTTTGGGGTTGGTAACGAGGGGTAACTTCTCTCAGAACTTGATTGGAGGAGTTCAAATATCATTTTAGAGACTTTTAGAGTAAGTGGGTCTCAGACCTACCAAATATAACAGATTGCCTTGGTTGATGAAACCCTCTTTCACACTTTCAAACGAGACAGTCCGGGACCATGATTATTGTGAGTGTTATGATGGTGACTGCATGTCGTTGGCCCCTTGAGCTTGTCTGCAGGTCCGACCAGGTGCTAGAATTGCCAATACAGACCTGGGATAAAGCTAGCTTGTTTAGTTGGTAGGTGCTTGGGATGTGTCTGTACCGAGATTGGTATTTGTCCAATAATATCTATCAATCTATCTATATAGTTATAAATCTAGATATCTATCTATCTATCTAGTTTCGAAAACGGTATCTGTGCATTGGTAGCAGATACATAGATATATACATAGATGCCCCATTAGCATTTGTTTCTAAGGGCCACTATATGTAAGCCGTCAGCCATATTGGAACAGTCAAAGCCGGTCCGTGAATATTCGAAAGAGAGTTGACTGTGCATCTGCAACAATAGTCGCTCCGTTCCGTGCCGGGGAGCGGCTCGTTTAGCTGTCCCTGGCCTGCTTGGAATAGGTGGGCCAGAGCACGGTTTGGTTGGGCTCGAGCGCGGTTCGCATGCAATGTGAGCGCTAACAGCTACTACTTTGTGTGCGCTACTGTCATTATTACGACGGCAAACATCTTTATTACTACTCGGATAGTACTCTTTTCAATTCATGTACTTAATTAGAGTGTATTTGGGTTTATAATGGGTCTGCTTCTCACCTTATTGATGAACAGGAATTGTAGTTTGCAGTAGCAAAATACCTCCAACATCAGCTGCCTTTGTAGTTTGTAATAATCCTCTGATACGTGCAAGTGAAAATCACTGCGCGGCATAAATGATAAATCTATTAAGCAATATCTTAGCGAAAGTGCATTTCTTCCTGTTTTCTTCCATACAAAAAGTTGCATCATATATGACGTAAGCGTGCTCCGGCACGGAACGTTAAGGGCAATGTGAGTGCGGGCCAGCGGGGGAGTGGGGAGAGGGGCAGTCGCGCTCGGGCTCGGTTCAAGACAACCGTACCTAAATGTCCTAATTGAACTAATCCTGGCTTAATCTAAGCCCTGTCTGTGAAACCAGGCCATACAAACACAAACTAACACATTCTCATATGTGAAAGTTTATCCCATTTCTTTGGGAATTTAAATCTCAGCGGTTTCACAGCCAGAAGCTGCACAATATTGTGGTATCATTGATTCTTACTGTGAGTGACAACACGCTGACTGTTCCAAAATGGCAGGCATACCTGGAGTGGCTGAATGTGGCATCTATGTATACATATCTATGAGCAGATACACATCTATGAGCAGATACAGCGCTTGTATCTACTGCACTGTAGAGTGTAGTTACAAGCGTTCAAGGAATAGTTAATCAAAAAATGAACATTCTGTTATCATTTACTCACCATCATGTTGTTCCAAACCCATACCAGAATGTTGATGCTCTTTTGAAAGTTGATGGGGAACAAGAGCTGTAAAACAACAAGAAGGACAAATGACTTGTGCGCTGTATTCCAAGTTGTATGAAGGCATCTGATAGCTTTGTGTGTAGAATCGACTAAAATGCAAGTAATTCCTTAAAAATCTGTACTAGAAACGTTTGCTTGACAGCCTTGGTCTCCATTCACTTTCATTATAAGAAATAAAGAGCAGCTTGGACATTCTGCTGAATATCTTATGTTTCACTGAAGAAAGGTTTGAAAATACATGAAAGTGAGTACATAATGACAATTTCTGAGTGAAATTCATTTAATATTTTAAACTTTACTGAAAGCTAAATAGTTTAGTTGCGTCATGGTGTAACTTTATTATTTTAGAATTTATTTTAAAAATTGTGGGAATCTTTCACAGGCTTTTCTTGAGCAGTCCAGCAAGCAATATTATAACTTGCCACATTAGGCCTAAAGAAACAGGTTAACACAGTATATGGCAGCTAACTTGGTTGTACTGAAGGATGATAAAATGTCAGACTCCTCCGGAGGACAAAGGCAAACCTCATTATAAGATTTAATTATAGAACACAATTAAGTTCCACTTGTAGTCATATAGCCATCCTCTAATGGAGCACTTTTACTCTATCACTGTGCCTTTAGGGAGAAATGAACCGTAGAAAAATATGGCTTTTTTAAAAAAAAGTTTTTCCCAAAATTATTTACAAATATTGACAATTTTTATTATTTTTAGAATGTATGTGTAAATAAATATATGAACTTTTTTAAATAACTTTAAACTGCTTTAGTTTACCGGCTTCCAAACATTAATGTGAACTTATCTACTTAAAACTCTTATTTTCTTTGCCAAAGTTCTTTATACGTTTAATTTTTGTTTATCAAAGTCATCAAATGTTTATCCCAGGTCTGAAATAATTCATGTTGTGAACATATCCCTGGTGCTGCCCCACTGAGGGCGCTACATTCGGTTCATCTGTACAGAAATATATCTAATATCGAAGCATGTGTTGCATTTAGCTACTCTGTTCGACTCCATAATGTTGTTACCTTTGCCTACAAAGTGTTCCACATACAAACAGTCAAGTCTTTGTTTACCTTTATATCCTTAATGTTAGAAAATAGATGTTGATATGGTGTGAAACAATGCAAGATGGTTTCTCCTACAGAGGTAGCTTAGCACTATGATAATATGTGGCCTACATTTCATGCAATAGGGCTTGTGTTTTATAGGATGTAGCCACCAGGGACCATCATGGCACAGACAAGAGATTGCTTAAAAAGACAAGGATGAAGGTATACTGGAGGTTACATCAGTGTCTGATGTGTTTTTTTTTTTTTTTTAAAGAATTTTTTATTATTATTATTAATAATAATAAATTTGTGTCGTAGAAGTGAATGATACGTGTGCTGCCTTTATTTTATAGCCATTGTTGTTCAATTTTACTAGTGTAGTTTGGGTTTGAGAGAATATAGAACACAAAACAGAACTAAGTGTGATTTATATGAGTCATCTCTTTGGTAATGTGTAAGGCTAATGCCATTGATGAAGCTGATTATGATAATGAACTTGTTGCTATGACATTGTAATGTAACGGATGCATGATTTGAGAAACCTAATTGTACAGGTCATTTAAATGTCATACTGTTGTTGTTGCTTTGTGTGTTTCTTGAAAGAGGCTTTTAATAAAATCACTTTAAAGACACTGTCTCTTTGCCACCCATTTAATTATATTGTTTGTTAAAATGACTTTCCATTGGAAGGAGACTAGTTTGAAAAAAATATTTCAGGGTCATATGAACTACTTGAACCTTTAGAGTGGATAGAGGTTTGGAGCCACACAAGGATAATTAAATGATAGGGGTGTAACAATATATCTATATACACAATACAAAAATGCAACAATATGTATTGTGGGTGGTGACAATTGTGTACAATTCATCCAAAATGAAAATGACTGTGAGAAAAAAAGTTTTAGTGTCAGTTCTACACTGAACTATATATAATGTATAATAATGAAATGGGGAATATTTATGGGTCCTGATAATGCCAAATGTATTGTGTTACCAGTAAAAAGTGGCCTACATTATTTTAAATATGTCTAATAAATGACAGTGCAGGCATATTCGTATTTTTGTGTATTTTCAGCTTCAGAATCATGAATATTTTTATTCTGGTGTCACCATTGTCCTGTGCATTGGGTTACCAGCAGCAAGTCCAAGCCTATTCATTTCCACTCCCAATACAATACCAGCATTTTAATCAACAGTTAATTTTTTGTTAACCTTTTACCATATATCTTGAAGTATCGTAATGTCGTGTCGGGAGTTCAGTATCGTGATATGTATCGAATCGTGGGATGAGTGGGTTTACATCCCTATTAAATGATGACAGAATTTTAATTTTTGGATGAACTATGGTTTTAAATGTCAATACTGTTACCCGCCATGTCTGTGTTGTTAAAGGATTAGTTCACTTTCAAATGAAAATTACCCCAAGCTTTACTCATCCTCAAGCCATCCTAGGTGTAGCCTATATGACTTTCTTTTTTTCTTATGAACACAATCGGAGAAATATTAATAAAAATCCTGACGCATCCAAGCTTTATAATGGCAGTAAGCGTTACCAAACGAGTATGAGCTTGGGGTGATGTTCATTTGAAAGTGAACTAATCCTTTAATTCGGCAAGAGGGCGCTGTACAGCGAATGTTCGAATGTGTTTCTGAATTGTTTTTTTCCCCCCCTTTATAAGCAAATTATCTATTAGATACTTTAAATACATAGTAGACTATGAGAAATAATAGTGATTAATGTAATAGTAATAATGATGTTTCCCTAAAGGCCTTGCCAGCAACATGTTTTCAACCATTAGTCTAGTTCTCACGCAAGATTTTCCGTCTGTGCACCTCTGCTCTCTTGTGGGCTTCACCCATGAGGACCACATAATCTATGAATAGCTGAGAAGTTTTTGGACTAATTACATGCCTTTATTCCTGGCTGCTGAAATGCCATAATCATCATGAATCTTAATGGGAGCACCGAGTTCGATTTGAATGACCACAAAAACTCTCAAATGAATAATTTTAGAGAGGCATGAAAAGTGATATTCTTGCGCCCCCTGCAGGAGCTGATATATAACGACTAGACAGACAGACAGACAGACAGATAGATAGATAAATAGATAGATAGATAGATAGATGATAGATAGATAGATAGATAGACTAATGATATAAACTGCATATATATATATATATATATATATATATATATATATATATATATATATATATATATAGCTATATATGCTATATATGCTACTGTCAGAATCCCAGATAGAAAGAAAGAAAGAAAGAAAGAAAGAAAGAAAGAAAGAGAAAGTAGATAGATAGACTGACAGATAGTTTGTGCTTGTCAGATTAAGTAGATGGTGGATGACGAATGGTTGACGAATATTGGAGGCGGGCTTTTACTGAGGAAGATGTAGCTGCGGTCATGGCTCCCGGACCGCGTATCCCAGTGCAATAGTAAATAACTTCAATGAAAGGAAATGCATTGCATCTGTTTATAGCAGAGAAACGCATTTTTTTTAAAAGATACATATATTACAATTTTAGTTTATAACTGTAGCCTTTTAAATCTACCTTATATGCGAGCGAGCTATGGATGTGCAGGTTGCAAACCATTGCAGCATCAAGTCTGCAGCGAAACCGAGCAGCCCGCAGAATGCAGCTGAATGCGGGAAAGAAAACGCACCAAAGAAGAAATCCCGGACGAGAAGAGGCAAAAGAGGGAAGCGACGGAGGGGCAAGAAGGCCAACGAGCCTCCGCCGTTTCTACCACCGGAGGTAAGATGTATGTTCGCGGATGCTAACCATTAGCCAACGGAGATGATACTGTGTATATCAATAAACAAAATATCAGACAGAATTTCGTGTATAAAAGAGTCCCTGTTCTACGTTATAGTTAATTAGGATATTTATAACAGCAGCAATGTGTTAAGCTGCTCGCTGATATATTATATGCACAAAATTGGTAACTTTCGCCAAAATATCGTACAGTTATGCTACTGTAAAATCATAATAAGAAGTTTTCAGGGTTTTTTTTTTTTTTTTTTTTTACATTTTGTTTTCTTTTTGGTGACAGCTAGGCTAGTGAATACTAATTTACTACAGTAATACTAACAATTGTATGATTTTAGTTGGTTAGAGAAGGCTAAGACCTTTGACAGAATTCACAGTCCAAAATGTAACTTACACTTTTTAGGCGAGAACAGACATTTACTTTATGTTAGATAATAGTTTAGCAAATCTAAATAAAGAGAATAATAAAATAAATTATAAAACGCTTTTTATGTTAATGCAGTGCCAAATAAATACATTTTATGCATTTATTATTAATTTCAGTATTTTGTTTTTAGTACTGATTTTTGCAAAAATTTATTTATATTTTTATTTAATTGAATATTTTTCCCCCCAAAATATCTTCATGTTTTTAGGCTGAAGAGGGAAACATTGAATACAAGGTACACAAACCCTACAATCACAATCTGATTAAGTGAAATTGAAGTTCAACTTGTAATTGGGTTGATTTTTATCATCCCAGTTCATCCAATACTGCATACTGATTCTGTCTTTTTTCACCCAGTTGAAGTTGGTAAACCCCACGCAGTATCGCTTTGAACACTTGGCCACGCAGTTGAAATGGCGACTGCAGGAGGGCCGGGGGGAGGCGGTGTATCAGATTGGGGTGGAGGATAATGGTCTGCTGGTTGGACTTACAGAAGAAGATATGAAAGCATCGCTTAAGACTCTTCGCCGAATGGCTGAAAAGTATGTATTCAATCTGTCATCCAATTAGTTAAAAAGGAGCTATTATGCTTTTTTACAACTTTCTTTAGTGTGTAATATTGCGGTTTGATCATGAAAACGGTCTGCAAAGTCAAAGTCGCTCCAAAGGGAGTTATTCTCTATATCAATGCACTCTGTTTCTGAGCTCCCTGAAACGCCTCCACTGTAGTTTTCTTCGGGGAACAAAGCACGCAGTGCTGGGTAGTGGGTAGTAGCCTAACTGATTACATGTAATCTGGATTTTGTTATAAGATTCTAAAAAATTAAGTGTCTTGTAACAGGATTATATTGCATTTTGAAATATTCGGTTAATGTTGGTTAATGGTCACATGACATGCAGGTACACAAATAAAATATTTTCTAATCTTCTTTAGTAGGTGTATTATTAGGGCCCGAGCACCGATGGTGTGAGGACCCTATTGGAATTGCTCCGTTTATTATTATTCTTCCGCTTCTTCTTCTTCTTCGTCCAAATGAATCGCATTTTTGAGGGCCTGAACATGTTTGAAAACTCATGAAACTTTGCACATGCATCAGAAGTGGTGAAAATTTATGTCTGAAATGGGTTTCAGAATTGGGTGTGGCAAAATGGCTCAATAGCGCCACCTATAACTTTTCAACGAAGTGCCCCTCACGCTATGTTTCACGTACAAGTATAAAATTCGGTAGACACATGTACAAGCCCAATACCTACAAAAAAGTCTCTTGGAGTAAAATCTGAAACCGAACAGAAAGTCTGATATTTTTAATTAACTTTACAAAGTTGTGTAATTTTTGCCATTTCCACACGCTGTACCTTAGCGAACTCCTCCCAGAGCTTTTATCAGATCGTATTTGGTCAGTCTAATCTAAAGGCCTTTGCGACATTAAATTGCAAAGATCTTGAGTTTTCGCTGAAGAGCCTGTCCAGAGATTGTATATTATAGGGAGATGAGAGGGTCTGTATCTCTTACCATTGGAAAAAGCTTAACGGCTAACTTAATAATGTGCGGCACCTCTCAGCCTATCGTGTAATGGCAGTGACATCAGTCGCAACATTCCCTAGTCTGCCTTCTCTTAAAAAAATAAATTTTTATCAAGCTAAAATCTACATATAGTTCCCAACGAAAGTATTTTTTAGTACAAAACATGCTGAAGATTAGTAAACAGGCTGTCGATTAATTAAATGATTAGCTATTTCCCCACAAAAGCTGTTTAATCAGCATAGTGAAGCCTCTCAATCCATTGACATCCATTCAAAAAACAGCCTCTGGTCTCCTTCCCTGCATACTGCCAGAGGTGGAACGTTAGCATTAGCCGTTACGCTTTTTTGGCTAAAGGTTGCAGGCTTGCCTTCCAGTGGCTTTGGCGTGTCCGTGGCGGCCTGACAAAGTTCGATGTTTCGCCAAGAAACAGGAAGTTGTTGTAACTCAGGTATACAATGTCCAATCTGTCCCAAACTTCACGTTTTATTAGAGTCCTGGCCTGAAGACATCTATATGGCAATATTCAGTTACAGTCATAGCGCCACCTGTGGGCAACAGGAAATGACATGTTTTACACTGTGATTAACTCCTCATAGAGATTTAACCAGATCAACATCATTTTTGGTCAGTCTAATCTTAAGACCTTAGCAATGATAAATATCAAAGATCTTGAGTATTCGCTGAAGGGTATGTCCGTGGCCTGACAAAGTCTGATGTTTCGCCATGAAAGAGGAAGCTGTTGTAACTCAAGCATACTATGTCCATTGTGCCCCAAACTTCACATGTGTGATAAGAGTCCTGGCCTAAAGACATATATGCCTATATGCCAATATTCAGTTTGTCATAGTGCCACCTGTTGGCAACAGGAAGTGGGATGCTTTACACTGTAATTCACTCCCAGAAACACATTTCAATATGCCACAAAGTACCAAATATACTAGAAACACGTTAAATCATGCAACACCTGGCTCAGTGCTAAAGTATTTGATTAAAGCCACAAAACAGGAAGTTGTTGTAACCCCACGTGTCCGTGGCGGCCTGACAAAGTCTGATGTTTCGCCATGAAAGAGGAAGCTGTTGTGATTCGAGCATACTATGTCCGATCTGCTCCAAACTTCACATGATTGATAATAGTCCGGCCTGATGACATCTACATGGCAATATTCAGTTACGGTCAAAGCGCCACCTGCTGGCAGCAGGAAGTGTGGCACTTTTAAATGATTTTGCCTCGCTTACATGCATGTCGCCCACTGTTCATTGTTTTCCTAAGGCCAACGGGTGGTGGCGAGTCCGGGTGCGAGGGCCCTTTCATCGCTGCTTGCGGCTTTAATTTTGATTGTTTTTTATTTAAAAATTATTTATTTTAATTTTACATTTTTATGATTTCATTACTTGATAGCTTTTCATTAAACTCACGAACCCCCTGCAGTTCCATCATGAACCCCAGTCTGGGAAACCCTGACGTAATGTAATATTTAATGCACTTACTTTATATTGTTGATAACAAAGAATGACAGAGAACACTGCATTTTCAGAAGGAGGGGCTTCATAGAGATAGGAACTAAACAGAGCGTTACTGACAGACTGGGAAGAGAGGTGCTGCAACAATGTCAAATATGTGGAAAATTAATGTTTTTTGAACATTCAAGCATGTAAACCTATTCTAGTAGAGCCCAAAACAAAATCAAGACTTTGTAAAAGGGCATAATATGGCCTCTTAATTCTTTAATGTCAATGGCTTATAAGCGTGTTGTGTTGTCTTGGTAAGACTCTGTGACTCTGCACAGGGTTGGAGCTGATATCACACTCCTGAGAGAGAGGGAGGTCGACTGCGATAGAGCTCGACGGAAAATCGCAGAAGTTCTTGTGAGGAAAGTTCCAGATGACCAGCAGGTTAACTTGTGATGCCTCAATTAGTTTCCATTTAATTTCCATTATGAATTGTGGTTGTTGTAATTGTAGTCATATGACATTTCAAAAATGTAGCTTGCACATATAATGACCTGAAATTCCTGAATATACCTTTTTTATAATGAACATGTTTTAAATTTTAGATAATAACTTAATAAATAAATAACTTATTGGGATAAAAATAATCTTTTATTATTATTTATTATAAAATACTAAATAAAAGATTTACTAAAGATTTATATTTTTTTCTACTAAAAAATATTAAAATAAAAAATTGATCATTTTCAAACAACATGGTAACACTACAATTAAGGTTTCATTTGTTAACATTAGTTAACTACATTACAACACATATAACAACACTTCTACAGCATTTATTAATTTTTAGCTAATATTAATCTCAACATTTACTAATATAGTTGAATGAATGAATGATTGAGGCATTTATATAGCACTTTTTTATGTACTACTGTACACCACAGCCCTTTACAATCATACCAGTGGTTATTTATAAGATCAAAAGTTGTATCTGTTAACATTAGTTAATGCACCGTGAACTAACATGAACATAAACATTTGCATACACCAACATTAGGCTAATAAATGCTGTAAAAATATATTGCTCATTGTTAGTTCATGTTAGTTAACCCTTTAAACCCAAAGTGGGTTTAACATCACCACCCTTGAAAAAAATCATAATCAAATTACTAAGGAACCACTGACAGGAATAACAGAAATATGTATCATTTTAAAGCTTAGAAACTCAGCTTTTTAATGCATCCAACTATTTTGATAAACTCTTAATGAGTGCTGAGTAGTCCCTCTAAACTGGAGTGTACTAGCGCGCGGGCGCCACCTAGCTACGAAAAAAATTAATAATTATATTTTTCAAAACTACTACCTTGATCAACACAAAATAGGTGTACTTTGAAAGCTTAGAGTCTGAACTTTAGTTTGTAGCTACTTTGATTAACTCCTAAGTAGTGATAAGTTATTTGCTGATAAATAAGAAAAAAATGTTTTCATAATTTATAAAATACTTTTATGTATTGCAATGTGTCAAAAACATCATACAGCTCAGATAATCATGTGTCATATGTCATTTGAAAGGTCTCATGAAGTAGAATACAGCAAGCATAATTGTTTTGGGCTTTGACTAAACTTGAGCGAGTTTTTGTACGGGAAGCCCCGCAAGACCCATATTTAAATAACATACAGCTGTGGCATTTATGTCACGTTTTTGTTCGTAATTTATGAAACATGCTGCGATTGTGAAAAATCATTGATTGTGCACATCATTATTTACAATTTACAATTAAAATGAGTCCAAAATCAACATAATCCAATACTTGATCACAAGATATTCCTTACGTAGTTACGACACATAACACAGGTGTACAGGTGCTAACTAAATTCAGATGTAGCTTTCGCATGATGGTTTCGCTTATAACTTCATAAAACATGCATAGATCGTAGAAAATGGCACATCTTTACTTACAGTGGATGCTCCCGATTGAAATGAGTCCAAAATCAACATAATCCATTGCGTCGATCACAAGATATTCCTCATGGAGTAACCATTTCAAAATGTCCATTAGGGGGGGTGTCAAGGGCTAAACAAAAACTTTTGATTACTTTATGCAATCACCACAAAATTTGATCCAGATGCAGCTCACATGTAGAGGAACTTCACGATTAAAAAAGAATAATCATCCTACCTTAATTCCTTCCTGAGTTATTGCATGACAAATAAGATTATATCAAAATTATATATTTTTTGTCTTTTATCAGCAGTTTCCCAGCATCAGAATGTCCAAATGTAATTTTTTCTTCTAAAAATTTAAAAAGTTTTCTATCAAATAATACCTACCTTTCCTTGCTATAGTTTTGGAGTTACGAGCCTTTACTTTTGTGTGTGTCAATAAGAAAAAAACAACTCTAAAAATGCCTTCAGGACTTAAAGGGTTAATGCATTGTCCTGTTAACAAATGAGACTTTATTGTAAAGTGTTACCAACAACTTTTTTAACTTTTGTCCACCAAATGAAAGTCAGTGGATATAAACAACATACCGGAAGCTGTTTTGTTGTCATGTGATCAACAGGATCTCTCATGATTGTGTAAGTCTGTCAGTTTCTTAAAAATATCCAGTAATTTGACCCTTTTTTAGGTAAAATATGTTATTTTACTTTAGGCCTACTTGTTACATTATGGATGTTATAGAAATTGAAATTTTTTAGAGTAATGAATTCAATATTTATGTTTTAAGGCCCCCTAAAATGCTTTTGTCTTTTAAATGAATGGCCAAGATGCATAAAAAGTTTTCGGTTTTTAGTTGAAAACGGTGTTGTGTAAACGGCCCCTAATAATGCGTTCTGTATTATCAAATTGTTGTGTGTAGTTCCTAGATCTTCGTGTGGCTGTTCTGGGTAACGTGGACTCAGGGAAGTCAACTCTGCTGGGGGTGTTGACACAAGGCGAGCTGGATAACGGACGTGGTAGGGCAAGACTCAACCTCTTTCGACACCTGCATGAGATTCAAACCGGACGCACGTCCAGCATCAGTTTTGAGATCCTTGGCTTCAACAGCAAAGGAGAGGTGAGACAAATATTTAAAACCCACAGGTACATTTTCATTTCTGGTGCATTTTTTCAGTAGAGCTTTAACTGGGATTTAAACCAACAACCTCCTACTTGCTAGCATATATGTATGTTGGTTTGAGAAATAATTGTAATAATAATCTTTTACATCGTTTTAGGTCGTAAACTACAGTGACTCCCGTACAGCAGAGGAGATCTGTGAGAGCTCTTCTAAGATGATCACGTTTATTGATCTCGCTGGTCATTATAAGTACTTGAAGACCACCATATTTGGCTTGACAAGCTACTGTCCAGACTTTGCCATGCTGGTGGTGGGAGCCAATACTGGCATTGGTTAGTATTTATATACTTATACTGATTTAAAAAAGATTTAAGAATATTTAATGAATAAGCCACTAAACATGGAACTAAAGTTGGGCAATATATATTAAATATTTACAATAAATTCAATATTATAATTAAATATTTATTATAAAATATAGTTATTTATTATAAAATATAGTTCTTTAATCAAATATGTACACTACTGTTCAAAAGCTTTGGGTCGGTACGTTTTTGTAATGTTCTTTAAAGAAGTTTCTTATGCTTACCAAGACTGCATTTACTGTAGCCTATATGATCAAAAATACAGTGTAAAAATTAAAATGTAAATATTCCTGTGATGCAAATCTAAATTTTCAGCATCATTACTCCAGTCTTCAGTGTCACATGATCCTTCTGAATCATTCTAAAATGCTGATTTGCTGCTCAAGAAACATTTCTTTTTTTGTGGATACTTTTTTTTAAAAATCAAATTATAAATCATTAATCAAAACCACCCAGATCAACCAGCCCTACTTTGAACAAATTTTGTGTCACAACATTATTCTCATGCTTTAAAATTCTCTCAGCTGGTACAACTAGGGAGCACCTGGGTTTGGCGATGGCGCTGAAGGTGCCCATATTCATAGTGGTGAGTAAAGTGGACCTCTGTGGAAAAAGCACAGTGGAGAAAACGGTCCGTCAGCTGGAGAGAGTGCTCAAACAGCCCGGTTGCAACAAGGTCCCCATGGTGGTGGCCAGCCCTGATGATGCTGTCACTGCTGCACAGCAGTTCGCACAATCCTCCAGGTACATGTGTGTATGAGAAGAGAGAGGTTATTATACGTGTTTACTGCACTTATAAACATAGTCTATTTTTTCCTGACCACTTTAACCTTCTCTCTGAGCCTTACAGTTAAACAGGCTGTTTTTAGTGCTGTACCTTTAAGATTTAAATATGTAAAAATTAGTACCTTACAAACTACCCTACCGCTGACAGTTGTTCAGCACACTAGTTTGTATATGTGTGTGTGTAATGGTTTGTATATGTGTGTGTGTCTCTCTCCTCACAGTGTGACACCCATCTTCACGCTCTCCAGTGTATCTGGAGAGAATCTGGACCTTTTGAAGGTCTTTTTCAACATTCTTCCTCCTCTGAGCAACAGCAAAGAGCAAGAGGAGCTCATGCAGCAGCTCACGGAGTTCCAGGTACTCTCACAATCTAACCAACATGCATATGTTGTCTTAATTCTAGATGTCACTTTAATGTCAAATTGATGTGTTCTTACAGGTGGATGAGATTTACAGTGTTCCTGACGTAGGGACAGTGGTCGGTGGAACACTGTACAGGTCAGTCCATATCTGTTGTATCTGTCTTGTCTGTCTGTCTGTCTGTCTGTCTGTTTAATTACTGTGGAGCAACCACCTAACAATGCACTAGCAACCACTTATAACAACTTATTAAACCCTAGCACCACCCTAGCAACCACTCAGAACACTTTAGCAATGCCCTAGCTTGGAAGCAACTGTGTTTTAAAATGTGTATTTTAGTCAAAATTATTGTGCTCCTATTCTACTGCGTTCCATCTGTTTGATGCGTGTACGCCCACCGGAGCTCATTCATTGAAGTCAGTGAAGTTTAACAAGACTCACTTGTTGTCAGAATATGCAAAATGGAAATGCTCGCAGAACTTTCTAACATTTACAGATAAGGATATAAGTTATGCGCTGAGGAAAACACGCTTCAGAGGCATTAAACAGTGCACGCATCTGTCAAAGAACAACAGGGCAAGACATATGCTTAAATGTATCGATTAGCTGTTGCAGCCCTACAAAACACCTTTGCAACGCCCCAGCAACACTCTTGCAACCACCTAGAACACCATAGCACCCTAGCAACCACTCTGAACAACTTATCTACTACCTAACAATGTTTTAGCATTGTAGCAACTGCTTTGCACTTACTATGCCCTAGCACCAAGACACCTTTGCAACGCCCCAGCAACACTCTTGGAACTGTCTTATAACTTTCTCACAACCACCTGTAGATCACCATAGCAACTGCTAAGCAACACCCTAGCACCCACTCTGAACAACTTATCTACAACCTAACATTGTTTTAGCGTTGTAGCCAGGGCTTAAAAACTAAAGAAAACATTAAATCGAGTGGATCCTCAAACTGTCGGCAAACCTCATTCAGTAGCTCCACCTACCTCAATTGTGAATGAAGTCCTACATGCATTTTGGAGCGTCTCTGCTTGTTTGCAGTGCAAGGGTAAATAAAAACTGGTTCTTTGAATAAGTACAGTGTTTTCTTTATTCAAAACATGATGTCTGTAAAGGCTAATGTTTTATGTATTTGAGGAGCGAAGTGTCTTAGTCTGGTATTTGCTGTCTAGTCATAGCCAATACAGCCTGTGTGTAATACTTTGCACAGTACACAATTTCAAATAAGCATTTTCAGAACGATTAAACTTGATTTGGTTTATGTAAACTTGTTCCTGTTAAAATTTCATTAGTTTCCATTTTTTGTTTTTGTTTATTGAACCGGTTCAGAGCCCTGATTGTAGCAACTGCTTTGTACCTAGATTTCAATGCACTAGCACCAAAACACCTTTGCAACACCCCAGCAACACTCTTGCAACTGTCTTATAACGTTCTTACAACCACCCAAAACACATAGCAACTGCTTAGCAACACCCTAGCAACCATTCAAAACAACTTCTCTACTACCTAACAATGTTTTAATATTGTAGCTACTACTTTTCACCTGCTTAACATCACTCAAGCAATCTCCCAGAACACCCTAGCCACAACAGAGCTTTAAAACTTAAAATCTATAATCTGTAAACATTGAATATCTCTTCCTATAGTATTCAAACTGCATAATGGTGTGATCACATTTGCACAGTTTTGCAGCAAAAAAAGGTCAATTGTCTATTGTCAATAGTGTAGTGATGTGTGAAGGACAGCTCACAGATAAGTCACTTTCAAACCAAGCAGCTTTCTGTTGGTCAACACAGCAAATCCTTGTGACCAACAGATCTTTTCCCCTCATGCGAAATCCCAGATTGCATGGATTCCTATTGCAATTACTGGATTTCATTATCAAAAATCTGACAAACGATGGCCAATGTGACCGCAACTTAAAGTGGCCATGAAATCAAAATTGACAATTCTTATTTTTTTATGGAATATTGTAGTATTTATTATAAATAACTTATCCGTGCACTTCATTATTTTTTTTTAAATTAATGTGCCCTTGTAATCTTTAATCAAAAACATTAACCTCCCCTCCCCCTCAAAACGACTCATCGTCTCTTCCTGTCACATGCTATGGCTCGAGGGTGGAGCAATCTGGAACTGCCAGCAGATCCAGTGACGTAAGGGGTAAATGCTGTCGCTGGGGTAAGCGGAGGAAATGCTGAAGCTGACGCTTCACTTTATAGAGATCAATGCATTAACCACCGCTGATGCCAGTCATTGGGGTGTACAGTACCCTTAAACATTGAAAGGATATTACGAAAACATTACTCTTTGGACATGGCAAACAAATTTTTCTCATGAATGACCTGATGTAGGACACGCTCAGTCAGTCAGGCTGTGTGTCCACTGGAGCAGAGCAAGCGACCCGAGCGTTTTTAAATTCATTCCTATGGAACCTGAGTGAGCATGACTTATGTGTGAGCATGAAGCTCAACTTCCATAGGAATGAACTGAAAATGCTTGCTCTTCTCCGCTCGCTCTGCGCCAGCGGACATGCACCTTCAGTCAGTCAGTCTCTCTCGCGCGCTTTCTCGCTGTTTAGTGCCGTTGACAGTCCTCGTCATCCTCAATAAATAAAATTCTTACAAGTAACGTGAGGGTGCTAGCAGTGAGTCCGGATGAGAGTCCGGATATCCCCCACAACTGACATTATTTCCCCCGACTGCAAACGGGCATTCAGATCTGCCTCCATTTTGTTAGTAACGCCCAACTTCCAATCAATCCAATCAATTCCCGGCCTCTCATTTCAGATGCAGTTTCACTTGGATAGACATCACAGTAGAGAAGAAAAGACAATCGCAACTTCTGTTTCATGCCGACTTTAAGGCCTATATAACCTTCACACTTAAAGGCTTTTTCAAGCCAATCAATATTCAATTTGTTTTGACCAACTTTCCTTTTCTAGTTCATAATTGACTTTCCATTCACACACAGTGGTGTGTGTCGTGAAGGAGACCGACTGGTTGTGGGTCCCACTGATGATGGGAGGTTCCTGAGGTTGAAGGTGTGCAGTATTCACAGGAATCGCTCTGGCTGCCGCGTTCTGAGAGCCGGACAGGCCGCCACGCTTGCGCTTGGGAACTTCGATCGCTCTTTACTAAGAAAGGTCTGATCTCAAAACGAGAGCAAGAGGAGAAAAAACTTTACAAAGCCATATTTTTATGATGTCTTTCTTACTTTCTTTTTTAAAGAGTGTTTGTGTTTTTAGGGCATGGTCATGGTGAGTCCTAAAATGAACCCTACAATTTGCTGGCAGTTTGAGGCCGCCATTGTCCTCCTGTTCCACGCCAAGACTTTCCGCCGTGGGTTCCAGGTCACGGTGCATGTGGGGAACGTGAGGCAGACCGCCACTGTGGAGTGCCTCCTTGGGAAGGTGTGGAATTTTGCTTCCTGACATTAAAGCAGGGATGGACAACGTCGGTCGAGTTTAGCTCCAACCCTGATAAAAAAAACTCACCTGCCTGTAGCCTTAGCAGAGATGGTCTTATTATTGGGAGATACGAGGGTCTGTGGCTCTGCCATTAGAGAAAGCAAAACGGCTGACTTGGATCATGTGTGCCTTGATAACCAATTACATTACAGCCTTGACATCATTGAATTTCGTTCAGAGTTGTGCGACAGTCAATCACTGTTTGCGGATACAATAGAAAAGAATGAGAAGTTTATTCAGCGTAGCCTCTTCTCCATTGACATCCATTAAAAAAACAGCCTCTGGTCTCCTTCCCTGCGTACCGCAGCGTTAGCAGGCGTTACTTTTTTTTTGCTAACCTTGCAGACTTGCCTTCAGGGGGCTTTGGCCTTAGTAATCCTGAAGACATTGATTAGCTTGTTCAGGTGTGTTGATTAGGGTTGGAGCTAAATTCTGCAGGACAGCACCACTCCAGGGCCGACGTTGCTCATCCCTGCGTTAAAAGAATCGTGTCTTTACAAACCTAGTTGACTTTCGTTCTTCTGTGGAACACAAACAGTGTTCTGAAGAGTGTTGCTTGCATATCATTACATGTATATGTGTGTATTTGTCCTCTAGGAGGAGCTGCGGACAGGAGAGAGAGCCGTAGTGTGTTTCAGATTCTTAAAGCACCCTGAATACTTGCGCGTGGGAGCCAAGCTGCTCTTTAGAGAGGGGGTGACCAAAGGCATTGGACATGTGACGCACCTCCTACCCTCCACCCAGAACCACGTGCCTGATCAGAACCGCAACCAAAACCACAGTTAGACATGGCGGGAGTGAGACCATAAGTCAAAAGAGGACATTTGATTGCAGCTGCAGTCACTTCCTGTCCTTGCCTTGAGTTTGCATCCCCTAGTTTTATCATACACCGTTCATTTCCACTCAGATCGTAGATTTGCCTATATTAATTGCAGATTTGCCTGTGTGTAAATGCTCTCGGTTCCTGTGACATTTGGAGGGTTGTGGTACAGTGATTTAACGATTAGAGTGTATGTCTGCTGGGTGTAATGGTGCTTGGAATCCTCTCCCATTTTCGCACACATTTCACACCTTACATTAAAGCTGGCTGACCTTGAGTGAAGCATGTGGGATTTCGAGTCGCTAAGTTGGGTATCTGGAGCAGATTTCTGCAGGAAAAACTCCTGCCTGCAGACTGCATTATAGATAGTAGGACAAATTCGTTTTTTCAGCAGTAGTATTACTTCTTCAGATCCTCTGTAGTATTAAATACCTACAGTAAATCTGGTGCACACTTTGAATTGTTTTTTTTGTTTTTTTAAACAAAGATTTACACAGAAAGGTTGGAAGCAAGAATCTTAGTGTAGACCTTAAACCCAAAGTATACTTCAGTTTTGATGCGAACACACTGGCAGTGTGTGCGTTATTTCTTTTTCTGACCAAATAAACATGTTGTTGTACTCTTTTAAACTAGAGTTTGTCAGGTATCTCTTAACCCCTTCAAAAAAACCCTAGCTCAAAAATATTTAGATCCGTTGACTGTGCACAGGCCATGGAAGGTGTTCAGCTTCATTTTCATGTTCATTCAAACAATTCTGTCACAAGTCTTGCTGTGTGTTTTGGTGCGTTATCATGCTAATACACGGCACCCCCTTCAGGGTACAAAGTTTGAACCATTAGGTCCTCCAGAATGGTTCAGTAGTCCTTGGCAGTGACGCACCCATCAAGCACAGTAGGGAATGCCATGATATTGCAGCCCAAAGCATCACGGATCCACCCCCGTGCTTCACAGAAAAATCAGGCTGCACGCATACAGTGCACGTGATGTAAATTTCATAATAGTCTACGAGTAAAAACCAAGTATACTTTGGGTTTTAATCTGAGCTCACACTGTATGATTTTTATGGTCCTTTGTGGTTGTTGCTTGTCAAAGTGTACAATATTGTAGTGAAAAGTTTGGTTCCAGTCGTCCTGTTGCCTGCTTGTAGGAGCAGTTGTAATGATGTGGCAAAATTTTGGACACTGCCAGAACTTTGTTGGGGGCTAAAAGGCAATTAGTAAGCATTGGTGAACATGTTACGTTAAGTGATCAAAGTCTGACAATTTTGCCCAAGTGAAATATTTAATGATTCCCAAAAATTGTCTTAAATGGAAGAATTATGGCCATTATCTTACAGTATGAAGCTTGCTGTAATCAGAGTCACAAATGAAAACAAGGTTGTAACAGACAAAAGTACAGTCCATTTGATATGGTGTAACAAACTTAAAGGGATAGAATTGAAATCCTATAAATGAAAATTATCCCATGATTTACTCACCCTCAAGCCATCCTAGGTGTGTATGACTATCTTCTTTCAGACAAACACAGTCATAATTATATTATAAAATATCCAGGCTCTTCCAAGCTTTATAATGATAGTGAATGGGGGGCGAGATTTTGAAGCCCAAAAAAATGCATCCATCCATTATAAAAAATAATCCATACAGCTCAAGGGGGTTAATAAAGGCCTTCTGAAGCAAAGCGATGGGTTTTTGTTAGAAAAATATCCATATTTAAACTTTATGAACTAAAATATCTAGCTTCATCAAGCTTAGACGCCTCTCGCGGTTTAAACAAATAGGGATGTGCAACAAACTCAAGCTCCTCTTCTTTTATATCGAAATTCTCCGACATTTCTCATTTTATTCTTCTAATTTGTGAGTGAGGTTTTTTTTTTTTTTGCTCTATCCTCTGCACTTCTGCGCTTGTCATTAAGTCATGTGTTGGGTTACTGTTCTGCCGCAAATCGATGTGTACGGCCGTCTGCCGGAAGCTAGTTATTATAGTTAAAGATTTAAATATGGATATTTTTCTTACAAAAACCCATCACTTCGATTCAGAAGGCCTTTATTAACCCCTGGAGCCATGTTGATTATTTTTATGATGGATGGATGCATTTTTTTGGGCTTCAAAATCTCAACCCCCATTCACTACTATTATAAAGCTTGGAAGAGCTAGGATATTTTTAAATATATCTCCGATTGTGTTCGTCTGAGAGAAGATAGTCATTTATACCTAGGATGAATTGAGGGTGAATAAATCATGGGATAATTTTCATTTTTGGGTGAACTATCCCTTAAACGTGATAATGAAACAAAATGCACCGATTTCCAATTGAATTGAATGACTACAGCCTTGTTTTTGTTCACATAATTTAGTTTCTTTTCAGTGCGTTTGTTGGTATGATGGAATATCGCCCCCATCTTCAGGACAGAAGTGGAATTTTAGGAGCTCTAGGGTTGTAGGATCAGTCAGGCATGACTGGGTTTTAATAATCCTGATTATATTGTGCCTAATTATAAATTTATCTTCACTGATATGATTTAAAAAAATTTGTGCATATTGCACGGTTGTTTGTAAGCAAATATAGGTCATTTCAGATGGTTTACAGGCAGTGCCGTCCTTAGGGTGGTGCAACTGGTGTGAACGCACTGGGCCCCACGGTAAACACGAGCGCCCAATGCTTGGGACAGTCCTGCTTGCAGGGTTAACTGAAAAATGAAGGCAGCTTTGTGTGTTCGGCGTTAGTCTTGAGCATGCACAGGAACCTAGATAACGATTTTGTTGTGTGTCTCATTCACCTGTGCAGTCCTATTTGAGATTCTGTGCAATTATTAAAACACTGAATGTATTGATATTAGATATAAATGAATGACCATTTGAAGTTACTAAACTAATAATGTGACCGCTAATGTATAAAAGCTCATTTCATTTAACAATATTGAATATTTGGCATCATTCATGAAACTAAAGCAGAATACAAGTATAAATTTCCCGTAAAACCATTCTTGCATAGATTTTCAGATGAATGATGTGTCAAGAATGGTTTAACAAACATTTTACTAAGAAATTCGTTCTGCTTGTTTCATAAATGAGGCCCAATTTCTTTCATAAATTCAGCTATTGGTCAACAGTGCATGTTGTGCTTACACAAATAATAATTAATATTGTCTGAAGTGCAGCTGGTTAGCTTTATTATGTTTGGGATGTGTCTTCATTTCATGTAATTCTAAATTAAGGCTTCAAATGCCTGTACACCTGACTTGATATCTATTGCTTTGCTTTTAGTTCCTATGTAATAAAGAATTAATGGTTTATTGTGGAAACCCTTTGTTGTTTGTGATTATTTTATTTTATTAAAGACATGGAACGGTAAATAGTAGTAAAAAAAACAGTAAAGCTCTTACCAGCATACCAGTATAGATGATTTTGAATCGTACCACATTAGGGACAAAACATTTACTATAGAAACCAAGTGGGGGAAAAACACAAAAAAACAGCAAGTCAAGAGTTTTGACAAGTTTTATTATGATAAATGAAAGCTGTCTTTGCGCAATAAATTGTTAATTGTTCACAGAACACACTGTTGTAGCGTAGCAGCAAGCACCATAAGAGGTTTAGGTAACATGGCATTATGAATAAAATAAAAAAGAAAAAAAAAATATTATATAAAACTCTTATTTTACCTTCAAAAGATGAATGCTTTTTGTTTTGCACTTTGTGAAACAAATCAGCATTTGTGAATACAGAAAATTTCAGATGAAAAATTACCACTAAATCTGACATCCTTCATATGAGATATAATACTCAGATGACTATTAATGCATCTGTACCATTCATAAATTCTTCATTCTTCTTTCACTTAACTATACATGCTTGAACCTGCTTGAAATGTGCATCTAAGTCTACCTGTTCTACCAAAGCCTTTAACCTTACAAACATGAAACTATTCTTATTTTTTCACAATGTAAATGTGATGCGGTCATCTTCAGGACTTCATTTTGCTCTGCAGAACTAAGCGACTGTTGAAATGATGCCTCTCTGGAAACGTCAGGCACATCAGTGCTGATGTGGACATTTTACGCAAGGCTCCTCTGTCTGGGTTTGATTCTGGGGTATAGCTACAGAAAAAAAACAAATATCAGCAAATCTATCAATAATTTAAAAAAGGATGTCCGAGATACAGAGAAAGCTTTTAAGCTTTGTATTTATATTGGTATTAATACATTTTTAAAAAACATTTATACCATTTTTCAACAAAATGTTTTATTTAATAACTCTTCAGTGTCAAATACTGTAACTATCAAGTAAAAAAAAAGTGCTGAAATATTCCTTACACCAGCGGTTCTCCCTTGGGGGTCTGTGACCAATAGCCTAGGGGGTCCGCGAAATAATATGCTATACCGTATTTTCTGGACTATAAGCTTAATTTATATTTAACATCTAAAATGTGCTGTGACTTGTAGAATGTGTTTAACGTCGAATAAGCTGAAAGTAGACACTTTTTTTATAGACATATTGCTCTGTCTGTGCTACAAGGGACCCCCCCTACCTAATACAATTATAATTTACACTGGAGTTGTCAAAAGTACTGACTTCGGTACCAAATGTGACGCTGTTGAGCGGATTCATAAACACCTCTGATTGGCCACTGAGTTGACGTGCTCATCGGATATGTCACGGGAGCGTTTGTATCTGTGTAAGTGCTCAGTGAAGAGCATCATTGATGACTATTTACAACATTTTTGAAGCACTGATCATTGAAGCCAATCACAGACATATCCGATGAGTGTGTCAACACAGTGGCCAATCAGAGGCGTTTACGAATCGGCTCAACAGAGCTCAATTTTAAATTTCAGTACTGACTTTTGACAACTTTAATTTACACAAATTTACTTTCTACATGTTGGGTATACCTTACTGATTTTGTGGTTTGAAGATTTGGCAGACAAGTTTTTCAAATGAGCATCATATCATTGACCCAGATGAAAAAAAACAAAGGCATTTCCTTACCCCGAGAAGATTGCGAGGTATGTAGCCCTCATTGTCGGCACATCTTGCCCACCACCACTCTGTTTCTTCACTGTCCTCTCTTCGTAGGACAGTCAGGCAGTCTCCTTCTTTAAAGGACAACTCATCTGGGCTCTCTGCATCATAGTCCCACAGGGCATAAACGACGCCCCTGTTCATTATGCCCATCTTCTCCTGCACACCTGTGGAAAATCACCTCAATGCTATTGCTTACTGCAATACTCTATCAGTTGAGATAAAAAGTCTTATTTTTCATAATGTTTCATAATGGGAGCACTGGTTTCTCACCATAGAGAAACTGAGAACATTGGGCGTATCCTTCTTCCATCTCTTCGCACTTGTCTGCCGCCGTCTGCATGTCGCTGTAGGTTGTGGCATATACGGCAGCTCCCGATTCCACCAGGAACTTACACACTTGCACGTTATTACAAGAAGCAGCGCAGTGCAGGGGAGTCCTAACAGTAAGAAAGAGATGTTTCAATTTGTTGCATTAAAATATTGGACAGAATTATCCTGTGCTTATAAATGTTTTTTTTTACTCACCATCCATCGCTGTCTGCGGCATTCACGTTCACTCCAAACTGCACCAGGAACTTTACAATTTCTGTGTGTCCAGCACACACAGCATTGTGCAGAGCAGTGATGCCCTCATCATTGGGCAAACTGGGGTCGTCCACCTGGATATGACATACAGACATATGCTTGAATGCTAAGCTACAATATATATATATATATGTCTAATTGTTATATTACTTACTAGTGGACCAAGTATGCAATTGATCTCCTCACCTCATATATGATCCTCTGGACGAGGTCGTACTCGCCCTCTAAAGAGGAGTCCAGCAGGAGGGCTAGGGGGTTAAAGCGCACACGCATCCCATGGTTGATGCGCTCCGAGCCTGTCTTACGCAGATTCGTTCTTTTACCCTGAGAAACACAAGAGGGGGTGGATGGATAGATATTTCGTTATATATACCTTATGTAGCCCCGCCCCTTTTCAGCACTGCCTTTGTTGTGTTCTGTCTTCTGGTTTTGTATTTCCACAGCATGAAGGTAAGATCTTACGGATTTATGAATGAACCGCTCGTTTTAAAGTCTTCCCGGTCTACTGACATGTTATGATATCTGCTTCAAACATTACAATGCCCATGATAACTTTTGTTAACTCTACAATAAGTAAACCCACTTCACTAACTAATTACTCTTCAACAGCGATGCCATAGAAATATACAGAGCTACCGCAAAAGCGGAAGTTCAAAGACAATATTCTAAAGATGTCTGCACACTTGTTTCTCTGCCAAATAAGGTCTATACTAGAATTCTGTATTGTATAATTTATGCATTTCTTCATAAAGTAATTGGTAAAGTTCTTGGACATGAAGTAATAACACTAGGTGTTAGCCAGACATGAACCACTCGTTCATTCCACATATTAAAAGCCCATTGAGGGTCACTATTTGCCACTTCTGCTCCATTTAAATGTTTAATGAGATCTGCGGTGGAGTGCTCAGAATCTTAGTGTGGCTAGTTGCTAAGCAACAGCCCAGAATGGATGGTTTGAATGGAATCTCTACTGACCTGACTTGTCTCTACCCTCTCTCTGTCTCTCCCTCTTTTTGTAACTGTAGCCATACTTGACTCAAATCTGTAGGCTAAATGGCTAGAGTGCTTTTGTAGAGTTTTCTATAAAGACAAGGAAACTATCCTAAATAATGCCCTCGTCCCTTAAGGGTCTTTTTCCGAGTCTACATTTTGGAGCTTGTTGATTCATAAAATGACAAAAGGGACACCCTATGGTCTCGTGCACTTCATGGACACACACAAATAAAGGCCAAAAAGACCATAGGGTGTCCTAATTGTCATTTTATGAATCAGCAGGCATCCACTTTTGTGGCCATGATACATCTTCTATGGACTCTTTTGTCACCCAAGACTCCCTACATAATACAGTCAGTCTCTTTTGCGCAGAGCGTTCGACTGTAATGGACTGCTTACTGTTGAGTCAGTACCTGACTATGCTGAAATGCTTGCACACCTTAGCACAGCAAAAAAGATATTCAATTTTGACCCATCCATCAAGACCAACCTTGCTACTGGGGTACTCCCAACAGTACAAATTTTGGATGTCTACCTTATCTGACACACCCATTTGAGATCTTAAAGCCTTTACTATTGAATTGATGAGTTGAATTAAGTGTGTTTGATTGTTGGGCGTACTCTAGGATCAGAGCTGGGAACACTAAGGTCCATAGATCATATTGTCTAAATCAATTAAAGTTTCCCGATTGGTAAAAACATGCCTGTTAAGGTTCACAGTGATAGCAAAAGGTGGCATAATCACTGTAAGACTAGTTACTAGGAGGTCAACTTTATCAGGAGGTGAATCCCGTTCACTCCCATTGGTAGCTGCAAGCTTGATTTTTTTTCCCCAAACTAGTTCAGCGAAACCCCACCCTGCAGCTGATTCTAAAGATTTCATTGGTCATGTCAATCACAGGCAACTCATGTTGCCTTAAATCAACAACTCTGAAATTGAAATTAAATCTTTGGGCCACTTGGGGAGCTGCAATTCACTGTCAGTGTGAACATCCCTTCAGTACTCTATAGATATGGTTGTGCCTTTAGTTTAGGGAATATAGTGGTACCTACCGGTGGTAGTGTGACCTGTCCTGTGACCTCTGGCGCCTTCATATTGATGCTGTCCTCCCCCGGTCCCTCCTGCTCTGTCATGCTGGGATATGGAGGCGGAGGGTAAGGTGGGTACTCCTCAACATAAGGCTCTGGAGCAGCCGGGCCATAGACTTCCTGTTCTTCCTTCAGCTGTGATTCCTTTGGTCCAGTGCTGGAAATGGTGCTGTCATCCAGGATAGGCGATCGAGGTGGAAGCGGTGGAGGCATTATGTCCTCCTCCTCTCTCTCACACTCGGGTATCGTAGTATCATGGTGTCCTTCCTGAGGTCTAGTGCCCTCAACAGCTACCGGCCTGCATCCATCCTCGCCTTCTGTCTGAAAGAAGGTAGCTGGGGTGATGGTGGTCTCCATGGCCGCCAGCGTGGTCTTCTGGTAGAGGAGCTTCTGGATGTTGGGTCCACCGGGCCCCTCGGATTCTGTAATAGAGCCACGCTTTTTAAGAGGCCTGGGTGCATGGTGCAGTCTCTTCCTCAGGGCCTCCAAGTCAACGTCGCTCTGGAGCCGATGGGAATTTGAGAGGAACGGGAGAAGTTTGGTTGGGCTGAGGGGCCGGGGAACACGTTCTACCTCCTGGCCCTCAACAGAGGAGGATCCAGGGGCCATATTGTTGCCCTGGTCCACTTGGTCACCATCTAGACCTCCAGTTTTCTCAAGATGGCTACTGTCCTGAATAAGGGACTGCTGCCCCCCACTGGATGGGATGACTGGTTTACCGTATACTGTGAGAGGAAAGGAGTGAGGGTCAGGTACTTTATAAAAAACACACATAATAAACAAAGAATCTAACCAATCCAAGGGTACTTTATGACTATATCCTCATTTAATATTTGTTTCCGTGTCTAAGCCACAAAGTGTACCTTTGCAGACAGAGCAATTTGCCTATGTGCTCCTAGTTTTTAAAGATATGCAAACTAAAAGGAACCAAATGACTACAAAGTTATGTAACAAAGAAATGAATACTTTCCCTCTCTTTGTGAAAAGAGAGCATCACTATGAGCCCTACTCACTCTGGACAAAGCACTACTTACATTCTCATTTGTACAATTTCGGTACACCCTAAAAGCACACATCACACTGTACACACTATACTAATGTATACGTATAATGAATGTGTACAGCTGTTAAGATTGTTGTGGCAAATAACACTTTTGTGCCAAATACTGTCTCCTTGTGTCTTTAATTACATTTTCAAATTTATTCCAACTTGCGTAATGTCTGTCCAGCTGGTGTCTGCTAAAAAAATGAATAAACATCAACACTTGTAAATATATTAGGAATACAGTGCAGCAGAGCAATATCATGTCCACTTGCTGCAGTGTCATTCAATGGCACAAAATGCCATTTGGAATTTACCCAATATCTGAGTGAAATTTAGTCAAAAACAAGTCCAACAGACTACCTGTTGTAATAATTAAGCAGCTTGGTTTAAGTACTACATCCAAATCAGAGGCTGTATTAAATCATTTTTTCTTAATTTTTTTCTACCCTGAAGAACTTTAAACTGAACTAAAGAAAGATTTTAAACTTAAGAAATAAGTGATTTTAAGCTAAAAAAATCCTGTTATTACAGTTTGACAACAAAATTAGTGTTTATAATGATGAGTAAATGATGGCAGAATTGTTGGTTTTGGATGAACCATTACTTTAATACTAGATTAAATTAGTCAATGTCTTCTTCGAAATTGATTCTGTGTGCTTTTGTTGATTTGGCAGCATGTCCAGTGTAACATTACATCTTCTGAAATAGACACTTATCAAATTCAATCACAAGATACCTCTAAATTTGTTTGGGGTTACTGGTGTGGTAACGGTACTCACATCGAGGCTGTGAACGGGTCAGTGTACTTTGCCCTTGGTAACCCTTCCCGAGAGTGCTCTGTTGGGTGTACATGGAGTAGATGGAGCTAGCTGCCACCGTCTGAGGCTTGTGGAGTGTGGTGGTGGTGGAGGTCTCTTTCCCTGCTAAAGTATCTGACGTGAAAGGACGTACCGTTGCAGCAGGTAAGGTGTCTGGTTTAGGGGGCAGAGGTAGGGGTAAGGTGTTGTTGTGGGATGGAAGGGGCATTGGGGGTTTCTGATTGGCTGATCTGGCTTTGCCAGGGAAGGTGCCTGTGCTGTAAGGAGGTTTACTGAAGGTGGACTGGCCTGGTAGAGCAGGTTTGGGCTTGCTGGGAACAGGAGGTGGAACCTTCCCAAACGTTCTACCTGCAGACTATGATTGAAGAGGCATTAGTGTTTATTTACTACATAATATCTATACATTGGCATTAAGTTATTGCAAATCTCTGAAAACTGTTAAATTTAGACACTCAATGCAGTACCTGGGCATCCCTCAAGAGGTCCTCACTACTCTGGTTCTTGCGTAAGGGCAATGGCGGTGGTCTCAAATCTGCCTCAGAATCTACGACAGATATTCAAACAAACAGCTTAATCACCACTTTTGAAATTTAAACATTAATATTTCTCACTGGAGTAAAATATTGTCTATGGGTTTGTCTATGGTTTTAAGTAAGCCATTCATGATTAACTTCACGAAGCGTGTAAACACTGTGGCGCTATCAAAACATTGCTTTGTTTGTTTAAGCGGTCTGACATGTCAACTTCTGGCTCAACCAATGGTTTAAGTCTGAATGCAGGTTTTTAAAGGTTGGAGAGGGATGCGTACTATACCTTTTTCCTGAGATCCGTGACTGGTCATACGGGGAAGGGTGGAGGAGTGGACATGGGTGCTGCTGTTGGTTTCTGTATTGGAAAACAAATCTGACACCTTGGAGATCTTACTTGTCAAGAAACCAATACCTGGCAATAGAAGTATGAAAAGATGAATCAGGCGGAAATAGGCGGATACAAAAACAAATAGGGCTGGGAGAGATATGATGGTATATATATAAATAATGCAGATATATACACGCACTTGTGGTCGGTTTAGGGAGGGGTTTGGGAAGGGTAGCTGTGCCGTCGGGATAAGCAGGCTTCACCAGAATCTCCTGCCTGGGAGGAACTGGAGGAGCTGGGGTGGTCTGGATGTACGGCCCAACAGCAGCAACCCTGGAAGGGCCGATGGGCTGAGAGCTCTGCCCCTCAGATGGCTGCTGGAAGCGGAAGAGACAGAGAATGAGAGAAAGTATGTGCGTCACAAACTAAATTTGTGTACTAAAAGAACAAGAAATGTGAAAGTTATAAAGGTGCTCACAGGCAAGTTCTCTTTCTGTTGGAGAGCAGCTTTTTTCTTCCAGAGCCTCTCTCTCAGTTCAGCCACTCTTTTGTCCATGGTGGCCATTTCTATGTTCCTCTTGTTTAGATTCTCTCTCTGCTGCTGGAGTTTGGCACTTTGCTCCTGATTTAATTTATTCCTCAGCTGTTGAAAAGAGAAAATCCCAGAACAAAAGAGGGACTGTTGAATTTTGTATGCGAGACTATGACTTTTCAATTCTTAGCTTTTTTCAAATTCTTCCATATTTTTTTTCCCTCAATTTAAAAACCAAATTTAAAGCCTGAAAAGTGTATACCTGCTATATATATTGCTATATATATTTTTGTTTCAAATAAATGCCATTTGGTTTGATATTTTGTTATATAAATAAATATTTTAATGTGTCTAAATACCACTGCATGTGTGAATAGCAAGACTGTGTTACAGCAAGCTGTAGACTTAGAAGAAAAAGCTACCTGAAGTTCTTTGTATAGTCGCTCAAGTTCTCCACTGGAGCTCGGTCCAGCCTCGTGTGAGATGTCCATTTTGCCACCACGTAACATGTCCAGTTGTCGACTCAACTCCTCAACCCTGCTGACGGCTACCACCAGCTCCCGCTGCTTCTGCTGGAACAGACCATTCATCTGCTCGATTTCCTCCACTACAGAGTGAGAAAAATGAGGTATATCATTCACTTGTTAATTAACTCCTCATTCCCATAAGCAAGAACATTTGTTGTTGTCTCTGTTGATTAATTTAGCCGCTAATGACATTTTTATATAACAGAAACAGTAGAATGAACTTTTCCATTAGTGGGCAAATGATCCACAACAAATGACATCTTTAATCAAAAAACATTTTTAATCATAAAATGTGGATAAATGTCTAGCTTTCAAATGATACACCTCAATATAGATTATAATTAAAGTAAATCTGAATTATTCAGTGTAAAACCTAATTAGCTGATCAAACCAGTTGGCTTGGAAAAATTAGGTAAAATAACTTTGAATTTGATTTTTTTTTTTTTATAATTTATAAAAATAATATTAATGATACTTTAAAGATACAGCTAAAAAGTTATTTAAATAAGACTGATTTATAATAATAAATAATATAACCAAATTATAGGTCTATAATAATAATTAGTCCTGTCAAATCGATTAATAAGGATTAATTGCTTCTAACACAAAATTAAATATATAATATGTGTGTATGCAAAATTATATATATATATATATATATATATATACATATACACACACACACACACACACAGACACACAACCTTTTATGTTAAATGTGATTAATCGATTTGACAGCGCTAATAATAATCTATAATTTTCTTTAGTGGTAATCTTTTTAGTAAAATTAATTGCTTTATTTTAGAAAACAGATCATTTCTACACCACTGCACCAAACAAAACAGCAAATATGACTATTTTTAAACAGGCATCCTAAACACTTCCCCTCAAACTTCACCTTGAACCAATATCCTTCAAAGAAGGTCAATGTTACATGCATTTTCAGCTTTTCTGACCTACTTTCTCTCATGAGTTTACTGGTTCTGACCTAGTTTACTATTGCTGATGCGTTTCTGTTCCACTTGTCCTTTTAGAGCTCGAACCCTGCGCAATTTGGCCTCCTGGTTCTCTGCGTTCTCCCGCAGCAGTCGCAGTTTCTCCTGCTCGGACGCCTGCTGCTGCTGCTGCCGCTGGTCTTGCAGCTTCAGGAATCGCAGTCGCTGTTCCTGTGGGGAGGCGTCAGGTCACAGTCCCAGAGAAACTCATTTTCAAACATCATTAAGTTTCAGAACTATGTGCCTACTGTTTTCATTCATGCTGATAATGGACAAAACAGTTCTGATATGGAGCTATGACAAATATGATGATAACTGCATTCACTGTACGACACTATGCAGTCGTTTTATTCAAATGACCTTGAATGCTCAACTTGCACACCTAGTGTGCAAACAATAAAACCATTTTATGGATGACTTGGTCAGGAGATGGTGTTATTTTCCATACAGCCTTGGTCACCATTCATTTACATTGTATGGCTAACCATTACATTGTAAGTCAGCTACCTTTGTGGCCAGGAGCTGTTGTTGTGCGTTGATCTGTTGTTGTTGCCGGGACGCCATCTCTTGCAACTCGCTGAGAGTGATGTCCATATGAGGGGTCGCCATCTAAAAAAATCAGCTTTTGCTATTTTATATAGGACAGCTATGGAGAATCTGTGTGTTTAAAAAATTTTAAAGGTTGTTTTAAAGGAATTTAATATGGTAAAACTTTGTTGCCAGGTCACGTATATGCAGTTATACATTTTATATGTTGTTTGCTTTCTTTTCAAAATCTTGAGTACGATGGATTAAATTATGAGTTGTGGACAAATTCCCAAAGTCTGATTTATGGTCTCCTTAGTTTTTAATCACATTAAGGCATAGTTAAACAAATTCTTTAAATTAATAAAAATGTTTTGCAATGACATAATCCATTCCAGCCCATGTAAGAATAATATCTATTTAATCTTTACCACTTTATGTGCACAATTTACTGAAAGCTTCCAATTTAGCAACAGTAACTAAGAGGGGAGGAGCTTAGCAGATTAACAAATCTCTGAGGGAATTCATACTCACTCCATTTTCCATGTATCTGTCCATTGTCCCCTTCACAGCATTTCTCTTGGCAAGTGACTCTGGAGCTCTGTGACCTCCTGTAGTTAGAGAGAGTTAGCAGTGTTTGCTATGGTTAGCACATTATTGCTCATATTTAGGGTTAGGGATGTATATTAAACTTTGACGGAGAACTAGTCAAGCACTGTTTGTGCAAAGAACATGAATGATACCTCAAATCATGCAACTTGTTGAGGAGAAGTGTATATCAAGACTTTAACTCAAATCTCAACAGTTAGCATTTAGCAAACTAGCATTTGAACTCACTAACAATGAAGGTCAGGGATAATGGATTTAGCCTGAAAAAGAGTGGCTGTGCTCAGGTGAACCTCATTACATAATGACTGTTTGGCTGGGGAAAACAACTAGCGCTCAATTACCCTGCATATGACTGCCTGTGCCAGGGTCCCACTTACATAACATCAACACTGGCACCGCTAGCGCCGCTTATGTGGGTTACTGGATAAACCAGTCTAGGAGTGAAACAATGCCCAAATAATGTTCTTGGTCACAGTCTGACACCACAGGGGTCCTAATCAGGGCTTACTGATTACACAAACATAGGGTTTTACCTCAAATCTGTGTGAAAACAAACCACAAACACAACGGATACGAGTCAAACTGCGTGTAATTGACATAATTATGCTCGACAGAAAAATAAGGAATTCTTTGTGTAAAGCCAGGCGTACAGAGCCGATATCACTCGCATTGTTGTGTAACAGCCGGTCTTTGTCCGGCGAAGAAGGCCAAAGTCACTCAGAGAAATCTGAAACCTCACACATGGTTTCACATGACTGGGATGTTTAAACTTCTCGGGGGAACAGGGAGGATTCACTTCAAACACGCAGAGTGAACAAATTACTATAAATTGGTATTTATGAGTTAAAAATAAAATGCAATATAAAAATAACCAAAAAAAAAAAAAAAAAAAAAAAAATCACTGGTACCATAACCAACTACCAATTAAAATTATAAATATATATATATATTAGATTTATATATATATAGATTTGTGAGTTAAAAATAAAAATATAAAATAACATACAAAAAATGACTTGAAATCATGAGAGATTTTAGATATTATAAATTGATACATATTTTTAATTACAATAATATAATGTAATTTAATTTAATGTAATATAATATAATATAATATAATTTCAGTGGTAATTATACCACTGAATTGTACCAAATATATTTAAGTTTTGTACCAAAACTTAAATATAAATACCAAATGAAAATATATTATATATATATATATATATAAATAAAAAAATGCATACAAATAGATGACAAAGGGTATCTATGAGTTAAAAATAACATGCAAAACAACTGACCGTTGACAAGTTGTGTGAGGTTTTATATATACATGCATTTTGATACATATTTCTAATTACAAAAAAATACAAAAATAACTAAAGAAAAATCCAATGATACCATAACAATTATTTATTAATAGTTTGTGGCACTTGTCACATGAATTTTGTGCTATTTATGTGTTTGATTATGTGTGAGTGGCAACATTTAAATAACAAGAATGAGAGAAAAATTGTGTGTGCAGGTATGTGTACTGGATGTGTGTGTGTATGCAAGTGTGTGGGCATATGTGTTATGTGTTATTGACTGAATTCTTGGATGCATTTGGACGGAAAGTGATCACACACACACGCACACACACACAAAGACACGCGCACGCACACACACACACACACACACACACACACACACACACAAATACAGAGACACAGACACACAAACACAAAATGAGTGTCAGTGTTTGGACTACACCAGTTCATTAATCTCACACAGGTGTTCCTTCACCATCTGCACTCTGCAGTATGAGCTACACATGTCAATATTATCTTGTTTCTGTGATTAAATTGATGACCAATTTGATTCTCAGAATTTAGTTTGAGATTTTTCCTGTTTTCTCACATGTCCCTCCTCTGGGGTTTCAGAACAGATCGATGTCTCAAACTGTGCCGTGTCTCATATGTGTCTGCTTTTATTTTTCCTTTTAGGAGAAACTTTCATACCTAAAATAATATCCCCTAACTAAGATAAGCAGCAACTGAAAAATAAAATCTTCCATTGTGTGTGCATGTTTATAGGACACAAGATAAAGATCCATTCTGATCTTTTCCAAAGCCCCCCACCCTTAGGCAGTGCCCACCAAACAAGCTGTTCTGCAGTAAATAATTCATGCCACAACACAGCCATAACCATGTCAAATTTACAACCCCTCTATTCACAGTCTCCTATAAAAGGAAATGACATTCACGCCTATCTGCAACAACGGCATGTCCACACTGACAGCAGACCGCTGAGGGGAAGAGGATGTAATTGAACGTGCCCATGATTTGGCACGGAAAAAGAGCCGGTCTATATTCAAACTGCCATCTAACCTTACAACAGATAATAATCCAACCATACAGTAAATAATACACAAGACTAAACATTCTCCACGTCTTTCACATTGCTACTGTCTTCAGTATTCAAAATCAGACAGTTAGAAACTAAAAGTAGGTAACTGTGTCCTTTTCTAATTCCACTTTTTTCAAAAGTTAGATTTTAAAAATTCTAATAAACAAATAATGTGTATAAGTGTTAATAAAATAAAATTTTAATAATAATAAAAACAAAAAAAACCCTTTAAATGTAAGCTGCGACATGCCTTCAGAAAAGTAACAGGATTGATGGTAACAGGGTTGACAATTATACAGTTTAATTAGACAAAGAAACTACAATATGCTTCTTAGAATGAGAATTTAATCCTGACATTTCTATAGAAATACCCTTGCCATTTACCAGTTGTTTACTATATAAAATCATTTTAACAGGGTTGATATTTTAAGACACTTCACTGCTGACAAACATAATCAAACTAAAGTGACAAAAAAAAAAACAAAAAAAAAAAAACTTTAAATTATCTATGTGGAGCTAATTTCCTACAAGGATTATGTAATTATGACAAAGTTTTTTTATTATTGGAATTTTTTTTTTTTTATTTTTTTTTTTTATTTAATTACTTTGGCAACAGGGTTGACAGTTATACAGAATACACTGACAAAGTGAACCTATAATATGCTTCTTAGAAAGAGAATTTAATCCTGAAATTTCTAGGAATATACCATATCATTTGTTTACTATACAACTTCATGTTAACAGGGTTGACATTTTAAGACAGTTCCCTACTGACAAACATAAGATAAAGTGTTAAAAAAACTTGTCTTTCAAGTGAGCTCCACAAGGACATTTTTTTAATGGAATGATTCATTACTTTAAAAAAAGAAAAAAATATATAATGGTAACAGGGCTGACGCACAACTTTGAATTAATTAATGAATTAAAACATTATGACATTTAAAAACATCTATCTATCTATCTATCTATATATATATATATATATATATATATATATAGAGAGAGAGAGAGAGAGAGAGGGAGGGAGGTATTAAAGACAAAATGATAGCTTTTAATTTTATATTTTTACATTTTAAAATAAAATCGTATTTGCTAACATAGCAAAGAAATACACGGGTGGGAACAGGCCAAAAATGCATCCTCATGATGAAAGGCAAAATGTATACAACTGAAATGTACAATACATTGACATATAGTAAATGTTATTTTTTTGCACATATTCATATGAGGAACAAAAGTTTTTGTAAAATGACCAAACACTTTCTGAAAGATTTTGGTGACTTTTGAAAATACAGTGACCATTGTCCTATTGACTTTTCTCTTTCTCACCTGTATCGTGGCCAGGTGCTCGGTCATGGCGCAGGAAGAATCGCACCTCCGCCCTTTGCTGACCCCAGCGCTGCAGTACTTCGATAATACGCTCGCTGTCACCAATCACACGCTCTGAGAAAGGAACCGACCAATAGGAAAGAAGGGATGCAAATTAGGTGGCAAAGATCCATTCTAGAGTGATGCATCACTGCACCTTTACACCACAGTCGCATGGACAGGTGCAGCAAGATGATTTCTATCACTTTTATGTGATGACTTTGTTAAAGGAATAGTTCACTCCAAAATGACAAATAATGACAGAACTTAAACTTGTTGATAAACTGTTGCTTTAAAAGTGTTGTCATATCAAAACATTTTGGAATGTACTTGATCAGTAAGATTAAAAAACACAAAAATTCAAGTCAGCACATACCAGATCCTCTCCACATCTCAGCCAGATAGCAGTCCACCTCCCCTGGCTCTTTACACATGTCCACCACATCTCGACACAGCGTCTCTGGCGTGATAGGAAGCTCAGTGAAGTGCTTGTCGCTGTTGCTGAGGTACACCGTTAAGAACATCTGAGTCAATAAAAAAGACACAACATTGGATGTTACAACAGAAGACAGAAAAACATTCTACAGAAGAAATTATTTTTAGTTCCACAGAGTCAGTGAACTTTTGATTCTCTAGTTCTTAATAAAACCATCTATGTACTTGTGTTTTAAAGAACCCAGATCAGATTTCAATACTCTCAACTGAAGCAGTTGAGAGTATTGAACCCTCTGGTGTTCAATACTTTTTAACCCTCTGGTGTTCTTCTGTCATTTTAGAGGTTTTTTTTCTTCTTTGGAATGGTACGAAACTTGGTAAAGGTTTTAGCACTTGCTATGTGAACACACCCACACAAATCATGGACATGATTTGAAAAGGTTAATGTTCCTGAGAAAAAAAAAAAAAAAAAAAAAAGGCAAACTTGTACTCCACATGGTCAAAAATGGCCGAATGACATCTAGTGGAATGGTGTAGTATTGCGCCCAAACAAATTCTTACTAAAAGCACATTTTTTGAGATATCAGCCTCAAATTTGGAACACAACCTGTTTAGATTTTCTTTCTTTCTTTCTTTCTTTCTTTCTTTCTTTCTTTCTTTCTTTCTTTCTTTCATTTTAGCAATAATCTGCCAAGTGTCTTCTTTAAAAAGAGAGTAAACTTAAGTATGTGCTCCTAAGCATTCAAGATTTATGACATGGATAATTTAGTGCCATAAAATCCTCTAAAAATACAAAATATTAAATAAAAAAATTATTGAACTGAAATAACACAATTTCATTGAAATAAAAAGGAGCACCAGAGTTTTTTTTTATTCATTTTTTTTTTCATATTCATTTTTTTTTTTATTTATTCATATTTTGAATTAGCTTTTAATTTTATATTTTGTTTTTATTGTCATTTTAAAATAGTTTAAGTTTTAGTAATTTGATATTTTTGTAAAATTTCTATTTAGCTTTATATTAATTTTCACTTTAAGTTATTTTAGTACTTCAACTCAAACTTATTTTATTTCAGTTAGCTGCCAAGGGAACATTTCTCATTTTCATTTAAGTTTTTTTTTTTAAGTATTTCATTTAATATTTAGGCCTATATATTAGTTCAGCTTAAGTTTTAGTAATTTTGTTATGTGTTTCTGTAATGTTTTTTATATTTCAATTTATCTTTGATTTTTTTTGTTTTTTTTTTTAGTAATTTTAGTACGTTAGCTTCAACTTATTTTATTTCAGTTAGGTGCCAAGGCAACATTTCTAATTTTCATTTAAGTTTTTTAATTGTTTTAATGTTAGTTTTAGTTAACAATAACAACACTGATCTGAAAACTTATAATGTAACAAAGAATTATTTTTAATCCATACAGCAAGACAGACTCAAAAACCATATACAGAAGAATAAAGGTTCTTGAAGCGGTTCTTCACTTACATGAAGGTAGCTTCATTATGAATGCTCTGAACCATCCAGACCTATAGATATTTGACAATATGCCAGATGCCCATGTAATGTTAGAATACATTACACGGTGCGTGTGGGTGAGAATGCCAAGATGCATGGTTGACAGCAAAAGAAATGCTGTATTTCTGTCTTGGCACATTAATTGCAGCCGGAACAGATGGCTGTCACATCAAGAGGGTTCTTATCCAGAAATAAAACACATGCATGGGGTAATTAGTCAGAAAGCAAGGAGGTAATTGATTTTCTATTCCAAAGGAGGAAAAAGACAAGGTTATTGCCAGTGTGGGTTACATCATTTCAAATATACTGTATCTTAATATAAATTCATAATAAAAATGAATGTGATTTATTATTAAGAAGAAAGTGTAAGAAGAAACTTAAGAAAAAAGTGTAACTCCTCTCGCAGTTCAAAACGCTTACGCTACGTCCTACGGCAACTTATGAAACAAGCGTACGCAACGTCAGTTAAGCTTTCTTCTTAAGTTGAATACGGAAGGCGGTCTGGCAGAAGCTAGATATTTTACTTTATAACGTGTTAAATATGGATATTTTTCTTACACAAACGCACCGCTTCGCTTCATAAGGCCTTTATTAACCCCTGGAGCTGTGTGGAGTACGTTTATGATGGATGGTTGTACTTTTTTGAATTTCAAACAGGTGGTTTCCATGCACTGCCATTATAAAGCTTAAGAGCATCAGGGTGATTATTAACTCCGATTGTGTTCATCTGAAAGAAGAAAGTCATATACACCTAGGATGGCTTGAGGGTAAGTAAATCATTGGGTAATTTTAATTTTAAAGTGAACTAATCCTTTAAATAAACATAAAACGTATGAATAATGAAGACAAAAACTCAACATCTTTACCAATAAAGAATAAGCATATTTTTTAAGGACAATTCTGCTAGTGTGTGTTTATTTTCAGACTATCGGCAGCAGAGTTATTATCACTGCTGATAGAGTGCAAAAACACTCAGCAGTTCTCTGTTACTGTGTGTGTGTGTGTGCGTTTACATGCTTTGGCAAGCGAAGCTGAGGTACTACTGTCACACCAGATGGGTAGAAGCAAAACTCAGCGGCTCTTCCACCTTAACCTGAGTCACACACCGGGACAGGAAACAGTACTGCATGAGAATTCCTGAACGCACATATTTTATTACATGCTTCTCTGGGATAGTTGATTCTGGTTGGTCAATTGGGGCATTCTGCAGTCAAATGTTTTTGTATAATGGCTGCTAATTTTTTAACTGTTGTCCCAGCAATTTATTTCTTACACTGTGCTAGTTCTATGTCTTTCATATCAGTCCTTTCTTCCATAATAAAATAATTGTAACTCAAAATTTCATTTATACAACAACAGCGTTTTGAAAACGGGTTTCAAAATGCAACGTTTTGGAAAACAATATTATTATTGTCTCTGTGCAAACTACAAAAATGTGAAATTGTGAAAACGATGACGTCGTTCAGTCTATAAGCTTGTAGTGTTTCTTTACAAAGTGACATCGCCAACTACTGGCCTGGCATGAATAATAGTGTATTTAGTCATTTTTGCAGATGCGTGTGAACGGTGATCGTTTTGAAAACACTGTCGTCTGTTCGTGAAAAAAGCAAAGGAGAAACTTTTCTGTGTAAACGTACCCTAAAACTAAAACTATTAAAGATTGTTTTCGAATTTTTCATTTAAGTTTCTACGTTTAAGTTTTTCGTATTTATATTTTATTTCAGCTTTATTTCACTAACGAAAATCTTTAGTAGTTTTAGCTAACAATAACAGCACTGCAATGCACCCACAAAAATTTGAACGCAATTCTCAATTGCAAGTCGGATGTGGTTGCAGACCACCGCAAACAGCTGTCATTAACAAATTCCATACTGCAGTTTTTAAAATAGCTAGAACTGTCCAAACAGTTATCAGTATTTCCTGATCTGTGCAATATCGGTGCCGTGACATTCATCTGCCGTCGCACACAGCTGTGCGAAAAGGGTTTAAAAGGGCTTTTACTCCTTTAATGTGCACACACTCACACACATTCAAGTCTAATCTGGCTTTGGATGTGCACATGACTGCTAAAGCACTTGTATCCATGCCTACTGTCATGCTGCAAGCATGTATGGATAAATGTTTGACAAGAAAGTCAGGAATAACTGCGGTTAGTCTTGTAATCCAGCAGTCTTTTGAAAACTGTCCAGTTGATCCAAAAGGGTCAGTAAAAATGAGGCCTGTTAAAGGCTGCAGACCTCCACTGAAATGGTCACGAATGACAATAAAGACTTCAAAATGTCATCAAACAGAATAAAAAAAAAAGATAATTTTAGATCATCTTGTCTTTATCAAGCAAATCAGTAATTTGGCATCAAAATTTCAGATAAAAACTTAAAAAATGGTTGCTATCAATGTCCTTTATTGGCATTGATGAAGAACCTTTCCATTGCACAAAAGGTTTTTATATCTGAAAAAGGTCTTTATAGATTATTAAAAATGGTTCTTAACTGTACACTTTAAGGTTCTTTAGAGAAAACAGATCTTCTTTGGCATCGCTGTGAAAACCTCCTTTTGGAACCCTTATTTTTAAGAGTGTAGACCGTAGCCCTACTGTTTAAGTTAGATGGATCATGGATGATTGGTTATATTTCTCTCAGACCATTCTGTGTGAATCTCTTGGGATGACCAATGAAAGGCTTTATTAGATGACTGCTTGCTGGGAATGGAATTTCATTAATCTCCCTTTAATGTATATCTTCCTCTAATGCACTTGTTGTAAATTGCATACGTCTAAATCATGCTAAACATTAACCTAATTTGTCTCTGGGTTATGGTTTATGAGATGAGCTCTTAAATGATCCAAATTGAATTATGGATAGAGCATATTGTCTCATGTCCACTTACAAACCGCAGACCTTACATATTATTTTCCTTTTCGGAGGGAAATTCAGCATACTGTAGTTCTTTATCGAATGCATATGGTGGTGTAAATTTAATTATATTGATATTAATATTTTTTATTTAAATATTTCCAAGACATACCCAATTGCTGACGTGGATATTCTCCAAATTTCAAAGTAGGACATGTGTCTAAACATCTAGCTGCATGATGAAAAGTGTTTTTGAATCAGCATTTGCTTCCATAGGGCATTAAATCCTAGAGAGATCACTGCTGTTATAGAAAAGCCCTTGTGCCAAAGGCCAGCCTGCGGTGGTGATCCCACACTTGATTATATTTCTGAGAAATCTTAAATGACATGATGCTGTCTTAGGGCATGGGACAGAGATTTAGGATTACAATATTATAGCACTATTTTGCAACAGGACACTGTTTATGTTGCCACAGGTAACCACAAGTGACGTAATGAATTTGAATAGTCAAACATAGTGGCATTTACCATCAGCAGACAAGCATTAAACTCTCACTGAATATTCACCAGATGTCCTGGAGACTTTGCATACAGGCTATTTTAAGTAATAAACTTAATTTAGTTTAAAAGTTTAAAGAGAAAATTAACACCGAAAAATCTCCAGATACTATGACATAATTTCTCTAACTGACCTGATTTTATTTACTCTTCGCCTTTTATGTGTTCTCTACACATTTCAAACAGCAAACAGTATGTAGGCCAGTACATTGGGCCATTTTGAGTGGACGAGAAAAACAGACGTCATTCTCTTGCTATTCAAAGGTGTAGCCCTGGGCAACTTCGCATTTCATGCACCAAAAGAATAAACATTATACAAAAGGTTTAGATGACTAAACCATATCTTTGTCAAACAGTTCATTTGCAATGGAGTGCGCAGCTTTGACACAATGATATTCAGGTTAACGCCTGTACTCATTAACCCTAAAGTATCTTAAAACTTACCAAGCCACAAAACCTCAAGAATTAAATGGCACTGACAGCATATTTCCATAATAGGAAACATTCTTTTTATATTTCCTGTTGTCAAATGCTGAAAACAGTAGATGCATTGTTCAACTTAATAACCAATGAGATGTCTGTTCTACAATATACAATGTACATTCAGTGCCCATAGGGGATGGTTTTCATTAAATGTAATGCTTCATTGGCTTGACTATTGGAGCTTGTGCAAAGGTGGGCAGCAATCACATTTGACAGGATGAATGAAAAGCAGTCAGCCACAAAGTCGAAGAAAAGCCACTATGCCAACATAAAGAGGTAATCCAACGAATGCCGAGGACATCAATTATTCAGTCTGATCACTACAAGAGCATCTGTCAATACATGCTCTGATCAGACAACACTGGGAGCACAGTTTACTCTATAATGTAGGTTTAATTTAGGCTCTCATGCTTTGTTAGGAAGTAGCTGCTCGGTGCTTCTGTAAGTCACAGGACAGAACCCGCAGATTCAGCAGGCTGTCAGCCTGCAGTGTGTGTGAGAATACAGGCACAGAATCAGCCATATGGCCCCTGCAGTGGATTGACACAAAGCACGACTAATATGAGATTACTCTTGAGTTCATACACTACAACTCCTACCCACACACTAACCCTCCAAATCCCTTTGGCCACCAGGAGAATAAAGTTAATTTAATAAGATTGCTGAAGCTTCAAAAATATAGTCAACTCACTCAAGGACGTAGATGGTTTAATTTAAAATCTGCTAGTCTAAAGAACAGGTGAGCTGACTTTATATGTGCTCTGATCAGCAGTACAGACCCTATTATTGTAGCTAGAAATATCTTAAAGGTCAAAGTTAAAACATTCCGAGTGCCTGATTACCGGTTGGTCCTTGGGAGCCGCGTTTTCCAAACACAGACTCCTCTGCATAGCAGCAATGTTGTTGTGTGGAATGTGATCTTGGCAACAGTTGCCGTGGCAACCGGCCGCCGCAATTCTGGTCATTGTTTCCCGCTGAGGCCTCAGGTGGCTGAAAGGGCCCGACAACAATCAGCGATATTTATAACTCCTAATGCACAGCCTTTGAACTGAAGTGGGATACAGAATTAAATTACTACAAGCTAATCGTATTCCACAAGTGCTCCCGGGCCAAGTCATCTATTCACCTGTCAAATCAATTTAGAGTCTTGAAAATAGCTGCTCTGGGTACTTTTCTAATCGACACAAAATACATGACCACACAAGGACCCTTCAATACCTTTCAACAGAGGAAGCTATGCAGCCAAAATCAACTTCCTCTAGGGGAACTATAAACAATGCCTTGATATTCTCAGTGCAGTTTTAGTTCAAAACACATTGAGGACAATGCAGGTTACTTCTGTAAAATGTCACACTGAGAGGAATATCCCACTTCTACTTTTTTAAATCACAATTGTTGTTCCTTTGAGACTTAAGGCAGCTAGTAATTCACAGCAAAAACAATGAACTCAGCGTCTGAGGTATGGAAAGATTTATGGGGTGAACAAAGAACACTATTCAGATAATTCAGACTGCTGAAAGAATATGCTTTATAACAAGCTCAAATACACTGTGGTTCTCTCAAACACAGTGTATGGCTTCAAATAGCTGCTTTACTTAAGTTAAGATTACCTAGGATCTAAAACTGACCATGAATCAAACTGAGTATCTAAGATGACAAATATTCCTTTGCAAGCTAAATATACCATTCTGTTGTATCCACGTCAAACACACAACAATGCTACTGTACATAAACACATTGTACAAATACAACTAAATGTTGTGGTATCTTGAAACCTTTGTCTCAGAATAGTGAATAATTTCCATTGAAATAATTCCAAAAAAAAACAAAACGCCTAAAGATGTTGTGTCCGCAGATCGTTCATTTAATTATTTGCATTTGAAAATCCGTAAAATGAAAACTCAGAATGTCCCATTTGAGTTTATACACAGGGATTATAATTCACATTAACGCTATAAATCCGTGGATACTATTCATCCAGATTGAAGGCGGACATCCGGTGACAAAGCCAGCAGAGATTAAGGACTTGCTTGAAAATGAACCAAGAGCAATGAGTTTTACCCATGTACTGTATCTTCATTAGAAATGTTCCATAATGGAAAGATCAAAATGACAAATAGCTCTTGTGATCGATGTGGACAGAGGTGACACGGTCATATGTTTTTACTGTGGACGGTGGGTGTATGAATGTGTGACTCACCAACACACACCATTAGTGACTCACCCATATGAGTAGTGACAGCAAAGAGATAGCAGGTGCTTATAGCACACTAAGAACTCATTTCGCTATATACGTTTTATGTAAACATATATAATCTCAAACCATATAACCACTTATGTTAACAACAAACAACTTTAAGATTACTAGTGCCAAGTATATTGTCTAACCTTATAGGGTCTGTTAGGTAAATATTGTGCCACACATCTTAAAATTGTAGCTTTGCTGTCAAACAATCTTGAATATTTGGTTACATTATTTGTTTGTATAATAATAGTCCTATTTGCATATGAACAATCCAAAGAGAAGCAAAATGACTTATATTCTAGTTGAAATTAAGATGTCTACATGAAATTATTCTTGCATTTCAACCTTTCTTATATTTGTTGATCAGTTTTTTATTGTTTCAACACTTACTGGAATTAATTAAAAGATAATCAAAATTCTGGATGAGTCTGTGTTTATTATCAGATAACAGGATATGAAATCTAAACAAGACAAAGGTAATTCAACCTCTGCCTATTTATTTAATAGAATCCCCTTTATCAGCGTTATAACACTGCTGCCTAGGAATGTTTATCTGATATCTTCCATCTGATACAATCAATGCAACTTGGTGGAACACACAAAAAGACATTTACCTAATGAAATTGTTGAATTCATCAATGACAAAGAAGCAATGTTGATGCATGGAGATGAAAATTATTGTAGCGTATTACATAGCTTGATCTCGACTTACCGGCATCATATTGAAAGGACCTCCAGATATTGTATATTCCTTGTATTGCAGAAAAGGACCTTTCCCTGGTCTCCCAATAAGTATTCTGATTGTTGTTGTTTTATATGCAGGTAAATCGTGCACGTATTATCCTCTTCTTTTACGTATCATTATTTTAGATTAGTCTCCTCCGATGTTGTCCGACAACTTTGTAGTGTTAATTTATTATAGAAACCTGTTGCAGAATGAACCCGAGATGAACTCGGTAAATACAGTAAAGTTTCTTATAGGAATCGCTCAGACATAGAGAAACGCAGACCACTGATCACACCGAACCATTTGTGTACGCAGCGATTCACTACCGCTATATACAATATAAGGGATATAAAAAATAACGGTATTCCGCGAACGTCTTGTATCATCTACTGTCCGCTAAGCTGATTGCAGGTCCACATTATATCCGTGCGAGCGAGTTTTTTCGCTGGATCAACAAACGCAACCCAACCCAAGATGACGCTGCGCGAGAATCCGAATATCCCCGGCGCGTGCATGATAAACTCCGCCTCGCGCCACCCGCGCGCCTCCCTCCCGCCCACTTTATCATCTCCTCAGGAGCTGTTCAGCGTTCAACTAAGATATGGTTTGCGGATTTTATATGGCTTTGTTTTATTTAACGTGCCCCACACTATTTAGAAGCCTTTTCGAATAATAATGAACTCCAGACCATTGCTGTCGTTACAATACATTTCATTAAGTTTCATTGCACAGTACGATTATACATAAACTATAACTAACAAACACTTATAAAATGCAATCAAAACATGAAGAAATGCACGGTAACAGATTAGAAATGACAAAAAAATAAAGTCAACGAACACTCACCAGATTACCTGACCAACCAAGAAGGTGAAGCTGAATATGGAAAATAATAATTATTTATGTTGCTGAACATGGTGTCATGGTAATGTGTGACAATTTATTTTGACATTTTATGCATGAATATGATAATCATTCAGTCATTTAGGCTACATGTCAACGTACTCTATGACACAATCCCAGTAGTGCCACCACGGGTAAGGGCTGTTGTGGTACACCAGCGGGTAGTTCGTATAATGGCAGGACTGGAGGAGATAACAAAAGTATGATGGAAATACCTCTGGCAGATCTGTTATCTTAACAGCACTGCTCTTGAGATGATAGCCAGGTGGTGTCTGCATGAAAGCATGGTCTGAGAATGCAGTTAAATGGTGTGCAGTATGTGGTGCAAACCATTGCCATAAAGACAAGAAACCTCTGGAGCAAAAGCTGCTATAATCGTGGTTTAACTCCCTGAAACCATGGGAGAAAAACTACAGGAAGGAACTTCCTTAGGAGAACCGCAATTATCAAATGTACCTTAAAATACAGGCACTGATCCAATTTTACACTTTTCAAAGCACTTAGATGATGATGATACCTCATTTATCCAACTGAGGGAAATTTGTTGTGTAACAAGCTGTGTATCAAGACAACAGATTAATAACAATCACACAGTCATCATGTCACAGTCAAATTTGTAGACAAAGGAACAAAAGAGTACCTACAGCTGTTGTATCTAAACCTTGGGGATTTGAACAAGCCCCTAACCCTAATTTGTGCTTTTTAATTTTGTACTTGTTAAGAAGAACTATTATGTTTCTTAGCAATGTGATCAAACAATTTTGTCTGACAGATAAAAATTCGCATAGGCTCGTTTTGAAGGAGTCACCTATTGACCATAATATCATAAGAATCCACTAAGATGCTGCCTAAAGCCCCCTAGAAACCATTTAGCAATGCCCTATAACCTAGAACACCCTAGCAATGTGGCTGAAGCTTCAGAGCGGAGAAGCACCACGTTTTCTTCGGAAAATGTAAAACCTAGTTAAGCTACAATCACACTCTTAGAAAAAAGATTGAATGAGGTTCTATACAGAACCACAGGGTTCTTGACTCAATTTTTAAGAACACTTTATGCCAAAAAGATTCTATATATAAGAAATGTTGTAAATGATTATACCTTTAACTTCATTTCATTTTTTTCTTTTCACTTCTAGTGCTTGTAATGCAATATCTCTTAATACTTCTATTTCTCTTTATTTCCAGTTTCTTTTGTCCTTTCATATCTCTCTTTCACTTCGTCTTTCTTGACCTTGCTGAGCACCCATGATTGATGGGTTGGGGACAATGTTATGGCAGGTTCTGTACGTTCTAGATTAATGATGTTTGGCTCAGATTTACAGGTATTTGGCTGTAAAACTGCCTCTGTTGTATGGACATCATAGACAATTTTTAAAGTAAAAGCTGTCAAAAGGTTGTTCAGGTTGTAGGACATACTGAATCTGTTTCTTTTCAACACTGCTGAATTTGTGTGTGTGTTCATTCTGTCCTCTACTGGACAAGAGCAGTTATGACAGATGCCCAACCACTCCCCAAAGGTCCAACCCTGTTAGTCAATATTCACAGACAACAACACATCTCAGACAAATATTGCTGATCTAGGATCAGGTTGGACCTGTCTGTTGTTACTTTACTTTAAAATATAAAACTGAACCAGAAACTGCAGTTGTAGTTTGACAGTCACCAGGGGGCATGACATCAGACCTTATTTAGTATGTGCTTCAGACAGGGTGGTGTATGTTGTGACGGATGGTCTGGGCTGGGCTTGGTCAGGTGGAGGGATGTTTTTCACTACCGCCAGATGACACTTGTCTCTGAATGTCAAAAAAAAAAAAAAAAAAAAAAGCTCACACAAATTACCTCTAAAGGCTTTAACTAATTTTGCAGATTAGTTAATATTATTATAATATTAGCATCATTTCTGAATCCAACATTTGCAAACATTTTGTTTACTTATTTATCACGTTTATTCATAGGATCAAAATGCATTTGTACTTTAATTACAAAAGAAAATTAAATTGATTGCAATTGACAACTTGTTTCTCATTAAAAACCTTTTGATCTAAACATTAGTTTTGTCAAGCATGGAAAGGTGTAATCCAGACAAAGTGTGGCTACTTAAGGTAGGTTTTATTTATATATATATATATATCATGTATTTCATGTGCATAGTATACTAATATAATACTGTCAAAGTATGTGTATAATCTTTCCTTAGGTGTGAAATTACTTAGAGGAAATTACTACATAATTTGAGGTGAGCCTTCATTGGGAATGGTTTAAATTGTTCAGTTAGAGTACAAACCTTATTGTGGCTGATTAGATCAAAATGTTGTAATGTATTTTTATTTTCACTAGATGGCGCTAGGAAGAAGCATTTAATACAGTGGAATAGAATGGGACAGCACTTCTATCCATGTGACGCAGACTCAGTGAACCTGTGGTTATGGTTGCATGCCATGTGCAGTAACTCACTGCTACTCTCAAACTGTAGCCATAATGTGCCATTATCTTCCACGCAAATTTGTATTTACTTTGTTTGAGACTGCATGTTGTGATTACTTGAGTATGTGAAGGCCAAGGATCTTGCTACACTACTGTGGGACGGGACGTACATCCTTTAAAACACAGTAGGCATATTTACTTAATCATTTGTATGTTACATGTTTCATAATTTCTACAAATCTAAATGCATTTATTCTATAGAAATGATTTATCAAGGGTGCAAATCAGAGTTATCCTTTTTAAAGAAAAAGTGTCAACCCAATTTCCACAGAGCGTGAACCACTGGCCATTGTGCTTGGTGTGTTTGTGCTGTGTGTGTGAGGGAGGGAGTGTCTTTTTATAAAAAAAACAAAAAAAAAACTCATTATATTTTATAATTTGCACAAGAAAAATGTCCAAGTTAATGATTTGAATGAATGACTTGAATGCTTGACATCATATATGTTTCCTGATGCATGTTTTGTCTGTTGCCACAGGGAAAGGACAGCAGAGGAGAAGAACAGAGGAAGGGAAGCGAAAAATAATAGGAGTGTGCTTCTTCTGCTGTTTAATCTCCAGACAGTCCCTAATTTCTCTAATTATCAAGCTGCTAAGCAAACAGAGGCAAGCAGGCAGGAATTGGCCGTCTCCTGCAGCTTACACTTCGGGGGGTCGTGTCTAATTTGAGGGAAGACCCGGTCCATCTCTTGCACGAACACATCTAGGGCTAACACACCCCTACCAGCACGGCCCCTCCCTTTCAACCCCTACCCACATGCACCAGCTTTATGGCAGATGGCGTAGTTCACCCTCCCTCTGAACCTCCATTCCACCCCCACCCTCGGCAGCTTTTGTGCCCCTGTGCGTGTGGTGCTAGGGGGCTGCGACAACAACAGCCCTCCCCACTGCTTCCTCCCGCCCTGGCCCTATTGTAAATCGGGTTCTGGCTTCATGCATGGCGCTGCAATCAGGTGCCCAAACAGGGTTGTCAGCACCCAAAAAATCGTTTTAATCCCAGTGGTGGCGCGTCAGGGCCACTGGAGTTCGTAGTACTTTCCTGACGCACTTGACCGGGTTTGATCCCGAACCATTGGGAGAATCTTAAGAACATTCTAAAGGCCTGTTGCAGTTTGTCGCAGTACTAAATGTTTTCAATAACTTATTATTGACTTGTTTGTTTAAAGGGTTAGTTCACACAAAAACGAAATTTCTGTCATTAATTACTCACCCTCATGTTGTTCCAAACCTGCAAGACCTTCGTTCATCTTCGGAACACCATTTAAGATATTTTTGATGAAATACTAGAGGTTTTTTAATCCCCCATAGAAAGCAATGAAATTACCGATTTCAAAGTCCAAAGAAGTAGTAAAGACATTGTTAAAACAGTTCATGTGACTACAGTAGTTCAACCTTAATGTTATGAAGCGACGAGAATATTTTTTGTGCGCAAAAACAAAACAAAAATAAGGACTATTTAACAATTTAAGCTGTTGTCATACGCAGTAGACATAGTGAATGCAGTGCAGGCTTTCGTATTCTACGTCCGAACAGCGAATCATTATTGGCCAGCTCCTGCATCAGCATCACACGCATGCGTCGTGGTACTCGCATTGTTTTTGCACACAAAAAGTATTCTCGTCTCTTCATAACATTAAGGTTACAGAGGCCCGCACACGACATGCAAGAAAAAAAATTAAACCATGCACACGATTTACTAATTCGTTCCCTTGATTTACTAAATCGTGCGCACGACTTACTAATTTGTTCCCTCGATTTACTAAATCATGCGCATGATATATAAATTGACGGAACGAAATAGTAAATCGTGTGCACGTTTTAGTAAATCGAGGGAATGAAACGCGCGATTTAGTGCACGATTTAGCCTACTATTTTTTTCCTGCATGTCATGTCTTGGGCTCCGTATAAGGTTGAACCACTGTAGTCACGTTGACTATTTAACGATGTCTTTACTACTTTTCTGGACCTTGAATGTGGTAATTTTGTTGCTTTCTATGGAAGATAAATTGGATTTCATCAAAAACATCTCAATTTGTGTTCTGAAGATGAACGAAGGTCTTATGGGTTTGGAACGACATGAGGGTGAGAAATTAATGAAAGAAATTTAATTTTTGGGTGAACTAACCCTTTAAGTGTTGAGCATAAAGATGGTTGCACAAATTCAAAAGTTAGCAAATTCGAATATATGCCAGTGCATCAATTGAAGCTTTTTTTTTTTGGTTTGGTTCCTTTGCCAGGGTTCCTTCATAGCTCTTTGCTGCAACTAAAGTAGAGGCTTTGTTCAGTGTCATTTCTTTGCCAGGGTTTGTTCCAACAAAGCTTTTTTTTGCAGCCAAACACTTGATAAAAATGGCAAATACAAGCAAAATTCTGCTTGGTCATAGTGTTATGTAACTGCTAAGGGACTTCTTATTCCCTGAGGTTATCTCCATGACAACAGGGTTCAAGTCTCTTGGGGCCTTTGGCACACGCGACCCTTCTGCAGGGCAAGACCCCAGGGCCCTGGGGGTTGGGACATGTATGGGTTAAAGGTCACTGGACACTGCGGACACTGAAAGCGAACTGGGAAAGGGTTACGGTGACACAAGGCCGAGGTCGCCTCAGAAAATGCCTTGCATCTCCATAGCATTAGTTGTGGTCAAAGAAGTCCTTTCTGGCCGTCAAACCCATGATGACCCTTGGACCGAATGGCACACGCCACCAATTTAATCTGATAGACCGCTAACTCACAATCCTGTTTCACCCTCAGTTTGGCTAGGTTCTTTCTTGAATAAATCTGTGATCTACATCTCGTGCCAAGTAGGTGAATCTCTGCTTATGTTGCATTCTACTGCCCCTTTTTATTTTAGCAGAGATTTGAGATACTCCTGCCACTGATTTTTGAACAGATGCCCCTTTCCAGGGCTATAACCACCTTCGACATTGAGGAGGACACATATGCCTCAATATTAAAAAGAGTGGATGATTCTTGAACTTTTACCTTTGGCTACATCCTTGCCCCCTTTTCCTTCAGTTTCAGGCTACTTTTCATGGTTTAATCCTTATAGGCAACAGAGCAAGGAGCCAAATAGAAGGTGGACTGGGAAAAAATCAATACTTTGTGTGTCCAGTGGTGTATACGGATGACAAATACAGCAACAGAAGACGCCAAGATCAGTTGGCCAATGTGGAGAGAGAGAGAGAGAGAGAGAAGAATAAATCAAGAAAAAAAAATACAGGGAATGAGTTGGGAAAAGAGTCAGGCCCCCACTCTCTCCTTCCTCTTCCCTTTGTTTTTCCCTTTTTCTTTTCTTGTGAACTGTAACGTGTTCCTCAGTTCGCTTTGTTATTGCCTGACAACCTGCTGACACTCACCCACCAACTCCCTGAAATTCTTGTTGCCTCTCCCACAGTTGTTCTTTTTTGGTTTCTCATCCATATTTCTCTCACATCCATGCCATATCATATTGTATAGTTACTATTTATTACTTTCTCAACAAGTTAAAAGATTCTAGGAAGGGAAAGAAGAGAGAAAAGAAGGGCGTCGGGATGAGATTTGTGGCTGTGGTCATTCCAGCAGCTCTTGTCCCACCTGCCATCCATCCATGATGGAGGGGGTGAAAGAAGAGTAGAGTGGGGAGCTGCATCTCTCTTTCCCTCGACTAACTCACCCTGACAGGCGGGAACGCAGACTGCAGAGAGGAGGAGGACGATGAGGAGGGGCCTCAGCCCCCACCCTCCAATCAGATGCTCCCTTCGCTCTCAGCCAGTGGCAGCAGGGCAAAAACAGTAGCAGGGCTAAAGCTAGTGGTCCTCTCTTCTCCTCTCCTCTTTTGCCTTCTCTTTTCCTAACACTCTAGGCATGGAGTACTATTCCTCCATCTCCTGGGCGTCACGCCTCTCTCCTCCACCCTGGCTGACCACTGCAGTGCATCCACGAGGTACTCTCTCCCTCTCTTTCTGATTTTCTTTCTCTTCCTTTGGCTCTCTCTGACATACATTCTCTTTGGCTTGTTGCTACCGTAGATTGTTCAAAAGAACTTTTTGGTGAATCCGTTGCTGTCAGTAATCATACTCTGTTTGTCCTACTAACGAAACAGGACCTGTAAATGTTGGAAATGACTAAATATTTAATTGCCAAAATTGCACGATTTTCACTTTCAGTGCAACTAATTACCCTAAATTCATTATGTCGCTCTCATCGGTTAAGTTCTGCCTTGCATAATTTATGCACTGCATTGCTTTCTGGATTGTAAAGTAGTAAACAACCATTTATGTTTTGACCCCACCATGAATAGCAGGTGCTCTGGTGCAAAATATTCCTTCTAATCACACTTGATCATAACATAACAGAATTCAAACTTTTCTTTTTCAATGTTTTTAACATTTTTTTACTATTCTGCCTGTTATGCATTAAAAAAAAAAAAAAAAAAGACTTGTGATAGCTGTAGGAACGTGCATGAAATAAGCAGAAGAGCATTATGCAGATATTCCTTCCCAAATGCATTTTCTGCATTTATTTTTGAACAGAGCATAAACGGCTGTGCTTTTTATGTACTGTTTTCTACTACTTCTGCCAAACAAAGTTAAGTTTTTAATAGCCAGATATACGTTTAGAGCATAATGTCACACTTATGTATGGCCTCTCAAATGGAGAACGCATTTCTAAGCTGCACATTTCTAAAACCAGTGTGTCCACCCCCTCTTCTGTCTCTTGTATTGATTGGTTAATGGCATTATTTGTGGAGTGTGCCTCTCTGGACGTAAGCCTTTTTTGGCCCCCTCGCTGTATTTGTGTGTGTGTGTGTTTGTGTGTGTGTGTTTGGCCAATAGAAGGCCATTGAGGCCTGACCGATGGTCATCTTTCAGCGTTATTTGCTTTCACACCAAAGGTCAGGGAGGGTCATAAGAAGTCAGAGGGTAATAAGTTTAACCCTGATAGGGCCAAGGTCACTCATAGCGTGACTCCAACGATACCTAATCAATACGCCCCTCACACCATCCTCTTCCTCATATTCAGAGCAGGACTCTTTCTCTGTTCTCAAAAGGTGATAAACAAGCATCTCATACCACCATGTGCAGACCTAAAGGTGTTACAAATGTTCCAAGAAATACAGTGTAAATGTTTTATTTTTGGTTCTTATGCCATTTGTTTTCTTAAATGTTTTGTGAAGGCTTGTTACAATTTTTTTCTTCTTTTTTTGGTTTTAAAGCCATTCAAAGATGTTCGTGTCGTCTTAGGTGCAGCGAGCCAATTGTTGGAGGCAGCGCAGGGCAACACCCACCCAACAGATTTTGTGAACCTTCTGGAAATTATTCACTCTGCGCTTCTGCACCTGCACATCTCGTTCTTAACCCTCATTCTTAAACTGATAATACTTTGACAAAATCTAATATCACTGTTAAAATTTCATAAATCAAAAAATGGCATGGCCATAGAAAGTCTTTAGACAGTGTTGTACTGCAGTTCGATGTGGATTTTGACTTTACATCACAAGTACTGAGAGAAAAACACCAGGTGTTTGTGCACTATACCTTGCGATAGAGACCAACTAATTGTTTAAACATGAACCAAGTATGAAAAACGCTAGTGTGGGAAGGCCACCGTCTGGGCCACTGCGTACGATAAGAGCCTCCATCTTCACTGAGTCAGCCATTTTACTACAGTACTAATCATCATCTGGTCCTCCAGCCTACACATACTGACACTAATCCTGATATTTTTACTTTTTTGTACAAAGATTTTTACTCAGTTTTGCGAAGTTTTGGTAAAGTTCTCAATCTAGTACACTCTTCGCTATGTATGAAAACTGAAAGGAATGATCATGCAGTACGATCACAAATGCAACTGTAGATCTCGTTTAAAATTTGATTTTGCGCAAAAAAAAGTGTTAAAATAGTCAGCCATATTATACTGACAGCATTCTAAAGTAATAAATGTACTCTTTCCACAAACTTTTTTATTTTTCTAATTTTTTTGTACTGTTGGAATTGTATGTATTGTCGTAAATATAGTCATACAGGTCAAATTTCGGTTTCAGACTGTTTCGGTTACTTTATGGTTAGAAAGTTTTCCTACGGTAATTTGTTTATTTACATACTGGTAAGCAAAGGCACAAGTGTGCTTTGATCTTGTAGCATTGAAACCAGGTTGACAAAATTTACAAAACCAGAGTCTAGATTATTAACTGACAAACTTTCGTACATAACTAATAAGCAAATGCACAAGGATCCTTTGATTATCTTGTAGTGTTAAAATCAGGTTGATTAATTTACAGTCTACATTTATAGTCTCAAAATGCAAACATTAAAAAAATATATTCAAAATAAAGGCGAAGAGATCTACTTTGTAAAATACTGATTTAAACACGCACTGTATGTTTGCGTAAACCATGCTGTCAAAACATTCGTTATCTCATTAACCTGAACCTATCTCACCGAGGGAAACTTTAGAAGAGCAGTGTTATAATACAGGCTTTGTGGGATATATTTCTGTAAACATTAGCCCTGCTGAACAGTGTCACCCCTCCAACCAGGACACATACACTCAGTGCTCTTTAACACGCACATACTACATTCCTCCTGTCCCGCCGGACAGAACAAGGGGAAAGAGGGAAAAGGGAAGTGCCTTTTACACATCTCTCTGTCTCTCTATCTAAAAAAAAAAAAAAAAAAACTCCTTATGCAGCTTAAGAAAACCAAGCAATGGTTAAACAGGAAGAAGTGACCTGCAGGGTGGAACGCCTATCAGGCAGGCTGAAGATAGATCAATGAAGGGGGGCCATTGGAAGAAGGAGAGCCGTGTGCTGCTCTACAGTCAGAGAGATAGGGTGGGATTTCACAGGCTAGCAGCACATGCTCTCACCACGCTGAGAGCTGAAAGATGTATAGTACACGTGTGTGTATGTGTGCGTGTTTGCACTAGAAGGCCCTGGTGTCTTGGGACTGTTGCTTTTGAGGAAAAGGCAAGGTAAGACGTTTTTACGATAATATACCGATAATATCCTGCTGTTGCACATTTATCTTCGGACAGGGCTCGAATGATAGGTTTCGAAACCGGAAAGTGCTACGCAAAACGTGTTTAGTACCTAGGCTATGTTTTAAAAGCATGCTGTATTCTTCAAACAACAATATTTCAATGTAGATTGTACATTTTGCTGATTTGATGTTTTTATGCTGAGTTTTTTCGTAAAAATGTGCTTTGTCACCATGGGCCCCTGGCCCATATGGCACTGCCAGTAATTCAGTTGATTGCAGTAATGCATTCATTGATTGATTACTGAAGCCACTACTGTACAAGCACATCTGCTCACTTCACAGCGAGATGACCTCAATAGTACTACTACTAATATTTTTTTTAAATATGATTTTACTAAATATTATTTTTTTAAATAGTAAAAAAATTTCAAAATAATTATATACATATATAATATATATGTATATAATATATATATATATAGGAGTGTGATTAAATGAATAAATAAAAAAATACACATATTTTTGTAAATTTTTGTAAATGTTTTAGACTGCAATATGTTTTATTGCCAATTTGCCACACAGCTGGGCTGGTGGAAATTGTCGCAGGTATGGCTTTAAAAACATACATTAGACAGGGTGTGAATGCGTAAATGTGCAAGTTGTGTGTAATATACTATATAGATTATGTAGTAAATGTTGGAACATTTTTTTGATTATAGTATGGTTAAATTTAGGCAGGAGGTCTATCACAAAAGGCTTCTTTTGTCCAAGCTATCACTAATTGAAGATGACTATTACTCTAATTACAAAAACGTCCAAGACGTCCAGGGTACCAGAGTAGCAAAACTTCAGAGAACACAATATAACAGCCCTCATTAATGAGACAAGTGCAACACCATGGATCCTTCTGTCAAGGTCTGGTCATATTGTCTTTTTTTGTTTTCAATTTTCTACCAGACAATACGACGACAGAGGGGGGTCCCAGGCTACATCCACTGCCAAAGAAGCTGTTCTACTTTTTCAATTGTTTTTTTTCCTCTCGCCCTCTGCCCCTGGTGGGAAAGTATTTAGGACTTTAGGTCTGTGACAAATAAAAATGTCATCCCTGCTCAAGTCTGCAGTGATTGTTTGTGGGCAAACTGGTACTCGGAGGTCTTGAGATGTTGCCTTACAGTGAGAGGAGATGCTGGGAATGGCTTCGTCCCCTTCACACGCCACCTTTGGTCAAGCCCAAGTTCTGGAACACCGCTGGCCTTTCCCTAACAATACCACTTTCGGCACAGGGGGTCCTCTCAAACCCAGAGCTCAAACAAATTCACATAGAAACACCATTGTACAGTAAAAGCCTTTTGAATATGACCACCAACTGACACATCTCATCTCAGTTTAAGGGAGGAAGAAAGTGGTTGGAGAAAAGTTACTCAAACACAAGAAAGGGGCCGTTCACACAGAATGTGCTTTTCCATTGTTTTTCAATATAAACACGCTCACGTTTTTTGCAGTGCCTCACGCATGAAACGAAATTCTAAAACACGGTGCTCATGTTAGAAAAATTTTCATTTTTAAAAAGATCTTGTGCTTTTTTTCCCCCCGTTCTACTGAACTGCATTTTGTGTTTTTCACAACAGCGGTGTAAACCAGCCCTAACAATAAAAAAAGAGTGTAGCCTATAGGAGGTGGGAATCAGAAGATTTGGCATGGTGGAAAAAAAATGACAAGAACAACAGAATAAAACCCAATCAATTTTTTATTATTATTATTAAAACAACTGAGCTTTTAGAAAATATCGATATTCATAAAACATGCGCCACTAGAGATTTAATGGGAGGGGCACATTTTTGTTTTGAAAGGACCAATTCTGAGATACGACATATACAGGCAAACATTAAATGGTTTATGATAAAACTGTAATATGTTTTCTTTTATGCTTTTAATATGTTAAAAAAAGAGACGCATTCACACCTATGTGAAATCTTTTTGTCTGAAGACATTCACGGAGCACTAAACAGAGACAAAAAACATTAGACACTCAGCATGGGATATTCAGCTTATCGGTTCAACAAAAATAATCTCACTTTTTTTATTTATAGAGCCAAGGACAAATGTTGTTCCACCCTTTAACCCCTTTATTTCCAGCTCAAGCTGTTGTTGGCGGCACAGTCAATTAAGAAAATATCTTAATTGACTGAGCTTTGCAATTACAATACACTTGCCATGTCAGATATTTGTTTGAATTTTTAGTTAATGTGTAATATTTTCCCTTAAGACAGTGAACATATTAAATATGTATCTTGCTACATTATTTGAAAATATGACGCTTTTGATGCTCTGAACCTTAAATTAGCGAACAGAGCATTTTACATTTCTATCAAAGTTTCCGAACAGACAGACAGACAGACAGACAGACAGATAGATAGATAGATAGATAGATAGATTTGAAATTATTTTATTTAAAAAAAGTTGAACATTATTCTGCACCCACAATTAGTTTTCAGTTTAGGGTGCATTCAAATAAATAACAAAACTATAACCTACAACATACTGAAGTGCTCATGTTTTCCTTTTACATTCTTCGGTGGGTATCAGGTGTTCAGTAGTAAATCACTTTTTCAGCAATAGTTGAAATGGTCATTATACAACTCCTACAAAAGCTAAGCCCCTCATGCTTTGTAAAAGGTCTACTAGTTTTGGAAGAACTGGCCTTTGATCTGGCCTACACGACTTAGTCTAGCAAACACACAACGGCTACTCTCTCGCTCCCTCCCTCTTTCCCTCTCCCTCACTCCTTTCTTCCGTCTTTCTCAATTTGTTGCAGTGTTCAGAGGTGTCAAAGGACCCGAGCTGTGACTCTAAAGAAGAGACGGCGAGTGGGACATACACATCGGATTCTCTGACAATACAGGCTCAGGTTCCTGTGAGTTTGCCATGGCGACCAGTGGGCCCTGACAGCAGCGGGGATCACAGTCTTGCTGAGGAAGGGTGTGTTTGTGTGTGTGTGTAGTTGAGGGGGTGTGGGGGTTATTGGGGGACACACGCCAGATGCCTTGGGGAGACGCCCTTCAGCTCACCAGCTGGGAGAGGCTAAACTGCCCCTCACGCGTCGGTTCTCGGCCTTAACGGATTAGAGTGTTTGTTTACGGCACACTTCGGCTATCATACGCTCACAAACACAAAAACAACAATAATATAAAACAGTGCTTCTCAATTGGATTCAGAACCTAATACTGTAGCAAAATTGTTTATTGTACAAAATTAAACAAAAAATGTTCTTAAAGGGTTAGTTCACCCAAAAATGAAAATAATTACTCATCCTCATGTTGTTCTAGCAGTAAGACCTTCGTTCATCTTCCGAATGCAAATTAAGATATTGTTGATGAAATCCGATGGCTCAGTAAGGACTCTATTGAGAGCAAAGCCATTCAAACTCTCAAGGTCCATAAAGGTACTAAAAACATATTTGAAACAGTTCATGTGAGTTCAGTGGATCTATCTTAATATTATAAAGTGACAAGAATACTTTTGTGTGCCAAAAAAAACAAAATAAAGACTTTTCAACAATATCTATATCGGCTGATTTCAAAACACTGCTTCAGAGCTTTACGAATCGAATCAGTGAATCGGAGCACCAAAGTCACATGATTTCAGCAGTTTAGCTGTTTGATAGGAGATCCAAATCACTAATTTGAAACAAAAGATTCATAAAGTTCAGAAGCTTCATGAAGCAGTGTTTTGAAATCGGCCCATATAGATATTGTTGAAAAGTTGTTATTTTGTTTTTTGCCGCACAAAAAGTATTCTCGTCGCTTTATAATATTAAGATAGAACCACTGAACTCACATGAACTGTTTCAAATATGTTGAGGTGTTTATTATAAATTATTTATCTGTTTTGTTCACAACATTGTGTCCTAGTAATCTTTAATCAAAAACTTCCCATCACCCTCGCAACGACATCTCTTCTCTGGTGATGTGTTCCTGGCCTCCAGCAACTAGTAAGTCAGATGAGATCGAATCAATAGCAAACAACAATCTAATGAAATCCTGATTGAAAAAATCAAGTCATTTTTTCACGTTCGAGAAGCCATTTCATTTCAATATACATCACAATAGAGAAGAACAGACGATCGTAACTTCTGTTTCATGGCGACTTTAAAATCAAACATTGACATTTATTAATATTAGCCAACTGTCCAACAATATGCTAAAAGATTAAAATGACAGAGGCTGAACAAGAAAATAGTTAAATATGGTTGATAAATTTGATAGTTTCAATTCACCGCTAACAAAATGCATGGCTATAGCGCAAACCATGTTCATCCTTGCTGCAAACTATATTTAATGTAGACTGTGATGTATTTTATTTACCTTGCAAAATTTTTTTCCTGCTTTTTGAAGATACAACTGTCCAAGCATCTCTACCAAGTAAAAAAATTGTGCCAATTTACTCATTTTACAATCAAGTTTGACTGAATGCTCAGATTTTAAAGTTGTCATGAAATAAAACTTCACCTTGTCTGCATGTTATTGATCTTGCTATGAACAATTTACCAGTGCATAAGTTTTATGGTGACGTATGCCAGACTCCAATCATTTAGTCTGCTTAAACTCCGCCCCTTTCTTGCAATTGACTGCAAGCTTGCATTTAGATCCGCCTCCATCCAATCAACAACCATTGTATAGAACCAAGTCTCCGCCCTGTTTTTATTTTTTTTATTTTTCAGTAATGCGCTTCACTCGGATGTACTTCACAAAAAGAAAAGATCTGTTCCTATTTCTGTTTCATTGCGACTTTAACATAAAAAGTTGATAAGAAAATTTATTTTGCATTTAACATTGTTTTTCTTTGCTACACATGATCATAATAGAACTGCGACCTATTTTTGGATCACAACCTACCAGTTGAGAACCACTGATAATGCTCAGTTAAAACCCAATCTCTTTGTTATTGACTAGCATCACAACAAACAGCTAAAGATGCCATGAGCCGACTGGGTAATCTCTGCAGGCAACTGTGATGTGATTACAGTCTCACATTGACCTGTAGAGGTTGAGTAGTCTGTTTACACCCAAAACCTAAGAGAAAACAACCTCAACTGTACCTGAATCTGACGTTCATTGCAAGGCTACATCTGTGCTAATCTTGATGCTAAGATGCTCTGTTATTTTACAATAGCTGCTTCACTTGTACACCAAGTTAATCAAACATGGGCTTATATTGTACCTAGTAGCTAAAGTAGTTTGAATGCGTTACCATTTCTGAGACTCGAACATCTGTGCGCCCCCTGCTGGAGGACTCCAATATCACGCAGCTGAGTTTTGGCATAATCTCAGCTGGCAACTGTGAGTATGTGTCACCCCTCTCACAGGCGCTGCTGGGGTTCTGTCACACGCAGCACCCGCACACCATGACTAAATATCAGCGGTCTTCATCGGATAGAAAAGAGAAACCTGTGGAAAAGAAGTCTGAAAACTGCCTGAGAAGAAACCTGTGGCAAGGCTGAAATTTAAATGGTCAAAGTGTGTGTTATTCATTCAGACTAAATTCATCACTAAATTTCCACACTGGTAATTATGGGTATTTCAGTCAGTGTATCTGATGTGGTGGTACTGGAGGAAGTTCAGTGGTCCTGATCTGTGAGAACTTTCTGATGTTGGTGATACTGCATCAGGAACTGATTGGATGATATTTAGGAGCCATCAGTTCTTGATGCACTCCCTTCAGCATCGAAAGAGACACCCGTTTTTTCACTAAAAGTCTTTTCACTTTTACAATTCAGTAGGCTACATGTCAGTGAACAGTACTAAACTATAAGATAAACAATATTGTAATTGTTTTGAGAAGTTTGTAAAGTTATTAAAGCTGCAGTAGTCTATATTACTTCTCTGCTATAGCCACACTAAACATTGTTTGTTTGAGTGGTAAGATATAGGTCTATTGCTGTATTATCACTGTTGTTATTTATTTATTTATTTTTATTGTAGCATTGCTTAAACATCCTGTACAATAACTATAACATATTGTACATTGTTTTGTGCATTGTTTTTTAATAACAAGTTGTTCCAATGTCTTCAATAAACTATGCTTTACATTTAATTATTTCTGAATAGAAATGATCTGCTCTTCATATGACACCAAATCTTTCACTTATACTTTAAGCTATACTTTAAGATACTTACCAATGTGCTTATTTAAAGTATTCTGACACAGTAAGTCAGGGGTTTTCAAACCTGTCCTGGAGGACCCCCATCCCTGCACATTTTGTATGTCTCCCTCATCTAACACACCTAATTCAACTCATCAGCTCATAGTAGAGACAGCAAGACCTGAATTGTGTGTATCAAAATTAGGGAGACATACAAAATGTGCAGGGCTGGGGCTCCTCCAGGACACGTTTGAAAACAAGCAACACTAAATGCCACACTGAATGTCATTGCATTAGATAACAAAGTATCGATAAATATTAGTTTAATATCTTTAATGTTTTTAATCTTTAATAAATAGCCTACCACTTGGGTTGATATTCTGAATCTAACGCAATGAGATGTAAACATTAATATCCAAATACTTTTGGAGGTTATATGCGGCCAGTCACTGACTTTTTGGAATTATTTATTATTTATATAAAGCTTTGTCTTTTTGTTTGTTTGGTATTTTGTATGTTTCTTCAAGCGATAATAATAATAATAATAAAACTATGCGGCCAGTCACCACGTTTTTTTGCTGGAGAAACATACCCTGAATCCCAGTGTGCATACTATCCACCCTATCCACCCTAAATAGTATTGAATATTACTAATGTGACATACTATTTAGGATGGATAGAATGCACATTGAGACGCAGGCATAGAGTGAGAAACGATACAGCGCCCTCTGCAGATTAACTTAATTCATTGCAGCATGCTAGGGGAGAACCGGGACGAAAGTAACAAAGCGATTTTCTCAGAGCCCTGACTACATTTGCATTCCAAGTTATGACAGCAAGTTCAGCACGCAACCCTTGACAGAGCTGCCAGATATCATGTGATTTCGTCATTGTTTCCTGCGGTTAGTATGGGGTTAGATTCCCGCCAATAGTATTGCGGTCACGGATCAAAAAATAATAAGCTTGAATCAAAAATTTAAAAACACGTAAAAATATATAACACAAACTTAAAAAAATAATGCAAAATTATCAGAATGGCAAAGAACGTGGTCACGGATCAAAATATAATAAGCGTGAATCGAAAAATTTAAAGCGCATTTAAAAAAAAATAATAAGCATGAATCAAAACTTTAAACACATTAAATATGATATTGCACAAATCTTAAACTTGTGTTTATGTATTCTTAAAAGTTGTTTTTCTTGCTTTTATTACTCTCTTACATTTTCTGCTCATATTTTACTCTTTTGTACGCTTGTGCTGTTTTTCTCTTTGCTCTTCTTTCCATGTTGTGTTTCCAAATGTTACAGTTCGAGTTTCATGTAAATTAGGCTGGGCTGAAGCATCACCATTGGTCCACTAGTTCTAGATTGACAGCTCCTCCTCTAGCCAGTCAATCGAAGAGAGGGAGATGGCACTTCAATGCGACTCATGGCTGCTGATGTTCACTCATACAGGGGAAGATAACTGTCACAGCTGGCAATTTCCGAGCTGGGGTAAAATCTTTCTGTGGCAGGACAAAGTTATACTGTATATGTACCTGCAACTCAACCTGTCACCGGTATATACGTTTACCTGGACAATCTTTTATTGTTAAATTCACCATCCTAACGACAACCTGTCACAGTTGTGCCTGTCTGACGATCCATCACTATTATATTCACCTTTAATGCACCTACCACTGGACCTGGCATATTTTGTCATGTATTGTTTTAATGTGTTTAAAGTTTTGATTCATGCTTGTTATTTTTTTAAATGCGCTTTTAATTTTTTGATTGACGCTTATTATATGTCGATCCGTGACCACGTTCTTTGCCATTCTGCTCATTTTGCATTATTTTTTTTTAAGTTTGTGTTATATATTTTTTACATGTGTTTTTAAATTTTTGATTCATGCTTATTATTTTTTGATCCGTGACCGCAATACTATTGGCGGGAATCTAACCCCATACAAGTCAGCTGCCTAGGTTTTCGGATGCAGCCTGTGTTTTCATCAGGAACACACTTGCTCACTTCAATGCGTAACTTATCCATATCCTTGAGTCCCCCTAGTGGGCTGGATAGTGAAGCACATCTTTCATGTAATACCATGACACCTCCCCCTATAAGTCAAATACATTACATTTACGTTTTTTACATTATGATTATAACACAATTTTCCCATAACCTCAACCCACAACAAATACTATGTATTTAACCATCTAGAACTTACAATAACATGTTTTTGTTTTGTTTTTCAAATCAAATACAACATTACTCTTCCATTGCTGTCACACATCAACTTTTCTGAATTCTTCACATCACATTTCAGGATCTTCAGTATCACCTTTAATGCACCTACCACTGGACCTGGCATATTTTGTCATGTATTGTTTTCCTGTAAACAGATTTATAGATTTTGTCTTCCATGTACAGTATGTCATTGACAAGGGTGTTGGTTTACGAATTTTATCACATTTTAGCACCAAGATTATAAAATTATAAAGTTAAGCAATAGCCTTCACACCAGCAAGAGTGTTTTCCCCAATATTAGAGCGATTGCAAATGTTTATTGAGCTGTTGTATAAATCAATATAGCAATAAGTTGATAGTTTTGAGTGTGATTTTGCACTATTTTGATGAAAGGAGTATCAAACAAAACCACAGAAGAACAGCGTCGCTCGTCTCTGAGCAACACAGCAGTGTTTCATAGCCTAAATGAATTCCCGATTTGAACGAGACGTTTAAATTTAAGACTCACTCATAAAGACAGTAACTTTCCGCCACCTACTGGCCATTTAAATTCATATGTCTATAACATGGATGGGCAAGTGCAGAGTTTAGCTTCAACCCTTATCAAACACACCTGAACCAGCTAATCAGTGTCTTCAGGATTATTAATACTATAGACGGGTTTTTTTTAATTTTTTTTTTTTTATCGAGGTTGGAGCGAAACTCTGCAGGACAGTGGCACTCCAGAACTGATGTTGCCTATCCCTGATCTATAATTTTGTTTTTAAAGCTATATTTAAAACGTTAATCTTATAGTATTGTGCAATTATGTAGTTATGTAAATAAACAAAATAAGTGTGTGAATAAATCACTGCATATCAAATCCACCTGGTTTCTGTAACACTATCGTAGTCATTGCAGAAATGATACATTCACTCTTAGAATTCATTTACCAGGTTAGCTATGATCTTTAACAACAACAATTAAGAAGTATATTAGCTACAGTAGCCTTAGCATATTAGCATCATGAGCCAAGTAATATTTTAACACCAAATACCATATATGAACATAGATTAACAATCATAACAAGACTGCACATTAAAAAGAGTATCTCAAAAAGAGGAATTATTTGTCCATAGTTCAGATAACTTTACAGCTTGAAAGTCCTTGTAAAGTTTCAAATTATATTCCCCTGTATGAGTGTGAGCATCAGCAGCCATGAATCGCATTGAAGTGATGTCATCTCCCTCTCTTCGATTGATTGGCTAGAGGAGGAGCTGTCAATCTAGAACTAGTGGACCAATGGTGATGCTTCAGCCCGGCCTAATTTACATGAAACTCGAACTGCAACATTTGGAAACACAAGAGCAGAACATGGAAAGATACGGAGCCCCGCACATGACATGCAAGAAAAAAAATTAAATCGTGCGCACGATTTACTAATTCGTTCCCTCAATTTACTAAATCGTGCGCAAGTAGAAAGAATAGCAAAGAGAAAAACAGCACAAGCGTACAAAAGAGTAAAATATGAGCAGAAAATGTAAGAGAGTACAAAGAACAGAGTAATAAAAGTAAGGAAGACAACTTTTAAGAACACATAAACACAAGTTTAAGATTTGTGCAATATCATTTTTAATGTATTTGAAGTTTTGATTCATGCTTGTTATTTTTTTAAATGCGCTTTTAATTTTTCGATTCACGCTTATTATATTTTGATCCGTGAACACGTTCTTTGCCATTCTGATCATTTCGCATTATTTATTATTGTTATTTTTTTAAGTTTGTGTTATATATTTTTACGTGTTTTTAAATTTTTGATTCATGCTTATTATTTTTTGATCCGTGACCGCAATACTATTGGCGGGAATCTAACCCCATAGGTTAGGTCCGGAAAGCAGTTTTCGAGTACGGTAAATAAATTGCTGAAGCGGTACTTTTTTTCTAATTACAAGTTGTGTTTGTCATTTCATTCATGTGTCACAATAATGATCAGTCTACAGGTTATTTAGTGATGTAACACATCCTGAAGTTTGCCTTGTCAGAATTTTTCAGTATGAAAGTAAATCGGGTTTAAATATCAGGAGTTTCTGTCGGGACGAAAGTAACACTTACTTTTGTCCCGCTGCAGTGACAACAAAGTGTTTCTTTTGTCCCATTGCTAATGTGGTGGCTTTCTCTGCGTTGCAGCATTTATTAAAACATGTTTATGTCATATTATACTAGCAGAATATGCCAAAAGTGAGAGTCAGAAAGGCAGACAGAGGTCTGATTCAGCCAGATGTTTATGAGAGAGTGTTTCTGGACATATCTGTTGCTGATTTCTGTATGTCACCATTTATTCACTCAATCTGTTTACATTTACCATAGTCACATTTAGTTTTTAGCCATAGGCTACCTTAGCTTTTCCACATCCACCTATGAATTTGTAGTGTTTCCATTCAGATGTTTTTATGCATATTTTGAATTTATGCATAAAAACAGCTGGATTGGAAACATGACTACTGTTACATTATGTTGAGAATTTATATTATGCTAATTTAATTTAATTTTCATATTGTTCATACTGTTGAAAAAATGTTTTATAAAATAAATTGACATAAATAAATAATAAAAAAAAAAAATTCTAAACAATTCAAGTTTGTACTGTCGGGTTACTTTTGAAACATTCGATGAAACTGAAATTCTCAATTTAAAATGAAAATGTAATTTAATATTTTTTTTTTTGCAAAGATAAAGGATAAAATATGTTTGCAGTTACATATTAACAAGGTCATAGTCACAAAAAATCTAGCTTGTATTGAAAGTAACTATGTGCAATTTATGTTCAAAGTGAAATTATACTGAAGCCTTTCTACATTTGTACAAAATACCACCTGGTATTGATAGACCACACTTGTGAGTTATTGACCACAGCAAAAATATATCACTGTTTAAACATTATCTTTTAAAATTACATTTTTGTGAAAAATGATACTTTCATCCCTGCTCTCCCACTTGTGTAGAGGCCTTGATTAAAATTCAATTTTTATACAGTGACATGTGTTATAGAAAAGAAAAGTAATATTTTCGAGCGAAAATCAGCTAAAAAGCTAAGATGTACTACATCTGTCATGAGTTAAACAGCTTGATAACAGTGAGAGCTACAAGTAGCTTGTGCTGCTGTTTAATATTGCCCCCTAGTGGCCTCCAAATGCTATTACTACGGATCAGCACATGGACTCTGCTTCTCTCTCCCAGAGCTGCAGTTTGAGAGTGTCAAGATTGTTGCATTGACTTTAAGCCAAACCCAGCTATAATTTAGGAGCTAAAAAACACAGAGCAGCTCATATGAGCTCGATGGGAGGCAGAATTAAACGCACCAAAAATGTGCGTAATTTGGATTCGGATGATGCGCCTTCACTAGCGCGATCAATAATCGAAGAACATCCAAAAATTATACCTGCCGGGCGACAGTTAGATAGGACACCTCCATCCAAAAATGAAAGAGTCACAACATACCAGCCCAGCAAACCAGATGGTTCTCCAGCATCACAACAAGTGGTCAAAGATGAGCCATGTGGCCAGGTAAACAAACAAACATTTTTCAGTATTTAAGGGCTATTTTACAAATACGGATGTGTAAAAAAAAACAAAAAAAAAAACACTTTAACAATGTATTAACAATGCGTTTTCTACGTGATAATCTAGACGTTTTCTTTTCGTTTAGCGTAGGCCTATTCCTTTTTTTTTTTGGCCTGTCCTCACTTCTGTTTCCAACTTCTTGATGCATTAGCAACTATTGGAAATGGACTGATAGGCTTGATTTCTTTTTATAACCCCTATGGATACAAATAATTTTTGTGTGTCCGATAACCAAATGAACACATTTTTTAGTTATTGTTTTATTGACGTAATGATTAAATGAACATGGGTGCGTTTCCCGAAACCTTCTTAACGCTACGTCGCTCTTAAGTTGTATTTAAGCTGTACCTTAACGTTACGTGTTTCCTTAAACGTTCTTAGTTAAGTATACCTTCTGTAAGTCATATGTTCGTAAGGTTGGATAGGACCACACTTATACCTTATCACTGTTTATAGTTCACTCCGCTAGTGGCCACAACTGTGCAAAAAGATTCTTTACATTTCAGTATTAATGAGCAATATCACACGAGTAGCCGTAGGCCATCACAGCGTGCTGATATACAGCCATATCACACGGCTATGAGTGTCATATTTCGGCACAAGTGTGAAAATAAATAAGAACAACAACAACGGAATGTCTTTAAATACGTTCTTTTGTGAGGAACTACTTCCTTCTGTCATTGATTCAAATCTCAAGTTGACAGTTTAACAGTTGAGCCCAAGCCTCTATTACTAATTATAAAACATAACTTTAGAACTAGTAACGAAGGAACGTTGACTTGCTTCATTGAAGCTTACAGAGAAGAATATTAAGGTAATATGAGAGAGAGATTGACTAAATGAGTGTATTACCTATATCTGATATAGCATCTAACCCAAATGCATTCAATCCCCATTTTGCTCTGGAACAAGTAATAGATTAATAAGACCAAAGACTGCCCATTTGATATACCCCAAATTAATTATATTTTTAACCACTACCTACATAAGAGCCAGCAGCAAATACCCGAAGGACTGGCCGAGATGAAGCTGTTCTCTGCGGGTACATGAGCGCTGAACGGCCGCTGACGGCCTGGAGCTCGCATCTGCGAAAGCGTCAAAACAAATGGTAAAATAGGGGCTAAGATTAAATATGAGTCACATATTTCAGGTCTGCACAACTACATTCTCGCCTTAAAAACATTTGTGGTGTAGTATTTGTAAAAAAAAAAAAAAAAAAAAAAAATACGGTGGTTTTGCTCTGACTGCTGCCATGACAGTCGCTTCAAGCGGAGTGATACAAATGGTGAAAAGGTAGGAGTGCTGTTATCACTAGAATATCACACGGCTCTCAGATAATCGAATATGTGTTCAGTGTTCAAATAGTCCAATTGATGTGTTTTCATGCAAAGAATACAGTGTTTTCATGCAGTGATACAGCGAATAGTTGTGCTAAATCAAAGGCCGCGCCGTCCAAGGAGCCATTTAGGCCACGCACACACTGTAAAGTTTTAAGAGTGACAACCGCATTTAAATGCAGGTGTGAATCCCCTAAATTATCGTTTGGAATGTGTACGGAACACAACTCACTCCCAAAACTGTGATGATTGACACAGTGGTAACAATACCACAGTTTGGCGTCTTGCGTATTTGGTATCCGCTATTCTGACTAAAAAAGTGACAAAACACCCGTTCAGCAATTTTAACTAAAGCACAGTCGATGGAGGCATAGTGTCTCGTTCCAACCCCAGTTTTAGCTCCAACCCCAACTAAACACACTTGAACCGGCTAATCAAGGGTTAACTAGGCATACTAGAAACTTTCAGGCATGTGTGTTGAGGCAAGTCGGAGCTAAACTCTGCAGGGCAGTGGCCCTCCAGGACCAAGTTTGGAGACCCCTGGCTTAAAGGCTGTTTCACATAGCACGCTCTTGCAGTGTTGCCATGTCCACTTATTATATACAGTAAACGTTTTGGGGGTTGATGTCTAAGCTTGGCTCATACAGCAATCGAGTTTATGGGGTTATTAAAGTGAGCAAGTGCGGATCGCAATATAGTCTTATTTTCAGCAGAAAGTATCTACTATTATTTCGCTTTTTTAAGGGCTTATTCGCCAATTTGCTTGCAAGATCTGGCAACACGAGTCAGCCTCGTACCACTTTCACTGTGACTTCTTGCACCGCACACAAACGAGACATAAATCTCTGTTGCAGATTAAAATACATATTTTAACATGCATCAGAAATGTATCTCTCGTCTGTCATCTGTCATATCTCTTGTCGTACGTCATTAACAACTATTTTTTCAGTTCGGTTCCATACACACTGCGTAGAATTTTTGTAAATGCGGCTGTCGCTACCTGTATTTTTTGAATTGCGTGTGTGTGTACAGACCGCAATTAAGCACTAAAAGGTGAACTGACAACCGAATTTAGTTGAAAAAATAAATAATTTTATTAATTTCATTTGTATAATGTGTAGCCTATGTTTTTCTTCTTTTTTTAATAACAAAGATAAAATGAATAACAAATAATAACAAATAACAGATAAAAAATAATGACAAAGATTTTTATCTTCGCCACTTTGGCCTAAATGTCTGCCATTTTAATTTTATTTTATATTTTGTTATTTTGTAAGGATTTGTTTTAAAATAGGGAAATTAATTTGGCTGTAATGCTCAGTCACTTGCAAAATAGTAAAAAAAACCATGAAGAATCGTGATAAAAATCGTGAATCGTGATTTTCCTGAAAAAAATCGTGATATGATATTTTTGCCATATCGCCCACCCCTACGTGCCACTTTTTATGAACAACTTCCCGCTCTCTCTGTGGGCTGGAACTTGATGCTGCCATTTTCATGGCTATGCTTTCCCAGATATCTTTTTTTGTTTTGTTGGACACTGTTGTCCGAAAACTCAAAAAAAAGTATATCTTTGTGGTGTGCCACCTAGTCTAATAGTATGGCGTAAAGTATTAGTATAAAGCTGGGGGCTCTCCTCTTTCTGTCTTTTTTTTTTCTCCGCTATATTAGCTGTTGATTATATGTTTCGTGTGTTGCGCTTTTATTGAGTAGGTCATCCAATAACAGAAATTAGTGATTTACACCAATAATGTGGCTGCTGGGTAATCAACCCTGGTTGTGGAGTAAATGAAGACACTATGGCAAATATATTATAATAATATAAATGACCCTTTCAAAGGCCAGTGACGGCATACTGCCAGTTAGTGTAGCAGGCTGAGGCATGATACGTTTGGGCATGAGGTTGCACTCATTTCGAAATTATGTAAAATATCCAGGGTTGGATTTAGTTTGCAATTTGTATTGATTATTTTTATAAGATCCCATGAGTCCTGATAAATGCAATTTCAGGTATTTCTGAAGTGCTTCTTTTATAAAGAACACCGCTTTCTCACATAACGCAGTGAAGCAGCCCCTGCATAAAGTGAATGCAGACCCTCATAAAGTCATATACACCTAGAATGGCTTGAGGGTGAAAAAATCATGGGGTAATTTTCATTTTAAAATGAACTAATCCTTTAAGCAACCTTCTAAGGTATAGTTCGGGAAACACGCCTAGAAAAGGTACTTTAGTTAAGGTATACCTTTAGAGTCTTCATAGCGCACTTAGAGACAACATTTTTGGAAAACGCACCCCATGACACCACAACAATAAAAACAATGTTTTTTAAAAACACAGGCACCATGGAAGGGTTTACACTCTAAAACGGAGTACAAAACAGACACACACACACACACACACACACAGACACACACACAAAACACACTATAATATACACATACATTAACTGGTGTGGCTGTAACCATATGGCAAAATTGAGACAGAAGACTCAAATAAGAGGTTGAAATCAGATTGATTAACCTCTGATAAAGCATTCCTGTTCATTTGTTACATTTTTGCTATGTGATTTTGATGTTGTGTAACTGACATTTCAAACTAACATTTAAAAAAAAAAAAAAAAAAAAAATCTTTGTCTAATGTCTAAATATATATCCAAATCCACAACTTAATAAAAATAAGTATATCTAAAAACAACTAGAGAATTTATATAGAGAGCTATATAGGAATGTAGTGGTTAAAGGGTTAGTTCACCCAAAAATGAAAATTTTGTCATTAATTATTCACCCTCATGTTGTTCCAAACCTGTAAGACTTTCGGTTCGGTTTCGCAGCACTCACTAAATTCATATGGATTTGTTTTATGATCTCTTTATGAACTTTTTGAAGCGTCAAAGTTCTAGTTGTGAAGGCAGTCTATGGAGGAACAGAATGCTGTCAGATTCATCAAAAAGATCTTCATTTGTGTTTCGAACATGAACAAAAGTCTTATGGGTTTGGACTGACATAAGGATGAGTAATTAATGACAAAATTTTCATTTTTGGGTGACCCTTTAAACCATGGCATTACAAATGTTTTTCGCAACAGATGGCACTAGTTGAAAATTGTAAATATCAGTTTAAAAAATAGACTGATAATATTTATATTGATAAGTATGAAGTAAAATCTAGCATTTTGGCTTTATTCCCTTTCTCTCTTTTTAGATTTTTCTTGACATTAAAAATACTTTAACATTTTTATTAATTTAGCTTGAGATGAAACAATGCAATTTATTATTATTTTAGAATTTTCACATTTTTAAGGATAACATTTCTTAATTCATTCTTTCCAAGGAAATAACTAAACACATTTCTTGCAATGGATCAAATGAAGTTCTCCAGCAGCCCAAAGTTAAAGATGAGAGGAAGTCCATCAGGAGGTCTAGTTCTACAGCTGCATCAGGTGACTTCATAAGAAATCATATTCACATCTCTCTCTATGTTTCTACGCATTGATATCACACCACATATATGCACTGGTTCTTGTTGAGTTTGATATTATGATATATTATTATTGCTTTAACATTCACTTTTATGGATATCCAGCAACAAGTGGGAATGCCAACCCTGAAATCTTCATCCAGGGAATGCAGGGATACCAATGGACAGACACAGACCTGGACTTTGTCTATCAAACCAAACTGAAAAAGCAAGTTCAACAGGCGCAGGTCAATGAATGCATATTTTCAAAATGTAATATTAGTGTACTGCATAGTATACACTAAACACTGCCTACTATTTCAAAACAATACATGTAATGCAATGCTAAACCATTCCAACTGTAGCAAGTGGTGTCCTATTGAAAATATGGTTATTTAGCCTACTATGTGTAATCCAATGTTTGTCAAAAATCAAAGTTTATATATTACTTATTAATGTGCATATGCACATTTTTTGCAAATATAATAGGTCACCTGGTATTCTTTGAACACAGAAATTTTGGATATGTATTATACAGAATGTGTATATAATGCATACTGTATAAATGAGTAGAATGGTATTATGATATTTTGAACGTAGCCAATGCCACATCCTCTCCTATTTTTCCCATTTGTGCTCATACTGATTATCTACGATGGCGTTTCAATGCCATCTAATATTACGAGAATTGTTGTAGCAATTCAAGATGAAAGTCCTAATATTTTGAGAATAAAGTCAAAATTATGAGAATAAAGTTGTAGAAATACGGGACTGAAGTCATAATATCAAAGTCCTTTTAAAGTCCCCATGAAATCAAAATGGTGTCAAAAAGTTTTTTGGCTTTTAGTATGAATATGTAAGCCTTAATGTTATCTTTGTAAGATTAGTTTCCATAAAATTCCAAAGCGAATTTCCAGCCAAAATAAATGTATTATTTATTTATTTTTTTTTACCATGCAGATTTAACTAAATCCTCCACATCCATGCTGTTGGAACGGCTCTCTATTCATTGTGATAATCACACTGTTACTCGTAATACTGTGATTTTCCCCCCTCTCGAGTTGAAATAATCCTGAAATAATAAAAATAAAGTTTATTTATGCAATATTCTCAAAATATTACGACTTCAGTCCCTTGTCGTTTTTTAATTTTGACTTTATTTTCAAAATATTACGAGTTTAATCTCGTATTGCTACAACTTAATTTTCGTAATCTTAGATTTATTTTATTTTTTACATGCCACTAAAACAACGTAGATTATCTGAATATTATCATAAGATTTTCTTTTTCATCTTGAGAATTGAATTGAATTTTCATGACAATATTGTTTACAGCAAGAGTTAATCGATGTGCAGAAGTCTCTGAAGAACACAAGGCAAATGCGGGACATGGCCCTTGCTAAACGTGACAAAATAAAAACTGAGCTCTCTAAGGTCTGACACATTTGTGATGCATTTTTCTCTTCAAACACGCCATTTTTATAATGTGATACTTGTGAAACACCTGTCTGATCTCAATACTTGTGGCTCTGGTGTTTCAGGTGTCATCATGCGAACGTATACAGCAAATTTCCATGGAAATACTTCTGAGGTCGCACAGCTCTAGTCAGCTTGAAGGACTTGATTTTAAAGCTCTTATTGCTAAACTGAAGGTTGCTGATGTATGCTGCACTACTGCTGAGGAGAAGACAGAGGTCAGCAAACTCAAGACAGAGGTGGAAAAAGCACAAGTAATGAGGTATTAACCCAGCAACTTGTACACAATGATTTTGACATTTTCTAATGGTACTTACCTATGCAGAACTCGCTAGCATGGTGCTAGGATATTGCCATGCGGTTGCTAACATGTTTTGGATTGTTTTAAGCACATTGCTATGCGCTTGCTTGAGTGTTTTGATTGGTTGCCCACCCCAAAGCCTTCTTGTCTTGTGCCCCGACTTCAGTATATCTATGGGATGTTTTTGCCAGTTTTATTGTGCACCAGAAGACTGTTAGCTCAATTGCTAATTTAGCAATTGTACACCTCTCCTCAACAAGCTAATGCAGATTAGCAGCGTTTTAGATTTACATTTATTTTGTTTGCAGAGAAAAGGAGGAGCAACTCACAAAGGACATTGACAGTTGTAAAGAGAACATAAACCAATTCAAGGTGATTGCTAGAAAGAGCATGTCCTCATTATATGAAATTAGTATGTGTTTAATTTGTTGAGCTAAAGACAATCCTTTTTTTTTTGCGCAAAGGTAAATGTACATTCCCTGACAGCAGAAATATCTGCACTGGAATTCAAGATGTCCAGGAAAGAGGTTAGTGGATCACTTTTGACCACTGTTTGCTATTTCCTAGCTGATAATTTTAGCTCTTTGCAGACATTCAAACAAAATAAGTCTTAAGGGCCATTCACACCAAGGAGGATAATAACTGAAATAACTATAACAATAATGTCAACTATAAAGTTTTAATAAGCATACTAATTCTATGAGAATAGTGAAGTCCACACCAATACCACTGAATCACTTTCAGAACTTTTTTTTTTTTTTTCTAGCTGATGAACAATAAAAACATTGGCAGCCAATCAGATGATTTAAAGCTGCAGACAACAAAACTGCAGCATGCTTATTAGGGCTGACAATATGGCTGAAAAACTAAATTTGAATTTTATACTTAGATATTACTAATATTCGAATATTATATATATATATATATATATATATATATATATATATATATATACAAAAGCTTATAAAAAGCTTTTTATAAGCTTCATCATATAAAAGCTTTTTTTTCCTAACTGAAATTTAAATATTATTTTTATATATATATATATATATATATATATATATATATATATATATATATATATATATTTAAATTTCAGTTAGGAAAAAAAAGCTTTTAGCTTGCCTCCTGAGGCCCCAAGAGAGAGCAATGAGCAAAATATTAAAGCACCGCATTAAATTGTTTATTGTCAAAAATGTTATATTAATATAATATTATTAATATTATTATATTATAATCAAATATAATTTTGTAAATTGCATCACAGCCCTAACGCTTATAATAAAAGTTATCGTCGATTGGTGTGGAAGCTAATATAGTTATCGTTCTTGGTGTGACCAGGTCTTTAATCTTTATCCACAAATTTATAGTCAATGACATACTTTTGACTCTCATAGGAGACAAGGGAGTCAGCTAAACCACGGCAAAAAGTCCACAGAAGCCCTAAACCCTGCGCTGCCCCTTCTGCTCCTAAACCCCTGAAAACCCCTGCAGCCCCCAAACCCTCGAAAACTCCTGCTGCTCCTTCTGCTCCAAAACCCTCCAAACCTCCTGCCACCCTAAAAGCCCAGACTGCCTCAAAACCCTTCAAAGCCACCACTGGCCCAAAGGCCCCAGAGGCTGATGTTGGTGGCCTTCGTCGCTCTAAAAGAATTGCTGCTAAGAAAGAGAAGTGAAGATTCTGCTCAAAAACACTTCAGATGAGTGAAGTTCACCTCAGGAAGTCTTCTTCCAATTTTCTTTCCCTAATTTACGACAAACCTCTGTTTGAAAACTTGTTTTACTTAGCAATGACTTAGTTTAGACTTTTAGACCTAGAGGGAATAGTGTTGTGCCCTCTAGTGGATATTTGGAGTTTAGTGTTTATGGACACTCAATGGTGGTTATTCACGAATCTGATACACTTGTCAGAATTTACCTTACAGTTTAATGAAACTACATTAGGATGTCCTGAACATTAATGTGTTTTTTTGTTCTTTTTTCCACATGTTAAGAGTGCTTTTTTTTTTTTTTTTTTATCTTTTGAAGATGAATAAATGTTTGTGTTGTAGAAATCCCTGGCTTCTTCAGAATATCTGAGAAATTCAGACTGGTCAAGGTGGGTTTTGAAACATGGATGCTTGAACTGGATTTTCCAGCAGGCGGCCTGCTTTTACCTATAAACTGTTTAGCTATGTAGACTTAAGATACTTTTCCAGCCCAAATAAGATATGGCGTGTTAACATCAATTAACTAATTTCTTTGTGGTGCTTTCTTAAATGCCAAAAATAGATCGTTATATGCTGTTTTCATTTGATGAATGAACAACTTTAGCGTGCCTGAACGTATGGTGCCTCCCATCCAATAAATCACAGTAAGTTGTGTGCTTTGTTACTTCTGATATGAAACCACCTCTAAGTTTTCAAATTCTATCAATTACAAAATTCAAACAAATACTGTTTTGGGCTCTTTAATGTGACACCTTAATATAGCGCCTTCAGTTCAAGTGAAGTGGCAGTGCGAAGCACACAGATGTGAACTCAACTCTTCCACGCTTTATTGCTAGTTACAGCATGAAATAAACATGAACAACCGTGAAAAGAGGTTAATAAAACAGCTTGTAAACAATGTGTCATATTACATTTACCTCAGAAAAGCCACCCAGTAACCATCAAACCGTTATTCAGCTAGAAAAATAAACCTCAGAGAGGAGCATTTTGATAAATATATGCACTATTTTGCATATTCATTGTATTTCTACTCAACCTGAGCTTTAATATTTAATGTATGCTTGAATAAATCATCATATTTTTATAACAGCCACATTAAAATGTTTAAATAAAAATAAAAAAATTAGTAGAAACATAATTATCATTAATTAAGGATGTTATATATATATATATATATATATATATATATATATATATATATATATATATATATATATATATATATATATATAAACCTTCCCTGTGTGTAATTTAAATGTAAGCAGCATACAAATCAGTTGATTTTAACCTTTAATATTTTAGTCATGTACCAACTGGGGTTCCCTGTATAGTTTACAGCATTAGTTGAGAGATTTTTTTTTTTGCCATGTACTGTACCTGATAGGCCCCAATTTATTGATATCAAATCATTGCTACTGTTTTTGATTGATAGGGTGTTCTGAATAGTTGTTAGCGCCATGCTAATTTACCTTACCTACAAAGTCCTTAGCGTGTTTTCATCTGGTTTGACTGTTAGCTTTGTACTACTACACATAAGTCACACTTAAGAGCCATTCACACCTAGAATGATAACTATTAGCATTCACATCAATGGACAATAATGTTCTGTTTATTATAAGTACGCTGTAGTTTTGTCGTCTGCCACTTTAAATGCTTAATGGCTGCCAATGTTTTTATCGTTCATCAGCTGGAAATATCTTTCTGAAAGTGATTCCAGTGATATTGTTCCTCTGTGTTGTTATTGTTATAGTTGTGGTGTGGACTTCCATATTCTCATAGAATTAGAATGTTTGTTAAAACTTTATAGTTATTCCTTAGTGTGAATGGCTCAAACTAGTTTTGACTGAATTTTGTTGGAGATAATATAACGCTGATTTTGTGGTGATTTTTACCTCATTATAATGTTCAGACTGGAATTTTACACACACATAAATGGTTGGAACATGGAAGGACTGTAGAGGAAACACATTAACGCTTTGCTGACTCAAACAGAGTCACCCGTTATTGTTGGCTTGGAAACGGTGGATGAGAGACCATGAGAGAGTCCAAATGTGGTTAACATATCATACAGCAGGGAACAGCTTCCACAGGGCTTACATCAACAGATTTCTGCTGGATCAGTTAAAATCGGTGTTGAAGCCAGGTACACTTTCAAAACAGTTGATTTTGGAAATTTTGTTTAAGTTTTCTCAACACTAATGCCTTCCAGACACTAAATGGATTCAGACTGTTCTTCAGCATTTCAGAGAAAAGACAAGTTTGTATCTCACCTTTTTCAACGCTAATGTCTTCCAGACACCAAATGGATTCAGACTGTTCTTCAGCGTTTCAGAGAAAAGACAAATTTGTATCTCACCAGCTTTGCTAACCAATTTTATAACACATAAATATAATATCCCCCCCAATAATTAGAAATGGCTAAATTGCCCCCACCAATATTTGATATTCTTGATAGGCACCGCTCTGGGGGTTATATGTTTGTTTTAACAAAAAAAGAAATAAAATGTATTTGATTAATTTGTCTATTCATTAAAATTCATTTGAAACATGAAAGTAAGTAGCCTAAGCCACAATGCCAATAAGCAACAATTGTTTCATGACGTCACGGTGGGCACGCGTCAGTGAAGGAAGTCAAGTGTCTCAACACAACAACAGTCCAAATGGCGCAAAAATGTATTTCTGACATTTTTGAGAAGCCCAAAAAAAAAAAATGAAAAGAGATTGAGCCTCGAGTTGGCGGATCAATTGCAGCAGCTCCAAAGCAACCAGTTCAAGCTGACGTCGTGGCAGTACCAGGACAAAATGCTAACGTGGTTTTGGTTGAGGCAATCACTCCACACCAACCAGCCAGCTTCAGTTTTCCTGGAAGGCAGTTTGGTAACTGGCTCTCGGACACAATCCAGAATGAAGTCATTCAACAGTATGCCTGTACTATTCAACATAAGATTGTATCCCATGCCGAAATTAGTTTGTACTATGAACTCACAGCTGATGGTACCACAGGCTCCAGTACAATAGAGCAGTTCAATTCACATAAAATTTTGAACAGACATCGATATTAACTTAAGAAATCTACACAAAGAAATAATAATTTTACAATCCATAAAAAAATCTATGTGTAATAAAGGGAAATGACTCAGGAAAAAAGTATTGAACACACTTACTGAAATTGTATTTAATAGTTGGTGGAAAGTCTTCTTTTGCAATGACAGCTTCAAGGTGCATCCTGTATGACCAAAAATGTGAATTTTGATCTTCACTTCCTTCCACAAATGCTCTGTTGGGTTTAGATCTGGTGATTTACTGGGATATTCTAACAACTTTATTTTCTTCTTCTGGAACCAATTCAAACTCTCCTTTGTAGTTTGTTTTGGATTGTTGTCCTGGTGGAAGGTCCACCAAAGTCTCATCGTCATCATCCTGGTGGATGGCAACAATTTAATCTCAAGAATTCCCAGTACATAGCTCCATTCGTCTTTCCTTCAATAATATTGATTCTGCCAGTACCATGAGAAGAGAAACAGCCCCATACCATGATGCTTCCACCTTGAAAACATAACTGTTGGTTGGGTATTTTTAGGGTCATATGCAAAGCCATTTCTCCTCCAAACATGGCATGTGGTATTGTTGCCAAAAGTTTGATTTTTGTCTCATCTGACCACACTAAATTCTCCCAGTAGTTCAGACCTCTCCAAATGTTGTGTAGAAAACTTCAAATGAGCTTCAACATGCCTTTTCTTCAATAATGGAGCTTTCTGTGGTGAGCGTGCATGGAGGCTGTGGCGATGGAGTGCATTTCCTATTGTTTTCTCTGTGACAACTGTACCTGCTGCCTCCAAGTCTTTCTGGACCTCTTTCCGAGTGGTCCTTGGTTCTTGGGGTACTCTTCTTACTAACCTTCTGACTCCCTGATCAGAAATCTTTGCATGGCCAGTTGATGGTGGAACGATTCCTTTCAGTTGTGGAAAATGGCCCCAATGGTTCTTACAGGAACATTTAGGAGTTGGAAAATCCTTCTGTAACCAGTACCGTTGTTATGTGCGGCAAAAATCTTGTTGTGAAAGTCTTGGGAGAGCTCTTTGCCTCTACCCATCATGAGATGTCCAATACTTGCATTCAGAGGTGGGTAAGCCTTTTTCTAACCTAACAACATGCACTAACCCAACTGATTCTAATTTTGCACAGGTAGGAGGTAGAACTACTTAGTGAAATCTGTTGCTTTCTTGCCTTGCCTTGCCTTAGTGTACTGCTTTTTCTTAGTGCGTTCAATATTTTTTTCCCATGTCATTTCACTTTATTACACATAACTTTTTTATGGATTGTAGTATTATGATTTCCTTCTTTTGTGTTGATTTCTTGAGCTAATACCAACGTCTGGTCAAAATTTTATGTGAATTGCTGCATTTGAACTTTGCATAATAAAAAAAATGTTAACGTATTCAATACTTATTTTACCCGCTGTATTTCTCAGGCTGAACATCCCAATTGAGCATCTCCATGGATGTTGTTTCGATGGAGCTTCTAACATGTTTTCGGTGTTCATGCGTGGCTAAAAAATAAATATGCCCAGAGTCCCTCTTCATCCACTGTGCCAACCATTCACTTGATCTAGTACTTTAAGAGGCTGCATGTGAGGTGGGTCTCATGGCAGATTCAGTTAACTTTTTTCATGGCGTAGCTGTGGTAATCCGTTAATCAGCAAAATGCATGGAGCTCCATGAGTCCTTCATGTTTGGCTGTGATGAGATAGTTACCTTACTGGCCATATGTCCTACAAGCTGGTGCATACAAACAATAGCTATCAAATGTGTGTGTAGTGCATACAGAGAAATCATCAAAGCACTGGAGCAGCTTAAGAATGACAGAAGTGTGAGAGGACCAGACCAGAAGATTGGAGGCCTGCTCAAGCAAGCAATAAAAGCTAAAACTTACTATGACCTCCTCTGTTGTGAAGCAATATTCGAGCTGTGCTAGTTGGTGGCCAGGAGTTTGCAGTATACCAAAGCCAGTGCACTGGGCAACCTTGAGTGTGCCGAAATGCTTGGAAGGCAGGATGATACAGTGGTGGATAACATGTTATGTACTATATTCACAGTGGTACATACTGTACAATGCCAGGTGATCACAGGGTGACAAAAACTCAGCCTGTCACCGACACAGCAAAGCCAGAGGCAGATGCACAAGTTGCGCAACACTCATGGAGACAAGAGTTCTATGAAGCTGTGGACTTGGTCACAGCAGAAGTAAAGAGGAGATTTGATCAAGATGGCATGAAAACAACAGCTCTCAGAGAAAAGGTGCTTATTAAGGCAGCCAACAAAGAACAAATAGTGGATATAGATTCCCTTCACCTTCCCTTGCACTTTGACAAAGCCCGACTGGAGATCCAGTTGAAAATGATGACCTCTGCAGTGATTGTCCCAAGACAGTAAAAGACATCGCAACAACCATGTCTAAACTCCATCCACAAACAAGGGCTCTTTTAAAAGAAGTTGAAAACCTCATCAAAGCAAGTCATAGGAGAAGATATTTCCCGCTCTCCGCCATCTGAAGACATGATTACGCACCAGCATGACACAAAAAAGACTGACCCACCTTGCTCTGAGGCATGTTCATGGACATATATTAGACAATTTGGACACTGATGCCCTCATCAGCTTCAGCCCGGAGAGAAAGGTCACATTTGGAGTTCTACATGCAGACTGGCAGTAAAGTAAGACAATTATATATTTCTTGATTTGACATTGTGGGTGATACCCACATTGTAACACAAATAAATGAAAGGTTTTAGAGACTTTTGAGTTTCCCTTTACTTTAAATTGAATTGTCACTAAGCAATTACACAAAAGAATTGCATAACACCATGCTGATTTATAAGATGGTAAATGCCGGCATAATGAGGTAGTGTTGTGTGCGTGTGTGTCAAGTCCATGTAATTTCTTATCTGTCACCAAGCCTAGCTTGTGACACGAATACTTAGTTTGTGGTTCATTACTATTTTTTAATGAAAACACATAAGCAATAAAATAGAACAATTTACAACATTTACTTATATTAAACATATATTGACCCTTTGTTAACAAAACAAATTAGACTGATGACATGGTAAACCTGCGTTTTAACACAAGTAAATAAAAGATCTTAAGATTTTCCCCTTACTTTAAAATGAATGCTTAGTTTGTGGTTCATTTATTATTTTCTAATGACAACACAACAATAAAACAAAGACAAATTCATTGATATTAAATGAAGAACAGCACCTTTTATTAAAAAAGTTTTCTTGTGCTTTTGTCCTGTCAATCAAAGCGCCTCACTGTTGTCATGTGACTTACATACTCTGCACTGCTTCTCTTGCTCTATGATAATACCGACCAAGACTAAATTTCCCCGTTTTGAATTGAACATATGCTGTTATTTTACGAGATTCATGTAATTCATAATTGTATGTAAAGAGACAAGATGCATATTTTAAAATAATATTATTTGCATGTAGTTTAAATTGTTTACTTCATAACAGACCTGGAACTTTTACCATTCTTATTTCTTTTTTCTTTATTCCCTTTAATCCCTTTTAATCCTTTAATTATTTAATTCCTTTAAATAAAAAGAACAATAACATAACCCCTCCCCACGCAAAAAAACAAAACAAACTTTGCCCCCCACCCCCCCATTGTTCAAGACAATATGGCCTTGTTTTTATTAAAGGTGCTGTATGTAGGTTTTTGACTCTACTAAAGCATAAAAATACCATAATCTGTTTGCAGATATTTAGGAAACATGCTGAGTTTCTCTGAAAACCCATGCTACAGCCAGTTATTTTACTTTGAAATGTGCGTTCCGTGTCGGAATGTCTGTTTTTGTTTTGGTCTGTGCAAGACCGCACGTTGCCAATTTACCCAACAGTATTTCACCACCCCGGGTTGCCAGTTGGCAGAAAACACATGCAGCGAAGAAACTGGGTCAGAGATCGCAGATTCTACCCTAAATAATAAGCCTCAGCATCCATCTAAAAATCTCTATGAATGGGAGCATATTAAAACGCCATATCAATCCATATAAATCAACTCATCAATTTACAGTGTGTAAGTCTCCTCGCCTTCCAACGTCAATTGAGCTTGCTCCTGTTGTGTGTCCTCAAACTGGCAACCCACGTGAGGAGTCTGAGGAGGAGGGGGTGGGGCAAACAATATTTTGAATTTGGACTGCAGTGCCCATTTCGACCACTAGCTGTCATTCTTACATACCGCACCTTTAAATTGATTACATAATGAACAACATAAAGTTCAGTCTTTTCTTCATGTAAACCTATATGGTTTCAGAAGTTTCTTCTTTCTGTGCTTTTTGTCATTTTTGGAGCATGGCAGCAAAAGCTCACCATTCACTTTCATTGTACAGAAAAGAGCAGTGTGAACTTTCTGCTAAATATCTCCTTTTGTTTTCAATGGAAAACAAAGTCATTCAGATTTGGAATGACATGAGGGTGAGTAATTGGTGACACAATTTTATATTTTTGAATGTACTGTTCTTTTAAGAGGTTAGAATGTGAAGTTAGACTTTATTTTCTGCCTCTTACAGACAGACATAAGACAGTCTTCACATGATAGACCAAGATAGGCCTAAATATTTGAGCGAAAAGCTGCCCAGCTGTACCAACAAGCTGTTTCCTGTGTCCAGACCCTTCAAAGGCCTTTATAGACAGGACAGAGGGAACACAGACTGGTATTAAATCATAGTCACTGCAAGGTGTCCAGCAAACTTAAATGTGTCGCTGGTGACCTCATGGTTGAGATGGAAAGATTTCCTTCTCTTTTCTTTCACAAGTGCAGCCATCTGCTATTCGCTCTCTGATTTCATGTGGAACATTGAGACAGACCCGGTTAAAAGGTGAATTCCTGGTCTTTGCACGTGTTTAGGGCAGCCTGGGGTTTATGACAGGTCTTGAGGGTCGGTCTGGGGTTTACTGTTATAAAATAAAGCTCTCCATAATCATTCAACCATGAAAGTAATTCACTGCTTGTCCATCAGGATTTTATGTTGTTACAAGAAATATATGTTGTATAAGTTGGTTCTTTTTTCAGTATTGCATTGCTTAGTTTTATAAATAAAATTACATAATATATAACTTCTACAACTATACTTACAATATTATTTGTGACCTTGGACCATAGGAACATAGAATTCACCAATTGCTCCAGATTTTTGCCGCCTTCATTACTTGGTCGGCTGGGTTTCACATTATCCCTGTACTGAACCTGAGGAATATTTGACCAAACAAATATGTTCTTGAAACATGGCCAGTATTGGACTCAGTGAGCTGAAGGACCTTGTGTTTGCTTTTTATTCTTGTAATTTTAGCTCACTTGTCAGTTGAACCTGGAACATACATAGTTCATTGACAAAGAGAAATAAATGTAGGAATCATGTAATTGCGAACAACCACCTTCTTTCATATCTTTAACGGTCTGTTTTGGTCTGCAGTAGTACTCCATTTATCAGGCCGAGCTAGTTCAGGGTGCTGTTAGCATGCTAGGACCTCATGAAAGCCTATTATTATGATGATAAATGCGTTGAGCTGGAAGCCACATATGTTGGTGTAAGAGATTAGCTTCTGTTTTCCTAGTATTAGCGGTGAGTCCTCAGACAAGGTCAGCACAGGAGATTGTAGGCCTTCAGAAAGCCAGCTGTCCTCTTGTCCGATGGATATCACCAATCTCATTTAAAATCCATTGCGCCATTAAAACTAACTCCTTTATTATGGAGGCGACTAGCTCAGGGTCAGTCCTTGATTAATCAGCCACAAACTGTGATTTACTTCCAGCTCAAATAAAGCATGTTCCTTTGTTTTGGCTAGCAAGACAGATAGGTGCTTGTATTAGAACCCCAGCTTCTTTGATCTCGTACACTGATCCTTTAATTGTAGTCATTGTGCTCAGGGATTTCAAATTGACATGTTAAGGAATCCAAAACACAGATTTTCACTGAACCACACTGAGTGCACTTCCCATTGTAGCCACTAGAGGTCTGTGTGGTGCCAGAAGGCGCCTATGTAAACTTTTGATAATTCAGCCAAAGTTTAGCTTGTTAGCATGGCCCTGTTAGCATCAGCAATGAAAGCATTTTTCAGAATCCATGTATTTTGATTTAAGAAATTTTTTGAAGCAACATGTTATTGCATTGTATTACAGTAGACATTTTACCAGTGTGCAAAAATAGATTTTTTTTCCCCCCCCTGTTTACATTGACATTCCCTGTTTACTACAGTGTAGTCGCTTGTGATGGGTTTCAGACTGGGGCTGAATTCAGAATAGCATATAAGCAGTGTTGGGGAAAATTACTTTTAAAAGTAATGTTACAATATTGAGTTACTCCTTAAAAAAGTTACTAATTGCCAGGGCTACCCTCAACTAAAGATTTCTCTGGTCGAGTAGTAGTCGTTCATTTTAAGCAATTAGTCGACTAATTGCACGCTTATTAATAAACCATAAAAATCATAATAAAGAGCCTTTAATGCCTACATAGCCTAATCAGCATTCTAGCGCACACGTAAAGCTTGCCACAGCGCATCCTATTTCCTTTCATTATTTTACAAAAGCACATTTTGTAGTTATTGTGAGTGTGCACAAATAAAAGTAGACTCTTCAGATTCAAAAGATGTATTACTCTTATCTGTATGACCAAAAATTGAGTATTTTAAGTGCAAGTGATTGTACCGGCACCTCCATGTTAGCTGTCATGCAGTAAGTGTGCTACAATTCAGCTTTAACTCTCTACGCAAACACTTGAATAGCCCACATTTTTCTAGGTTACCGTTAAAGCGAGTGGCCATGTAAAGATGCTACTACTTATATGTTTCAGATGATAAGCCATATTTGAGGTCAATTATTGATAGGCAAACGTTTGGATGTCTGGCCCGATGTTACCACATAGACCAGCTGTTAACAATTTGTCCGTCACAGACAATTAGTCGATTAGTGCAATTAGACAATTAGTGCGTGGCTTCGCCACTTCCTGTGGATTTTTTTCCCGCGACTAATGAAATTTTGGTTGACTAGGCCTCTTCTCGTTGACTAACGGTTAGTCGCCTATTAGGGGGCAGCCCTACTAATTGCATTACTTAGCTACTTTTTATGGAAAGTAATTTGTGTTACCATTACTTTTCTGTTACTTTTTCTCACCTGGGCTGGGCTTGTTTGTTTTTTGATTCAAAAAAGTTTAAAAGGCCCTTTCACACAGACTGAAAGAAATGCAAAGAGATGCTTGTACAGTAGAGGGCACAGCTCAAACAAGCCTTTCTGCTGTGCTGACATTCTATATTGCAGAAGATTATGATGAGCAGAAGTTCAACTGTTACTTCAGCAATAAAAACAACCACAAACACAAATGTGATGTTTAACTAATGTTATTTTTGCTTATTCATATGGCTGAATTGGTTCATCAAACTTGCGTTACTTATTTGAAAATGTATCTCTGATATTTATAATTTAAAAGTAATGTGTTACTTTACTAGTTACTTGAAAAAAGTAATTTGGTTTGTTCATTTATAAGACTTGTTTAAATCACTGTCATGTTTAATGTTGCAATGCCCTAGCAGAGACAGTCACTTGAGCTCAGTCATACCACTGCATAAAGCCTGCCCGTCTCCCCATGTAATGTTGGTTGCTTTGGTTTGGAAATGATCTATGGTCATCTCCTGAAGCCAAGAAAAATCTCATAAAAGTGTATTATAGGGACGAAAGGACTTAACTTCTGAATGTGGCGGTGGTCACGTGAAGTCTGGCCAGGTGGTGTGAAGCATGCATAGCTGCTTCTACAAGTAAGCAAAGTGCGAAACCAGCCATGCAGATGGCCCTGCCAAGCCTGATACAATCCCAAAAATAAGCCCTGGTTCGGAGAGACTGTCTGACAGTGTTATTTGATGGTTTCCTAAAGTCTCCCCAAAAATCTAAGCAATATTCCACTGAAACTGATTCTAATCATTTTAGTCTAGCCAAACACACTGCTGGTGTTACATTGAGACAACATTTAAAAAAAAACAACAAAAAAAAAAACCTTTTTGGACTGCTCTATATTTTAAACCTTCTGAAGTAATATGATAGATTTGAGTGAGGAACAGACTGAAATTTAAGTCATGAATCACTGATGATCCCCTCCAGTGTGGGCTAATAACTGCTGTGACTGGATCAATGAGTTAGACAGTTGAATTGAGCAGTCTTAATAAGGCATCAAAGATCTAGTGGCGATGAAAGCCATCTGTGGTGTCACCTCACGTCACCTGTGTCTGGGACAAACATTTGTGCTTGAACCACAAAGACTATAGCTGATGACCAACTAGCATTTAGTTTTGTGCCTGCATGAGAAAAAAAATAACTCTCCAAACCAGCAGGTGGCAGTAGTCTGTATTCGTCATTCAAAAAGGAAAACAAAAGATGACCTCAAATATGCTTTGTCATTTGCTTGCTTTCATCACTTTTGCTTTTCTTCTCATGCACTAGTTTGCTAAGCAGAACAGCCAATCAGAGTGATTTCTCTCACCGATGAGCTCCGTTACCGTTTCAATATGTTCAATCGGCCCGAAAAGCAGCCGACAAGCGTCCAACTAGTGGCAGTGGTGCAGAACACACCACAAACTAGGCCACAAAACTGCTCAATGATGGCCTGACATTGATTTGGTGTATCACAGCCTTTTTATTTGTGAATCATTATTTGTTTGGAATCCTTCAGATCAGTTTTTGAACTAGTTCAACAAATTCACCGAAAAGATCCAACTCAAAAGAATAATTTGTTCACAAATCGATCATTGCTACTTCTCTCATTAAATTTTATGAACCCACCACAAACAACTAAAGCAAGATTTTCAGTAAATAATGACTTGAAATTTTTCCTCATATATTTGTATTACTTCATCAGTCTTAATTTTGTTATTTTAATTATTTTAGAGTCCCCAGTCCCCATCCACTTTCATTACAGTAAACGGATGAAATTCTCCACTGAACCACTGATGAAAAAGTCATACAGGTTTGGACCAACATGAGGGTGAGTATAATCACATAATTAAAATTTTTGGGTGAACTGTCCCTTTAAATCCACACTAGTCCACCAACAGCACTGAAAACATTCTTCTGTTTGTTGCACATGCGTGAGTTTTATTTTCGCTTTAAATCAGAAGGGGCATTTATAGTGTAGATAGTAAGCCTGCAGGACATTTATTACTCCAGTATTCATATAACAGGAAACACGATTACTGATATGTCAACAAAAAGATCTGCTTTCCTCAAGATAAGCTCATATTAATGTCTGTTTTTATGCTGAATGAGTTATGGAGCTAGCACACCAGCTAACACATTTATTGTGACATACTCCATAGAGAACATGTGAAATAATGTTTATATTCCTCACTATCACAATTTATATATTTTGTTTATACTATTTATTAAATGCACAGTATCACAAAAATCTGGTAAAACAATTTAATTGATATAATTATACTCTTAAAGGAACAGTAGACCCATAAATTAAAATGGTCATTTACTCACCTTAGTTTCGTTCCAACTACATATTTCCTTGCATTCGGTTTGTTCCTCATAACTATCGTAAGGCTTCCAAAGACTTGTAATATTACGCACAAGTCATATAAACTACTTGCATGGCACTTTTCTGCAGTATGAATCACCATCCACTTTCACTGTATGGAAAAGAGCAGCATAGATGTTCTCCCTAACTTTGTGTTTCATGGATGAAGGAAAATAAAACGGGTTTAGGACAACTTGAGAAAGTGTAAATAATGACAAAACAGACATTTTAGGTGAATTATCCCTTTAAATTGTAAGTAAATCATGTTCATCTATGCTTGTGAATTGGCTTGCTTGCATATGTGGCCTAAACGCGAGGCTGCAGGAAAGGCCTGAAGTCATTTGTTTTACTACTCCACGAGGAATGCTTTCAGGAAGAAAGTGGTTTGAGGAGGAAGGGGGAAACAGCAGTGTTGAACGAAGTCTCAAATGCGCACTGGCAACAATTTGTAGGGAAGGCAGAAGAATAAAGCACATGAGACTAAACATTTTGACAGTGTCTAAGTACACACTCTGTTCAGCATAGGAAGAGGGTGATGGGGGTCACCGGTCCAGCTGAGAAACTCTGAGACCCTGCATTCCTTAAATCCTCGGCCTGAAAATTCATGAGGTGCACTTTGTTGTGTTGTGGATTATTTGCTTCCCAGTTACTCAGGAAAAAATGTATTGTAACATACCAGGCACTGAAACCTGCTATCAGACTAAACATGTGAACACTTGGCCTTTTAGAGATAAACAAACCAGTGTGTATTAAACATTGTTCCTCAATGGCTATTGGATCTTAAACACTCAATAAGCATCATCTGGAATCTGGAAACCCTGCTATCTTTGCCACTCCAGTATCAGATGTAAACCAAGAGGTTGCTGTGGTTGTGTCCTTTTGGATGCTTCACCAGTGGTCTTCAGATGAGCTCCCATGATGCACTCGGTTTTGGATGTCTAAAGAACCAGTAGTTTTCCTTTTTCTGCTTTAACTCTGTCAGCTGGAGCAGCTATCTAAGTAGGAAACTAAAGTGCACTCTTTAAGTTTTAGCTTATGTTTAGCTGGCTCTTATTTGTCCCAAAAGGACCTGTGGTTTTAAATGTTAAACTGACACCTATTGGCCAGGTTGTATGAAGTTCATCAAATTATGAATTTTAAACCCTGATTGTGGGGCTCCTGAATAGTAACCTGGCCAAATTTGTGGTTTCTAGTAGAGATGCACCGATGTATAAGCCAACAATCGGTATCGGCCGATAAAAGCTATTATCACTATCGGCCATCGGCCAATTGTTTAAAGACTGCGATGATCAGGCCGATTATATCCTGTCAATCAAAAGGGTGCGGAAAGACGTGTTCAGACTGCAACTTATATATACTGTGTGTGAAGAAATTAACAGTTTAAAAATAGTGACGTTAAAGCAGGCTCTTTTTGACCCTATAAATCACCCGTAGTTTTTTCCCCTACATCAAATATTATTTGTAGCGCCTCCCATCCAATAATCGCAAAAAGATTGGTGCTTTATTACTTCTGATAAGAATTAAAGTTTCAGTTTTCAAATTCTGTCCATTTTATCATGAAATTCAAACAATAAATGGCGTTTTGACGCTCTTAAATGTGACGTGTCAGATCGCTGTAATGATCGGCAGCTCTGAACGCGAGTCTTTTCTTCCTCTTCAATACAAGTTATCTCTCGAAAAACATGAATGAACATCAAAGGTATATTGAAATATATTGTACAACTTACCAGAATGTATCATGTCTCATGTAATCACTTTATTTGTGTTTCAACTGCGGAAAGACGTCAATAAAACAGCTGTCAACAAATCATGTCACATTTACCTCAGGAATGTTTTCCAATGTTCACAGTTACTTAGCTATATATATTTATATATATATATATATATATATATATATATATATATATATAAAAAAACTAGAGAGGAGCTTATTTACTGTTAATTATATGTTTGTGTAAATTTGCCATGAAGACAATTGCTTATGAAAACTACCTTATGTGATACTAAATTTTATACATTTCAGTTTTTATTTGAATGTAATTATTATATCTGAAAATAAACAGCAGCTGAATATAATACCTCTGTTGTTAATTGTAACCTCTAATATTGTAGTGTACCAAATGAGAGGGTTCCCTGTATAGTTTGCAACATTATTTTGGAGAGATTTTTTTTTTCCTCAAGAAAAACCAAACTATCGGTATCGGCATCGGCCGATATCATTGTGAATAATTGGCTATCGGTATCAGCAGAGAAATTTAGTATTGGTGCATCTCTTGTTTCTAGGACCAACTCCATAGCGCCACCACCAGTTCAAAAAATTCTATCTGTTATAACTTTTGAACCCCTTGTCTTAGAAACAGAATTCTAATTTTGGTAACACTTTATTTTAATGGTCCACTTTAGACATTTTGCTAACTACAAGTAATGGCAGGACAGTAGAAAGCGAAAGAGTGAATCGGCCTCTAGCGTTTTTGTGAGCTAATAAGAGCAAGGGAATGTTTGCGTCTGTGACAGACTATGACATGGCTATAAATCCCACAAAGAACCCTTGCCAGTACTTTCAAGTTGACTGATGTGGCTGGAGTAACTTTGCAACAACATGTTGTTGCAAAGTTACTTATAGTGTCTAAAGTGGACCATCAAAATAAAGTGTAACCCTAATTTTCTCCCATCACATTCAATCAATACAGGAGTTGACAATGCACTGTATTTTATTTTTTCACTACTCCTTCAAATTTTATCCAATTCTTCCCAAAATGGGCTCAGATAATTACTGGACCAAGCCACACAGAAATTTTGATATTCATCAATGTTCAGAAGTTATGATGACGTGAACTTGCCAATGTTAACCCAAAATTGGAGGCTGTATCTCGATAATACTTTAATCTTGAAACAAAACTAGGTGCTTCATTAGCACTATGAGGGTACATATCAAATTTGGGAACAGTGTCACCTATTTCTGCTTGCAGCTACTGTTTATTTATTATTAGGGGTCCAAGCACCGAAGGTCTTGAAACGAAATTCCTTTTTCCCTTGAATTCTTAAGTCAATCCCTACAAAATGTACTGTATATTTCCAATTTCATTTCCATCTATACAATTTTTCCACCATTTTAAATTTTTTTAAAAACCTGTGTCCAACCTTAATGAAACTTAATACACCCAGACCACAGGACCTTTTGAGGATGCACACCAAATTGCATCAGAATTGCTCTTATGGGGGCGCTACAACTGAAATTCCTTTATAAAGCCATAACCATGTAATCTATGAAGTTGAAAATTGGTATGCATCTTCTCTGGTGGATGTACTATATTAACATATCCTTTAATAAGTCTTAGATACTTAAAAAAAAAACAAAAAAAACATGGCCGCCAGCAGTAGTAACTTGGCCTGTTGCCATGTCAATATGATATGATAATATGTCTAATAACTAATGTGATGTTCATTTAATGTGGTTGAACAATTTTAATTTACATTTCTTCTAGTGATCTTCATTTCTTTGTGTAAAACATTTAATAAGTAAAAATTGACTGTGTGCTGCTTTAAGAGCAACTCATTTGGCAAAATTGTCATTTATCCACTTTTTTCTGTTTTAAATTATGGGAGGCACTTCTGGTTTGGGAAAGTTATGCTCAAAAAGAGTGAAACAAATAATTTCAAATTATACGCTTGCCATACAAATAATCATTATCCGTCAGTTTGACTGAATGAGCTGTAAAATTTACTCCATTTCAGGCATCAAGAAAGTAACGTAATGCTTGGTATTTTAATGTGACAGGGTATGACAAGACCATGGCAGGGTTGGTGAACTCTGGTCCTGTAGAGCCACAGTCCTGCAGATTTTCAGCTCCTGTTTGATTAGGGTTGAAGCAAAACTCTGCAGGACTGTGGCTCTCCAGGACAGACACCACCCCGATCTATGGCAAGAGCTCTTTTCAGTCTGCTGGGTTTTTTTTCTCCTGATTATTTTCTTTTTCCCTTTTATATCCCACTGTCTGTAACAGTATGAAAAAAACAACATATACTGCAAATTTGTGGTCTGTTCTCTCGATTTAATTTATGATATATCCCATGAATAATTAATTGGAATGCACTGGAATCTCTTGTTTTCAGGTTTGTCTCTTTCCAGGTTTGTTTTCACATGGATGCTTTAAAATGTAATTCCCCCCTTATTTCTAATAATATTAGCTGTGTTCACTGGAGTGTTTCTAAAACAGGTAAATCTGTCAAAATGATGGAAATCACTTTGAAATATTATCACTCAATGCTAACATTAATGAACATTTTTGATTAAAGGGTTAATTCACCCAAAAATGAAAATTCTGTCATTAATTACTCACCCTCATGTCGTTCCACACCCGTAAGTCCTTCGTTCATCTTCGGAACACAAATTAAGATAATTTTGATAAAATCCAATGGCTCAGTGAGGCCTCCATTGCCAGTAAGACAATTAACACTTTCAGATGCCCAGAAAGCTACTAAAGACATATTTAAAACAGTTCTTGTGACTACAGTGGTTCAACCTTAATGTTATGAAGCGACGAGAATACTTTTTGTGTGCCAAAAAAACAAATAGCGACTTTATTCAACAATATCTAGTGATGGGTGATTTCAAAACACTGCTTCATGAATCCTTAAAGCTTAACAAATCTGTTGTTGCGAATCAGTGGTTCGGAGCGTGTATCAAACTGCCAAAGTCACGCCCCCCAGTGGTGAACCATTGAAATTTCGAAACACTTATGATGTAACGAAGTCTTGTTTACTGAAATCACTGGACTTTGGCAGTTTGATACACGCTCCGAGTTACTGATTTGAAACAAAAGATTCGTGAAGCTTCATGAAGCAGTGTTTTGAAATCGCCCATCACTAGATATTGTTGAATAAAGTCATTATTTGTTTTTTTGGTGCACAAAAAGTATTCTCGTCGCTTCATAACATTAAGGTTGAACCACTGTAGTCACATGAACTGTTTTAAATATGTATATATTACCTTTCTGGGCATTGAAAGTGTTAATTGTTTTGCTGGCAGTGCAGGCCTCATTGAGCCATCGGATTTTATGAAAAATATCTTAATTTGTGTTACGAAGATGAACGAAGGTCTTACGGGTGTGGAATGACATGAAGGTGAGTAATTAATGACAGAATTTTCATTTTTGGGTGAACTAACCCTTTAAGGCAACATATGTTACATTTATATAGATATATATATATATATATATATATATATATATATATTACTACAGTAATATTTAACATGTCTGCAATATTGCTGCAGAAAGAATCAAGATTTTAGGGTAATTTATGGTCTGTTGAAAGTAATTTGTTAATGCTTTAACACTTAACCTTTTAATATTCGATGGTTGAAGGATGTAGAATAATATCACTGCATACCCATTTTAAAAAAAATGGGGAAAAAAGCTTATTGCGTTCATAGAGCTAGTCTTTCACTGATTGTTTACAGTTTAACGGAAGTTATTCCCATAGTTCGCACAAAGCATCATGGGGCGTAGGAAAAAGGTGGATGAGCTTAGTATTTTTTTTTTTTTTTTAACCGAAACAGGGTGACAAGTCAAAATAAATGCCTGTGTGAAAATAGCCTGGAATCAAACAATCAAACATTGTTAACATATTATCACTGATGCAAAATGAATCCATATTCACCCTCTGAAGCCAGTTGAGATATTGTGAAGGGAAACAGATGATGTTAGCTTCTGCCTAGGAAGCTGTACGACACCCTGGGGACTTCTCTTCCATCATCGGCAGCCCTCCCCATCCCAGACGAGCTTTGATTATCGTAAATCTCCCAGCCTGCAGAGTAGCGCTCTTGCCAGGGTTGACGGATAGTGACGAGCCGCATGGTGTGTACACTGGCATGCGGCTGTGTGAGCATTTGTCCAATATGTGTTTGGAATATTTGTGGAGCTGTCTGAGACGCTCATGGCCTCGGTATTCAAAAATAAACGGTAGGACGGTAGAAAGCGACAGAGTGAATCGGCCTCGAGCTGATAGGGGCGAGGGAATATTTGCGTCTGTGACAGGCTACGACATGTCTGGAAATCCCACCAAAAACCCATGCGAATACTTTCAAGTCTGTTGACTGATGTGGCTGGAGGTTTCATTTGTCCGGATTGTGAACCTCGATGTTCCAGCGGTCATCTTGAGGTCCAAAATTCGAGCTTTAACCACCCAAAGCCATTCAGATTCTATCGGAAACTTGCCATAATTCCTTGTTTGATACATTTGGCTGATTAAAAAAAAAAATCAAACAGAGTTTACAGTGTTCACAGTTTGATTGAGAGAGCGACCATTAACCATTTTGGAATAATTTGTTATTTTGTTCCACAAAGTCTTAAAGGGGAACTAAAAATAAATGCATTTGATTACTTAAAAAGTAACAGCACACCTCTCCTCAACAGGCCACGGGTTTTGTGGTATCCAAATAGTGCCAGATAAGTGTGTGTGTGTATGTGTGTGAGAGAGTTCTTGTCTTGCTTCAGCGATCTCTTTTCACCAGCCATCTCTCTGTTTCTCTCCTATATAAACACACTCACACTTACTCGGCCATGAGATGTGCATTAATGTTTTAATTTCCATATTTTGTGTAAACACACATCATCAAACTGAGACTGAGATCAGTCGTATTTGTTCAGATGGAGTCGGGCAGTGATACAGAGCTGAAAGCGCTTGAAGTTTTAGGCCGGATTTCAGAACTGCGCTACATGGGAATATGACAGGACTTTGGTTCGGTATCAAAGCAACATCTGTTAGGACCATTAAACACTTGCATTTACTTGAAAAGGCTAATACTTAACAGAGGTTTACAAACTGACGTGTATAAAAACAGTCCAGCATTTTGTTTGACACGCAACCCTGTCCGGCATCAGTGTCTGTCCAATTCAAACAGGGCTTGTTTGCGTAATCGATACAAGCGAAATAATTTCTAGCAGTTTCTCAAGTTTTATTAGTCAGCTGCGGCTGCATGCGGTTGGTGGTGTTTTTTCGCGGGGGAAATGTTAGGCATGTGTTTATATTTGAAATTGTCTGTGAATGTTGTGAGAATAAGGATCCTGCTCGTTGTTCGTAAACACTGCGAACCTGAAAAGAAATAAGCGCTTCGCGTCTCAGCAATATTTAGATGAAGTAAGAAAATACTTATCAATCTCTCTGTGAAGTCGTTGCCAGTTGAAATTCACCATCAATTTGGGCATAATCTCTTGTTAAAAGTCCCAGCCTTTGTTAAACTACTTTAAACAGCAAGTTCCTGTGATTATGAGCAAATGAGTTGAGCCAAGGCCAATGGGAACATGATGGAGAGCTCGTATTGCATAGAACAGTGTAATTTAGTTCTCCTGAAAAGAAAAAAAAAATTAAGTGTTTTGGGTGGTTGCGGGTGCCGTTGAAAGTTGCTATACAGTAGGAAGTTGCTTACTAGCCCAAGTCAAAAGAGTCCACCCTCAAGTCCCAGTAATACTCTTCTGTATTTAAAAAGTCTCTCTTCTACTCTCCTGCAGTACGTTCTTCATCCAGATGCAGTTTTTTTTTGTAATTTCCACCAACGATAAATTCTTTTTGCCAAGCAGATGTGTTAAGAAGCATGCATCGCAAAGGCTTAAAGATCCTTGGCGTCATAGATATTTTGATCTTTGATATAGTAGGTTTGGTTGATTTGGTCTGTTGAAAGTTTCCAGATGGGCCTGATGTTTTAGGTGTGCCTAAAGGGTCATTTGCAAGCTAAAGGCTGATTAAAGAGCTGTGTCTGTAATAACAGTGCTGTAAAACACCATCTTGCTGATGTTTTAATGATGAGGTAATGCTTTAGTTAGGCTCTTAAAGATGAAGTGCTTAATTTCCAGTGCCTGCTGTTTTTTATTTTTATTTTGAACTAAACTGAATAGAACATTTCAGAACTAATAATTTTCAGGATTCTTTGTTAAATAGAACAGCATTTATTTGAAATATTATTTTTTTGTATTGTAAAAATGTAAAACTCTTTACTATCACTTTTGATCAATTTAATGTGTTTTTGCTGAATAAAAATAATTTCTTAAAAAAAAAAATAAAAAAAAATCTAATGGACCCTAAACTTTTAAACAGATATAATATAGTAGTATAATATAATATAATATAAATGTCTAAGCTTATCCAATAAACATTTTAGTACATCACTTGTTCTCTTCACACTGCAAATTCCCCCCATTCACCCCCCTAATGTCATAGCGATGCTTGTGCATTACTATAGATGCATACTTGGGAGAAAAGTGCAGAACTGGAAAATAGAGATGATAATTCTTCCCACTTTAAATGTGACTGTCTCTATGAATCTGTTGGTCAAAATGATTTTGGGACATTTGGCCAGACAGCCACCAAACAACCAGACAGTGACTCAGAGACTGTTGACCTCACAGGGTTCTGGACCAAACACCTCCAAATAATCATTTGATTTAAACGAACAAGAGGCTGTAGTCAAAATAACCCCATGCCGCTGCAGCTTCCAGACCACAGTGAAATAAGATACTGGCTACATGTGCTAGCCAAACAAATAAGAGGCATTTAATAGAGAAAGGTCTTGACGGATACCATGGTAGTCTGGCTGTAATTATCACATGAAGGCGATCTTCCCATGATATTTGCCATGAATTATTTCCTAAGCACACAAATCAGAGCTGGATTATTTTAGTGTGTTGTTAAGGCAGTACTCTCAAATATAGGTATAACTTGTTGTTAAGGCAGTACTCTAAAATATAGGTATAACTTCCAGGCTTGTGCATCATTCCCAGCTTGTACGCATTTTATCCTTGTGATTTATATAAATTATCTGTCAAACTGTATTAAATACTTTGATAGGGATGTGCCAAGAATATCACATACTTGCATTAGTATAACTGGATTCTGTCAATATTTTAGATTATCTCAAACTTCAGGCCTATGGCCTAGATCTTTTCACACGACCATGTTAAAATTATTTTAATTAATTAATTACAAATTTTTTTTTTTTTTTTTTTTTTTTTTTTTAGTGTTTTGTACTATTTTTTTGTCTGTTTTTTCTTGTTTGCCTCGGTTTGCTTTTTTTGTTTTGTTTAGCTTCGTTTCATTTTTGCTTTGCTTTGTTTCATTTTGTGTTTTGTTTTGCTTTGCTTTGTTTCGTCTTTTGCTCTGCTTCGTTTCATTTTTGCTTTGCTTTGCTTTGTTTGTGTTTTGCTGTTTCATTTTGCTGTTTCATTTTGCTTTGTTTCATTTTGTGTTTTGCTTTGCTTTGTCTTGTTTTGTTTTGCTTCGTTTTGTGCAGTGGTGGATAAAGTACTTGAAAGCCATACTTGAGTAAAAGTATAGATATCTGTTAGTCACTGTTTAGAATATTACTTGAGTAAAAGTTTTAAAGTATGTGACATTTTTTGTACTTAAGTATGAAAAGTTTTTTTTTTTTTTTTTTTTTTTTAAATGAAACCTACTTAAGTATTGAAAGTAAAAGTACAAGTAAATGTAAAATGCAAAAGGAGGAAAAAAGTTATTATTAATAATTGTTCTACACAGTTTGAGCAGCAAGATTATGTTCAGTTTTAACTCTATTGCATTTTGTTTCTTTGAATTAAAAAAATGGCAAACGTTTATTGTAAGTTTTAAATATAAAAAAATACTACTGTTAATTATACATTGATCATTCATGTTAATTCGTAGTGCATTATAACTAATGTAAGAGACAACTTTAAAATGTTAAAATGTTGAAATTAACAATGAACAATACTTTTATTAACCTTATTTAATGTTACAAATGGACTCTTATTGTAAAGTGTTACCATTTCATATAAATCCAAACAGTCATGCTTAAAAATTGTCATCTTTACACACAAAGCCATATCATAGGTCTAATGTATGTATACTTTCACACATTATTTGCCTCTATTTTAGAAAACTTGATGATTATCTAGTCAAAATGTGTTACACTGCCGATTTAAAAAAAAAAAAAAAGAAAAGAACTGAAATCGAATACATTTCTGATTTATGTTTCTGTCGCTGCATGATGAGGATACAGTTTAAATATGCAACTTCGCTGTATAACGAATGCATAACAGCAGCGAACAAATGGATATAAACCATAGACTGTAAAAAAAATATGGACGTAGTGCCCGTGACGTCACCCGTAGATTTCTGAAGAGCGTTTTTGAAGCGAAAAAATGGCCGCTGCCATCTTAGCTGCGCGTCATTGCGCTTCACTCCCGGATAACTGAAAATGGGCAAAGAGGCGGGAAGTGATTGGAAGTGTGAACTGAGCAGAACTGAGATGCCTGGTTGCTGAAACCACGCCCACCTAGCTCGACGTGATCATGTTAGCAGGCAAAGGAGCTATCTATAGATACTATCTAAAATATTAATAAAGATGAGTTATATCATTAGAAAGCATCAGAGGCATCAGTGATAGTTTTTATTTCGCCTCTAGAGGCCGCTCTCGTACTGTATAATGACAGCACACTCTTCTCCAGCAGCAGACGTAACCCGGAAAATGAAATCAACCGCGGTTGTGCGAACACTTTTTTGCGCATGCTTGCTTGCAGTCTGTGTTCTTCCGACTTTATTTTGTAGTAAGTAATGAAAATGCATTGGGAAAATGTATCGGAGTAAAAGTATACATTTTATTTAGGAAATGTAGTGGAGTAAAAGTAAAAGTTGACAGAAAAATAAAAACTAAAGTAAAGTAAAGTACAGATTCTCCCAAAAAATACTCAAGTACTGTAACGAAGTATTATTACTTAGTTACATTATACCACTGGTTTGTGTTTTGCTTTGCTTTGTCTAGTTTTGCTTTGCTTCATTTTGTGTTTTGCTTTGCTTTGTTTCGTTTTGTGTTTTGCTTTGCTCTGCTCTGCTTCATTTTGAAGTCATGTGGACTACTTTAAAAGTGAAATTATGGTGATTTTTGTCATTTTTTTTTAAAGCTTGATAATGCCTGTCCAGATTCACTTTTGTTGTATGAAAATTGCAGAGTGAACATTCTGCTAAATATCTTCTTTTGTGTTCCACAGAAAAAAGAAAATGCATGTTTGAAATGACATGAGGATAAGTAAATGATGACAGAATTTCATTTTTGAGTGAACTCTCCCTCTAAAAAACAGTTTCTTCATGCCTGAGGGAGTTTCTGAGCATATTAACAGATGCTGTTATTTTTACATGGGACACTTACGATTAATAGTTTAACCCTTAAATCCAATAACTAAACTTTTATGAAGCATCTCAAACTGACAGCCTGAACCCATGACTGCATCTCTGTCCTTGTATATCTCCTTTTCTCAACTTCTCCTGTCAGCTGTCCTGAGTGATGCTGCCCTCAGCTCTTGTAACACCATCTGTGCTGACTTTTCGCCATTAAACTGCCTCCTCTCCTCAAATATGAAGGCTCTAAAGAGAGTACATTTTGATAATAGACTCGTCACAACCTCCATACATTAACCGCGAGCCAGGCGAGTTGTGGTTTTGGTTGTAGTTCTTCAGTTGGATGCAGCACAGCATCTTCCAACTAATTTTTCATTTCTTCTCACCTTCATCATATATGGCTGATATTAGCGTGCACTCCTGCTGCCCTTGTCTGCTTTTATCATTAACTTAATGACTTGAAGGGCCCGCAGGTGCTACAACAAAACCGCAAATGTTTCTTCTTGAGCTAAAATGTCTTCTGTTTCACAAACTTCCAATTCTTGATGAAATAAACTCCTGGGATGTGACATTTATTCTACTACGAGTCATGTTTTGGAACAGACACGGACGACATAGAAAGCTACGTAACATTCTAGTGTGTGAATGTGGAGATAAACTGATCTGTTATAACGATTCTGTGACCTCATAAAGATACCAAGACTGACCTCTAGAGTCTCTCAGAATATGCTGAAAATATATACTGTATGAAGACAAATATACACTCTCATAAATCTAGTCCAAAACCTAGTGAGCTGCCTATATATACAGAGCATTCTAAGATTCCTTTTTTATCCACATTCTAAGGCAATTTTGCATGTATTGCTTGCAGTAAAGACAAATTCATAAAGCAATATGCTGAGCTCAGTGAAAAAATATATCCAAGATGGTAGACTTAGGAAAATGTTGATTTTAAATTTATTCCTGTAATAACAATTTTGCTGCTCTGACAGAAACGGATGTTTTACTATGTCTTCTTGTCCAAAGAGTTGGCCTTAGAGGTGGACTTACAAAAAAGCACACATGGACTTAGCTGACTTTGCAGCAAAATACAGTCAAATTTGTTACATACCAATTAATTGACTAAAGTGACATTTTTGAAAATAAAGCATTTAAATAACTGACTAATAACCTTTTCATTGCCATTAAAGTGAAATTACTGAAAATAAACATAGGAGCCTGGTAAAAAATGCTCATTTAAGAGAAAACATGTCAGACAGACTTAGAGGTTTTTGCACCTGAACTCTTCTTTTGGACTTTTTATATTAAAAATTAAGAATATTTTTGTCTGTGCTTAGCTATGTGTTGTTTATCAGAGTGTCATGTTGTTAGCCTAGCAACATGCTAACAGCAAATCTTTAGTGAGGTGAGTCTGAGACTATATGCATAAGGTACTAACAAAGTTACATTTTATTTAGGTTGTTGCCTTAAAAGGCACCCTATGTAGGTAGCTCACAAGGTTTTGGAACAGAGCCATTGTAAACATTACTTAAATGTTTGCTCCATATGGCTTCATGCTAAGCAAGCTACAACTCACCTTTATAATGGCCCCTTGAGAACCTACTCTAAAATTCCATTTTGTGTCACCGGTAGTTTTCCAAAGGTTTTCCTGTTTTGGACTACAAACAGAGCACTATGCATTGGATGACAGCAGAGGGGAATGGGCCAAAATTTGGTCCCGACAAAAGCCATTCAAGCGTGTCTGACAAGAAAATTGGCTAAGTTTTGTGTGCTGCACAGTGATATATTTTTTTTAAAAGGTTTAATACTCTCCCTCTGTAAACAGGATTTTACACGTCCCATCACCCAGAGCAAGACATAGACAATTTGCCTTAATGTAATATTATGCACAACATTTGGCATGTGCTAATATCTGGATTCATACATGGCTATCACTTACAAAAAGTACTTTATTATGCATCATGGTGGCGCCATGATACAGTGATGATATCAGGTGGTACTTTATGTGTGTATATGTGTATATGTATATATATATACACCATGGTACAGAATGATTACTTTCATGTACCCTAGTATTTAGAATGGTACATGTCCAAAAACCACAGTACATTGTTGTAAGTGATATATAATACAGTTAAAAAGGATATGACTCCAGAAGCAGTCACTGGAATCTGCAGCATGTTTACACGGCTAGAAAGGAACTGTACAAACATATCTTTTTTTTTTTTTTTACACTTATTTTCTTTTGCAAATTACTGCACAAACATTCATTTTACAGAGCCATGCCTGTTTAACTGGTCAATCTGTCAGTTAAATTTAAAATTTGAAGTAGCTCCAGCAAATGTGGAAAATTACGTCTTTGCAAAATCTTGACCAACGTTTTTTGGCACAGAGATGACATTACAGGGATAGTTCACCCAAAAATTTCCCGAACATTTTATCATCATTTACTCAACCTCTTGTCTTTCCAATCATGTTTGAATTTCTTTCTTTTGCAGAACATAAATGAAGATGTTTTGAGAAATGTTGGTAACCAAACATTTTCGTTGATCATCAACTTTCATTCTGTGGACAAAAAAAAAAAAAAAGACAAAGTAATACAAGTTTCGAACAACATGACATTCATAATAATCAAACTTTATTACAGACTCAAGGTCCAAATAAGAAACAAGACAATACATAAAATAAACAACAACCACAAAAGTAAAAAAAATTATCAGTTTTGGGTCAACTATCCCTTTAATGCAGAGGTACTGAAGAGAGGACCAAAATATCCAATCTGAAAATATTTGACCATATATAAAAAATTTTTTTTTTTTTTTTTAATCCATGCATTAATAGTTAATGGGGTCCAATGTTGTTTTGTCATTGTATGAAAAAAGTTGAAACATCTTTCAAAAATATCATCTCTGTGATCCGCAGAAGAAAGTCATACTGGGGTGTATTTCCCAAAAGCATCGTTAGCCAAATATGGTCGCAAGTTCCATTGAACTCTGTTGGTAACGATGGAACTTGCGAACATATTTGGCTTTGGGAAAGCACCCCAGATTTGTAATGACATTAGGGTGAGTAAATGATGACAGAATTGTCATTTTCGGGTGAACTGTCTATTTAATGTTGCTACTTGTGGGCGGGGCCCTTTCAAAGTATGTGCAAGGGGGCAGAGCCCCTGCAGATTTACGGTGCGCCACTGATAGCGGGATAATAGTCTGTTTCCTTTGATTTACATGCCGTTTTACCCTTTAACTGCAAGCGGTCCTGACCTCATCTACCGCAGCTAGAGTGTTCCAGTTCAGCATAAATGGTCTGTGGTGACGACTTTTATTACTCTGACTGACTCAGAGACAGCTATACTCCGGACAGGTCGACAGAGAATAAACAAGGATGTTGTGAGAGCAGTTAGGCTAATTTTCACAAAAACTTGGCCTGTCGCCGACGCGTTAATGTTTGTTGTGGATGTCTGGAAGAGAACCTTTATAGAATTTCAGAATGTGTGAATGCCTCTTTGATTTATTTGACCTGTAAATTATAGTTTCTGCGCCATCAGGTCTGTACTCAGACAGGTTTTTGATCACAGAAAAGACTTATTCTAAACAGCAATTTCATACTGGGTGGTTGTATGAAAGTATAACATTTCTGTAGTTTGATGATGACTGAACAAAATTCTGCATCTTCCAAAGCTGCCGCTTCGTCTTTTCAATACAGCTGTTCAGTGTAGTCCTACAGAAAATCCGTAAAAGATTCATGGGTTCTCTTGGGGAATTTCTAACAGGATTTTAGAATAATGATTTACATAATTTACAGCAAAATTATGTTTAACATTACTCGAAGAGCCTTTTACATTCGGTCTTACAATAGTGGGACTGGGTTTTATAGTCAGAAGAGACTAAATTAAAGCTTTTTGGAAAACCATGTGTGTGTTTGGCATACACAGAAACATAGCCATGTAGAAAAGTACCTTATCCCCACTGTGAAGTATGCTGGTGGATCTTTAATTCTGTGGGGCTAATTTTTATAATGCATAGAAAGCTGAGTTTTATTAAAAGCTCATCTTGCCAGTATATACCCTCTGATATACCCATAGCGAAGTTCTTTTTTGTTTTTTGCTTAGAGGTAAAAAGAACTTTGCAATACGTGACGAGCAATATACCACCCACGCAGGTTAATATATAAATATGTGCTACATGCTTTCCTCTTGATAACACAGTAAACCCACAACAAAAATGACAATGGTGAGAAAACAGTAGTTAAGAAAGCATCTGATCATAGCAATGTGGATGTTTGCATGAGTTCTGCAATTCGGCACTTGAGTCACATCAAGTTTATTAATACAGCAATTTATACAATAGATTGCTTAAAAAGCAAGCAGCTTTATTATTAGTATTAATTTATTAATTAGTATTAAACATGAAAAAAAACAAAAAAACAATGTCAGTGTCTCTTTCAATTAAAATTACAACTTCATTTCCTACTATAAAGCAGCTCTCCAGTGTGTTCTTGTTTTCACTCACGGACATCTGACCTCGACGAACTGAACAGAAGAAATTAACCGGAGAAGATTTCCATGTCAAAGAAGGCCTCCTCGGAGCCACACCCACCTATTACGTAATCGCCACAGACCAATGGAAGTTCAAAGTAGAGGTCTGTGACCGCGCTCTTTCGAGAACAACACAGAAGATGGCACGCAAGACTTATATAACAGCCTATATAGTTTTTCTCAGTTACAGACCGGAACCTGACCCGAACCCGAAGCTATTCATTAAAACCTTAACCTGAACCTGACCCGAAACCCGCGAGTTCTTCGGGGCCGTCGGGCTCGGGGTGGGTTCGGGTTAAGGTTTCATGAATAGCTTCGGTTTTTGGTTCAGTTCGGGTTGGGTTCCGGTCTGTAACTGAGAAAAACTATATAGGCTGTTATATAAGTCTTGCGTGCCGTCTTCTGTGTTGTTCTCGAAAGAGCGTGCGAGAGTGGGAGCATGTTTATAATTCAAATTTATACAGGGCCACTTGAAAGTTTGTGAACCCCTTGCAGAATCTGTGAAAATGTGAAAAATTTTAACAAAATAAAAGAGATAATACAAAAAGCATGTTATTTTTTATTTAGTACTGTCCTGATTAAGATATTTTACATAAAAGATGTTTACATATAATTCACAAGACAAAAAATAGCTGAATTTATTAAAATGACCCCATTCAAAAGTTTGTGAACCATTGATTCTTAATACTGTGTGTGGTTACCTGAATGATCCACGACTGTTTTTTTTTGTTTTGTGATGGTTGTTCACAAGTCCCTTGTTTGCTCTGAGCAGTTAAATTGAGCTCTGTTCTTCAGAAAAATCTTCCAGGTCCTGCAGATTCTTCAGTTTTCCAGCATCTTTTGCATATTTGAACCCTTTACAGCAGTGACTGAATGATTTTGAGATCCATCTTTTCACACTGAGGACAACTGAGGGACTCAAACACAACTATTAAAAAAGGTTCAAACATTCACTGATGCTCCAGAAGGAAGCACGATGCATTAAGAGTTAGGGGTGAAAACTTTTGAACAGGATGAAGATGTCCAAATTTTTCTTATTTTGTTTAAATATCAATTTTCTTCATTTAGTACTGCCCTTTGGAAGCAACAGAATACCTACATGTTTCCCGGAGACAAATTAAGTACAATTTACCTTGATCTTCAAATTCAAAAAGTTTTCACCCCCTGGCTCTTAATGCATCGTGTTTCCTTCTGGAGCATCAGTGAATGTTTGAACCTTTTTTAATAGTTGTGTTTGAGTCCCTCAATTGTCCTTAGTGTGAAAAGATGGATCTCAAAATCATACAGTCACTGCTGGAAAGGGTTCAAATATGCAAAAAATGCTTGAAATCTGAAGAATCTGCAGGACCTGGTGGATTTTTCTGAAGAACAGAGCTCAGTTTAACTGCTCAGAACAAACAAGGGACTCATGAACAACTGTCACAAAACAAAACAAAACAAAACAAAAAAACAGTTGTAGATCATCCAGGTAACCACACACAGTATTAGGAATCAATGGTTCTCAAACTTTTGAATGGGGTCATTTTAATAAATTCAGCTATTTTTTTGTCTTGTGAATTATATGTAAACATCTTTTATGTAAAATATCTTACTCAGGACAGTACTAAATAAAAAATAACATGCATTTTGTATGATCTCTCTTATTTTGTTAAAATTTTTCACATTTTCACAGATTCTGTAAGGGGTTCACAAACTTTCAAGTGGCACTGTATATTAAATGTTTTGTGCATGTGATCCCACTCTCGCGCACTCTTTCAGCCACAACATGGCACATGACATTCAAACCTATGTGTGCAACAAGGCAAACAATTACTGAGGGAAAACTTATTACAGTGCCAAATGATGCAGGTAAAGCAGCACAACGAATTCTACCGAATAACAGGTGAACCAGGGGATAGCACAATTATGCACAAGCCTCTAAAATTACTACGCAATAATGTGTGTGTAAAGCGAACAACTGTAAACTGAGAGCAGCCACAAATCAAATAACCGCGCTGTCTTGCACCGTCTCTGTCTCAGAAATCAGAGCTTTGTCAAGAGTAGGTCTACTGTAAAATACTACATCATTTGATATGTATATTTAAATGTTTAAACATTATGTGATATCATAGACGAATAAGTGTAAACTCTATGAATGAAATGAGCCAAGCGCGTTCGTAAATCAAATAGCCGCGTTTCTCTTGCGTCTCTCAGAAATCAGCTTTGTCCAGAGCAGGCTACTATCACCTAAAACACTACATCATACACATTTTGTATTATTTTATTTATATGTGTATTTAAATGTTTAAAACATTGTACGATATGATGGCTACATGACTGAGTGCAAACTAGATTAATGAAATGAAGCGCGATAGCATGTCAAATGGCCTCTGTGCGTCTTTTCTTAGCCTGATGTTTCTGTCTATTTTAACATTGTACGATATGATCTTGTCATTCAACCAATAAATAGCTCAGCGGTTACATGTAGTGTAGGTCTTACAAAGCTGTCTTGGTTTATGATAGCAAGAATCGTACATCTCTATGGAGACGGATTTCAGGTTCGGGTTAAACTATAACAGTACCGTTCAAGGTCAGGTCAAACGATCTCGGGCACGGGTTGGGTTCGGGCCTCAGTTTAAAGCCTGTGCAGACCTCTAGTTCGAAGGTGTTTACCAGCCGGAGCAAACTTTTCTGGAAAAAAATGTATCATCTTCACCATGACCAATGCTCTGTGGGAGATTATTCAATCCAGTTCCACACTCTCGTGGCCGTCAGCGGTTGGAACGAGGCCACCTTAATTACTGCATATCGTCAAGGTCTCTCACCATTGTTTTGCCTGCAGATGGTGATCTACAAGGAAACTATGGGCTTGGAAAATCTTATTCAACATTCAATTCGGGTTGCACAACGCCTCTCCGCATGTCAAGAGGAATCTTCTCCACTGCAATCCTCCTCTAATATTCCATCTGCCACTCCACACCACTTTATGAACCTATGCAGGTAGATTCATTTCACCTATTTCCCACTGAGCGTCAACGACATATAGAAATCCCGCTATGCCTCTACTTTGGTTCTGATGGTCATCTCATTCCTGAGTGCCCTGTGCGTCCTCCTCGTCCAGCGGTGAGTTTTATACACTTTCCACCTATGATTCCATCACTCAAGCGCACAACCGTATCAGTGACTACCTCATTGTTCTGTTACTGCCCAGGCTCTCCTCGACTTGGGCTCAGCAGGAAACTTAATTTCCCAGGACTTCCTCAAACAACTCAAGAAATTCCCCTGCTCACAAGCCCTGAGGGTTCATTCTATACTGGGTAAGCTGCTGGGTCGAGGAGTCATCATGCATTACACACCACCCATTACGCTCAACATTGGCAGCCTACATAGGGAGAAAATGTCATTTTTTGGTGCTGGTAGGGTCTACTGCTGACATCATCTTAGGATGCCCGTGGATGCAAGTGCATGCCCCAACAGTGTCATGGTCATGACAATATTCTGTTGGAGTTGGAGTAAAAACTGCTTCCAGAACTGCCTTCAACTTCCTCTAAGACAAGAAAAAAAAAAACACAACTCCAGCAGATGTAACCAGTAATTCTGTTCCCAAACACACGACCACAGGCACTCCTCATGAAGATCCAGGTACCTCCCTCATGCCTAAATCTACCACCATAAAGAGCCCTAACATTAAATCCGGCGTAAGCATCCCAGAAAAGTATTGAGCGTTCCAGGATGTGTTTAGCAAGCAGCTGGCTACTAGACTACCACCTCATCAGCCATGAGACTGTGCAATAGATCTGCTACCTGGTGTCATCTTGCCCAAACAGAAAATATATCCTTTATTGAACCCGAAGATGAAGGCCATGGATGAGTACATCAGGGAAGCGCTCAAGCAAGGATTCATTCGACCATCAACCTTTCCAGTTTTTTCTTTATGGCCAAAAAGGACAGAGGCTTGAGGCCATGCATCGATTATCTTGCCCTAAATGAGCAATTATTAAATACCGTTATCCACATCCCCTGGTCCCGGCCACCCTAGAACAGCTGAGGGGCACTTGCATCTTCACCAAGCTGGACCTGCGTAGCGCCTACAACCTCATCTGAATAAAGAGGGGCGATGAATGGAAGACCGCCTTCATAACACCATTAGGGCACTACGAATATCGGGTAATGGTGTACGGGCTGGCCAACTCACCCTCCGGGCTTTATGAATGAGGTGTTCTGTGATGTTCTTCAGTGTTTCGTCATCATGTACATCAGTGATATTCTGATTTACTCCCGGAACCTGGCCGACCATCGCCATCACATTATGCAGATCCTCCAACGACTCAGGGAATACCAACTGTACCTGAAGCTTGAGAAGTGCGAATTACACACTTTACAGTCACCTATCGCCTTGGACATAACAATGTTAAAGCTGGCATTCTTTCTTGTGTCTACTCACCAGAGCCCATTCAACATCAACCAGAACCCATTCTCCCTCCAGCCATCATTGTAAGCCCCATCCAGTGGGCACTGGATGAACAGAACACCACTGCCACCCAAATGGAGCCTGCTCTGCCGGGAGGTCGGGATGCCTCTTTGTACCACCAGCCCTCTGTGTATCCCTAATGGACTGAGTTCACTTGTCTTTGGGATCCGGGCATCCAGGTAGCCAGCAAACCCTCTCACTCCTCCATAACCACTACTGATGGCCCAGTATGACCCAGCATGTTCAACGGTATGTCAAGGGCTGTACTACTTGTGTTATTTCGAAGTCTCTGAGACATCTTCCAGAAGGCAAGCTCCATCCCTTACCTATGCTTCACAGACACCTTCACTTGCATCTTGGTAGCAGTTGACCGCTTTTCAAAGGCCTGTCGACTAATTCCCCTCAAGGGTCTGCCATCCGCCATGGAAATGGCTGAGGCATTATTCCATCACGTATTACGCAATTTTGGCCTGCCAGAAACATAGTATTGGATCGGGGACCCCAGTTCACCTCTCACGTCTGGAAGGCCTTTTTTCAACTCCTCTGGGTTTCGGTGAGTTTGTCTTCTGGTTACCATCCCCAAACAAATGGTCAAATTCAGGAGATTGATTCAGGAGATTGGAGACAATGGAGAATTGGAGAATTCAGGAGATTGAAGACAACGAAAGATTTAGTTAAGTGTGACTGTTATTCCATTCTGCAAAAATAATACTTACCTGCTGAACTTGTGTTCACCTACCTGCTAAATAAACTCCAGTGCTGCTGATCTCCGTGTCTCTTCCTCTTATTATTGTGACACATTAAAATTGCAAAATTATTTATAGTTAGTAGAGTGTCTAAAGTGGACCATCAAAATAAAATGTGACCCACCCTTATATTTAGCATAGAAAGGGCCTAGGCCTGAAAATCACCATTTTAAAAATCTCTAATATTTCCAAGGTTTTCATGACCGTGGAACCCTTTAACTAATTTCAATAGTTATCTGCTGCAGCTTAATCTGTGTGCTCTATTGCAGAGAGAAAATTTTTTTTGTAAAACGTTTTTGTAAATAAAGTGTGTCAGGTGCAGACCGACCCAGACGAACCCAAACTGACCCTGGTGCTGTTCCATAATAGACAGTCTTGTCCAAGACTCCCCTAGTGGTGTACTGGCTGTCTTTCCACTGCAAGAATGCTCTGTTGCTCTACAAGCTGATTTGTGGAAACTTCTTCTTTCTAGACATCAAGGGAGGTTCAGTGTTTGGTTTGATAAAAGACTGCTCTTCTGTCTAAACTCCCTGTGTGATGAATCACTTCCCAGAGAGGAGGAGAAGAATAGCTTTGCTCATCATGTTTTGCGTTCCAGTCGAGGTCCAGTTTTGCATTCAAGATGGAATTAATGTGAAGACTCTGCTAGCATAAATAATTTACCCACAACATTGCTCATTTTGGAGATGCTTTTTTTAGACCCCGAATAAGTGAACAAATAATACTAATCCATCTGTTTTTTCTCTTTTTTTTTCTTTCTTTTTTTTTTTTTTTTCCCCTCAATTTTTGTTCCTCAAAATAAAAATCAAATGAAATAGGAATACAAAGGAATACAAAAACCCTGAAAAACTATTCTGTTTCTTAAACAAGAAAATCAAATGACTAGGAGGTACATGTACATGGACCCATAATATATTTCAGTTTCAGCAGTTATAGTACTTTAACTTAAGATTATTTAGTTGCCAAAGCATGATTTCTAAATTTTATTTCAGTTTAGGTTTTTCCATCTAATATTTCATTTTATTTCAGCAATATTTCAGTTACCAAAACTGATTTTTAATAGTTTGTTACTTTGTTACATATTAGCCACTTTTTGTTGTCATAGTTAGTTGTTATATTTAGTTATATTTTAATTAGTGCTGTCAAATTGATTAATCACGATTAAACAAATGTAACAAAAGTTTGTGTGTGTTAGTGTATATATATATATATATATATATATATACAGGTGCTGGTCATATAATTAGAATATCGTGAAAAAGTTCATTTTTTTATTGTAAATTATTTTAAAAAATGAAACTTTCATATATTCTAGATTCCCTACATGTAAAGTAAAACATTTCAAAAGTTTTTTTTTTTTTTTAATTTGTTGATTAGAGCGTACAGCTAATGAAAGTCCAAAATTCAGTATCTCAAAATATTAGAATATTTACATTTGAGTTTCATTAAATGACCATCCCTACAGTATAAATTCCGGGTATCTCTTGTTCTTTGAAACCACACTAATGGGGAAGACTGCTGACTTGGCAATGGTCCAGGAGACAATCATTGACACCCTCCACAAAGAGAGTAAGTCACAGAAGGTCATTACTGAATGGGGTGGCTGTTTACAGAGTGATGTATCAAAGCATATTAAATGCAAAGTTGACTGGAAGGAAGAAATTGGGTAGGCAAAGGTGCACAAGCAACAGGGATGACCGCAAGCTTGAGAATACTGTCAAGTAAAGCCGATTCAAACACTTGGGAGAGCTTCACAATGAGTAGAATGAAGCCGGAGTCAGCGCATCAAGAGTCACCACACTCAGACATCTTCAGGAAAAGGACTACCAAGCCACTTCTGAACCAGAGACAACGTCAGAAGCATCTTACCTGGGCTAAGGAGAAAAAGAACTGGACAGTGAACAGTGGTCGAAAGTCCTCTTTTCAGATAAAAGTAAATTTTGCATTTCATGTTGAAATCATGGTCCCAGAGTCTGAAGGAAGACTGGAGAGGCACAGAATCCAAGCTGCTTTAAGTCTAGTGTGAAGTTTCTGAAGTCAATAATGATTTGGGGGGGCCGTGACATCTGCTGGTGTTGGTCCATTGTGTTTTATCAAGTGCAAAGTCAATGCAGCCATCTTCCAGGAGATTTTGGAGCACTTTATGCTTCCATCTGCTGACAAGCTTTATGGAGATGCTGATTTCCTTTTCCAGCAGGACTTTAGCATCTGCCCACAGTGCAAAAACCACTTCCAAGTGGTTTGCTGACCATGATATTACTGTGCTTTATTGGCCAGCCAATATGCCTGACCTGAATCTATGGGATATTTTCAAGAGAAAGATGAGAAACAGTCGATCCAACAATATACAGATGATCTGAAGGCTCAATAGTGCCTCAGCAGTGCCACAGGCTGATCACTTCCATGCCACACTTCACTGATGCAGTAATTTGTGCTAGGAGCAAATCATTTGCTGTAATATGTCCTGCCGATCAAGTATTGAGTGCACAAAAGAACATACTTTAAAGAACTTGAACTTTTCTGTTTTGCAAATCCATTTTTTGATTGGTCTTAGGAAATATTCTAATATTTTGAAATACTGGATTTTGGACTTTCATGAGCTGTACGCTCTAATCATCAAAATTAAAAAAAAAAACTTTTGAAATGTTTTACTTTACATGTAGGGAATCTAGAATATATGAAAGTTTCATTTTTAAAAATAATTTATAATAAAAAAATGAACATTTTTTGATGATATTCTAATTATATGACCAGCACCTGTATGTATATATATATATATACATATATATATATATATATACATTTACAGTGTATTTACAAACTTTTGTTAGATGCAATTAATCGTGATTAATCAACTTGACAGCACTAATTATATATATATATATACAGTGCTGCTTGAAAGTTTGTGAACCCCTTGCAGAATCTGTGAAAATGTGAATAATTTTAATAAAATAAGAGGGATCATACAATATGCATGTTATTTATTATTAAGTACTGTCCTGAGTAAGATATTTTACATAAAAAATGTTTACATATGGTCCACAAAACAAAAAAAAATAGCTGAATTTATAAAAACAACCCGCTCAAAAGTTTATGAATCCTTGATTCTTAATTTGTGTGGTTACCTGGATGATCTACGACCGTTTTTTTTTGTTTTGTGATGGTTGTTCATGAGTCCCATGTTTGTCCTGAGCAGTTAAACTGCTCAATATTCTCCAGAAAAATCCTCCAGGTCCTGAAAATTCTTTAGATTTCCAGCATCTTTTGCATATTTGAACCCTTTCCAGTGACTGTATGATTTTGAGATCCATCTTTTTACACTGAGGACAACTGAAGGACTCAAGCGCAACTAAAATAGTCGTGGATCATCCAGGTAACCAGACACAGTATTAGGAATCAAGGGTTCATAAACTTTTGAATGGGGTCATATTTATAAATTCAGCTATTTTTTTTGTCTTGTGGACTGTATGTAAACATTGTTTATGTAAAATATCTTACTCAGGACAGTACTAAATAAAAAATGACATGCATTTTGTATGATCCCTTTTATTTTGTTAAAGTTATTCACATTTTCACAGATTCTGCAAGTGGTTCACAAACTTTCAAGCAGCACTGTGTATATATATATATATATATATATATATATATATATAATACATGCATACACACATTAATGTATATATTGATGTATACAGTATATACCAATGTCAATTAGTTTTTTTTTCTTCACACTTGGCTGCTGTACAGCTTCAGAAGTCTTGAAATATGGTGCAAAAGCCAGTGGAAAAAATAACATGTATAAACATTTTTCTTTTGAATTTAATTGCTATCAAATGTTGCATTTGATTTATTTTCCCAAATCAAGAACTGATGCTATCATGTTTGTTCAGTAGTCCATGGTCTGATTTTAGAGCCGTCAGTCATTGCAATGACATTATAAGCGTATAGCGTGAGCCACGTGTAAGAGCGTGATGACAGGTACATCCTTTCAAACTGAATTTACCCCCCAAATGTATTCGACATGATTTCTCCTCAGCCAGGACATAAACCAGAGGCTGACCGTGATAGCAAACACCACAAAACGAATACAAGCCTTCAGAGAATTGCAGACTCAGGCTATTTAGAGAAACCTGCATGAAAGCTTCTCTTTGTAAAATGCGTTTTTCACATTCACAAAGCAAGACCTGTTTTACATCTTTAGTTCACTTTGTCATGCAATGCTACCATTACAGCCTACTTTGTCATTCTATTTGGTTTTGGTAGTATAATTTTGAGCTGTTTTAAAAACATTATGCTGTTAATTATGAAATATATATACATATATTGGATTAAAATGTAAATGTGATTACAGTGTGGTGACACATTTGGCTTCACATTGCAAGTCAAAACATTAGCATGCTAGCCAAAGTGTGCTGAAACATTAGCGTTGCATCCCAAATGATGCACTATACACTATGCACTTATACACTGTGTACTTATGCACTATGTACTCAACCGTGTAATGTATGAATTTTATAAGGTTATTTTGAAATTCAACATCAGAGTCTGTTAGCCCCTACCCTTCTGCTACGTAATTAAAGCTGCAACAGTTGAGTGCATAAAGTGTCCAACATTCCACACTTAGTTTTTTCGGTTAATTAAGTGCGTCATCTGGGTATTTAAAGTGCACTTTAAATACTTTAATTTTGAATTTTCAGTGTGAACAAACTACTCACACTGTTTATACTACAAAATGGCATAGAATAGTGCATAAGTACGTGAATTGGGACGCACCTAAAAAAAACACTAACAACAGGGAGCATTACATAAATGATGAACTTTTATCTTTAAAGTCTGAATGATTTTTCACATCTGTATTTCATTATATGATAAGAATAAGATCTTTTCATGGTACTGACTGTATTACAGCATAAAGAATGAGAAATGCAGCAATTAGTTTTAATTAGTTTCTTTAAATATAGTAATTTACTTGCAAAAAATAAAAAGTTGAAACAACAACAACAAAAAAAAAATGACTAAAGCAATTACTGAAGCAGATGCCCCCATGTCCTCCCATATTTATTGTAGTCATGGAGTTTCCCGATGTGAGCCGTCAGCTCCGCTACAATTTGGAGTGGTTAAGGCCCGGGTATACTTAATTTTCTGCTTTCTGTGAGTGCAGAAAGACGCATTCGCACTATTTAGTGGACTTTTCAAGTGCTAAAGTCACTCGCACATGCACTGGATCAGGCTATCTCGCCAAAATTTGATCTTTTTGGTGAATATGAGCAAGTGTTTTTTTAAGCCAATGATTTAAAGGAAAAAGATTTGCCAGTTTTTTTTCATTAGCATAACTTTTGCAGGGATAAAAATTGTTTAGAGTAATAATGTGCTGTTGCTATCAACGGTTCTTCTGCTAAGCACATTCATTCAGAGCTGTCTGTTTACGTCTCCAAGTTTTGAACAAGTGACTCTCACTGGCTGTTTGAAAAGATTCAAATACCTTACAGACTTGGAAAAGTTCACTGCTGTCTCAGACATATGCCTCAATATTTCAGAAACCCCACTTGAGTGTGTCACGATGTTTTTATCTGAGCCTGTTTTATGGACTTTCTTCAGGTGCTGTGTTTGTGCTGAGAAAGCAAGAATTGCGAGAATTAGAAATAGGAAATGATCTCAAATATTTCCACAGCTGCACTGTATCCAAAGTAAGGCCTGCAGCGTAACTACAACAGCAGGCTCACATTGTGCTTCACACCGACAATGGTTCAACAGAAATGAGGCTCTATACAGAAAACTTTTTTTTTTTTTAGTTACCCCATTGAGTTTTTCTTAATGCCGATAAATTGTATAATAGTGGGAGTGAGAATTATTATGAACAATGTCTACTGCAAACTACCACAAAAGATATTCATAATATATAATTGACACTGTTTTAGACATGTTTTCTCAGTAACACTTTAGAATACTGATCCTTCATTAATGAATAACTACACAGGAACAAATGAGTAATGCATTATTAACACTCTAGTAACTACAATTAACTAACAAGAAACTCTGATTAGTGAATTAGTAAGTAACAGTGCTCAGTTGAAGGTGGTAGTTTACTATTAGCTAATCAGTAAGTACTATTTTTTTCATACCTCCCAGAGAACTACTAAGAACTACTATAAACAGGTTCATAATTAATGTGAATAATCCATAATGTATAATTAATGCTGCATTCCAGGCAGGTTTTTGAACCCGTAAGTCATGACTTCTAACTACGACACACGACTTTGTAGCGTTCCAAGCAAGTCACGCCAAACTGCCTGAGCACAAGGAATTGTGGTAGCTAGATGTAAACAGACCAGCATGGCGGACCATACGGGGCTTATGCTCATTTACAATCATTTCTATCGCCAAAGGTGCTTACTCCTTGCTTATTTGAGGAAAAAGGAGGAGGGAAAATGGTGCATAAGGCAAGAGAAGCTGTTATACCTTTTATTTTATGTTATTTGTATATTTGGAAATGTATTCGTAGGGGCTGCCATTGTTGTTTCGCGGGCTATGTGACGTCAGAGCACGAAACTGGGAGTACATCGATCTAGTACGAGTTCACGGGTGGGAAGTCACGGGTTTGACTGCCGTTCCAGTGCACTTTCACGGGTAGAAGGTTGGAAAAACACAGGTTGCCTGGAACGCAGCATAATTCTAAAGTGAAGATCATGGTAACCCACTAGTAATGACTGAAGTATTACCAAATCCTTCAGAAGGAATGACTAATTATTTGGATCAGTATTCTAAAGTGAAAAACATGATAACTCTCTAGTGACTACTGGAGTCATTGTAAACTTTTGAGGTTTTTGTAAAGTATTGGATAGTGATAGAGTTACTACATAATTCTAATGGAACTACAAATTATTGTAGTAACCCACTAGTAATTACTTAACTGTTACCAAATACATCAGAAGGAATTACTGTACAAAACTGTACAAAAAATTTACAAAAACCTCAAAAGTTTACAATGACTTCAGTAGTTACTAGAGAGTTATCATGTTTCTCACTTTAATACTGATCCAAATAATTAGTCATTCTTTCTGAAGGATTTGGTAATACTTCAGTCGTTACTAGTGGGTTACCATGATCTTTACATTAGAATTAATTATACATTATGCATCATTCATGTTAATTATGAACCTGTATATAGTAGTTCTTATAGTACTTTTCTGGGAGGTATGAAAAAAATTGTAGTTACTGATTAGCTAATAGTGAACTACCACCTTCAACTGAACACTATTACTTACTAACTCATTAATCAGTTTCTTGTTAGTTAATGGTAGTTACTAGAGTGTTAATAATGCATTACTCATTTGTTCCTGTGTAGTTATTTATTAATGAAGGATCAGTATTAGGTTTTTTGTATTTGTTGATTTATGATTATTGCAGTTTGACAAACTTTTCCCTCTGATTACAAGACCATTGATCTGAAAGAGACAGTGTTTGGGAAATATGACTTATATCCACCTCTATTCAGTGTCAGGAATCGGATTTTAATTTATAAAAAGTTTTCACAGACAAACTGAATGTGTTTATACAGGTAAGAGTATTGTGAAGATGCATTATTGTTTGTTGACAGCAGGGGGCTCTATAGATGGGCCATTCTTCAAATAGAAGAAACTTTTCTGTTCCCTAGGATTATTTTAAAGAATACATGTTTTTTTTTTTTTTTTTTTTTTTTTAAATGATTCATGTTTTAAAATATAGATTATAAGATATTTTATTGTACTTTAGTTATTTTAGTGTTACTTTATAACATTTAATATTTTATAATGTTGTGGGCTCCCTCTATAACAAATGGACAATTTAATTTTAATAATTTTTAATTCAATACATTTAAATTTAATTCAATTTTTTACATCACAGTCTGAGTAGCTTTATTCAGTGTTATTACCAAACCAGTTTGTATTGACGAATGTGTGAAATCCACTTTAAAGATAATAAAGGCCTGCATGATCATCAGATTCATATTCTAGGTCATGTGCTAAAACATTTGCACCTAACTGAAGAATCACATATAAAAAGATGAAAAGGAAACAAACAACTGAGACTGCCTGAACACCTGCCTAGATGATTAACTAACTCCATATCATTTCATTAGGAACTGTTCCTTCATCTTACAGTTTTGATGTGTAATACTCTTTAAATGTACTGTTGCATGTCAACATCTATTTAGACCAATGAAAACATGGGAAAACAGTTAATGGCATCATGTTGCCCTACCGCTGAAAAAAAAAAGTGTAAAAACAGTTTTCACTAAGAAATTGCTAGCAAATTAATTAATATTAAATAATAAAAACACATTAAATTAAACATGAAATTTTGAAGTAGAAAAACTGAAACAATATATTCTTGTCCATTTTTTTGTTGCATTGACAACTCTTCTAAAAATGAAATTTTAAAATGTAAACTACCCTCACTGTACGTCAGTATAAAATAGTTTCACCACATAAGAATGATTCTTAACTTGTTAATTTGAGTATTAATGTGAGCACTGTGCAATATTACGCCATTTACGCCATTCTGAATCCAAACAACATGATTAAACACGTGGGTGTTTTACTGTGTATGGCAGTGTGTGGCAACTTCAAACAAAATCCCGCCATACAAGGCAACATTCCAAAACACAACAGCATAATCTGCTTAAAGGGAATGTTGCTGCTTGAATATCTGGCACTTGGTTTTGCCAAAAGCAAGATTTTTGCCACTTTTTGGAAAACACATGGATTGGTGTTTGTCACAGTGTTTTCTTGTCTCTGGAATGGAGGGGAAAGCGAATCAAATCAACAACAGTCTAAGTCTCATTCACTCTGTTGAAATGAAAAGTAAATAAACTCAATTTCAGGTCAAATATATTTGAGTTGTTTTTGAACAAATGTCAAGGAATCTCGACTCACAAATTGTTCCTGACCTCATAAAAGTTTGCTTTTTCCGCTGTGCGGCAGAAATAATCCAGACGCCTTCAGTTCGTTGACACTGTCCAACAGCACAAGAACAGAGGGAATAAACGGAGGTTTACACCCACCTGCTAGCATGAGTCACCGGATTCAACTGCCAATCTCACAGATTAAAGTTCTTTCACCGCACAGCAGGAAACAAACCATTAATAACAGCAGGCCCAGCTCCACAGTCAGGAGCTTGGCCCATCCTGGCCCCATGCCAAATACTGACCGCTTGCAAAATTAGTGCGATGTTCAATGCAGCTCCAGATTTTGAGGGAGATCATGCTTTTCGGCCGCTTGGTATTAAAAATCTGCTTGCTATTTAGAAACTAGAAAGCAGTATTAGAACGTGACCGCAGTTACACACAGAGAGCTGCGCTTCAGCGCACCATTACTGAACTAAGTTCTCTTTTGTGTCTTAGGCTCTGTTTCCACCTGGTATTAAGATGCGCTTAGGTTGATTAAATCACAAGTGGACGACACTAAATACAGGTGTAAACGGGGTGTTAAACATTTTGACCTTGTCCAGTTTCGACCACTTCCACTTTCCACTCGAAATTCGACCGGATTGCTTTGGAAACGCTCATGTGGTCGAATGTGTTCAAACAGCGCAAAAGACCGCCTACTCTCCACCTACTGACCCAACGCGTAAACATTACGGGAAGCGTGCCAGCCAGATGGGATTTAAACTTTGTTTGGAGACCCAAGTTTGGTTTGAAGATGAAAAACGTACTAAGCACAATGTTCTTTCACCACTCCTGATTTCTAAAACACACTCACCACGTTCGGCATGGTCTTGTGGCTATCAGAGCTGAAACGAAAGCTGATGCTCTCCGTATGTTTTTCCGTCATCTCTGGGCGTGTTCATATGTAAATTGAGCAAGCTTATTTTGTCCATTCGATCGAAAGTTCTGAAAAAGTCCATGCATTTACCTGCCCATAGACCCTCCCCTTGAAGAAATCAGGACAGAAGTGGTTAAAAGTGGACAAAAGAGACGGATTAAAATACCAGGTGTAAACGGGTATGTGTCTATGTGTCTTTTTACAGGTGTGCATAAAATTCTGAGATTACATTACACTGTTATTAATTTTGAGGAATACTGAATGTTTTCGTGCAAGTGAGATGAGTAAATAAATGTTCACATTTAGTGTAGAACTACAGTAACTGTCATGTTTACATAGCGCACACAATGCCTCTGTACTTTATTTCTCTCAACATGGGGACAGGAGAGCTTTCAGTCAATAAATGTGAAAAAGTAACTTGCGTTACTTAGCGTTACCTAGTAACGCTAAGTTACTAAGTGACATTGAGCCCTGTGTGAGTCCCTTTTAAGACCTGCCCCTTTTGTTATAAAATAAAGTTACAAAATCTGTTATGTGGAAAAATAAAAAAATGTTAAAACTCTGGCCCACCAGGAATGTCACTTGGCCCACCTTAGATCTCAAAGCTGGAGCCGGGCCTGAATAGCAGTATAATTTATGGCTTTAGATCAAAACAGAATGAATACAAGACCTGCATAGCCTATAAACTAACAAGGAAGCACTAAATAATGTTTAGATAAGTGCGATGTTATGTTATAATACCAGTAGGTGGCAATAAGGGACTGTGAGACGGAATCTGAATAAAATGAGTAATTATTATTCATTCAGAGAAAAAAAAAAATGACTGAATTCATTAGCATACCAGTCTTTCTATTTCTGCCATAGACTATCTGTTACATCTGTCAGCTGAGGATGCAATTGTTTACCAGCAGATGGCAGCCTTCCTTATTGTCACACTCTGTTATTCCCAGACTCCATTTCCCAGAACTCTCTGCTCATTATTAGTTTATCAGTTTCAGCTGTGTCTGGTTTAAACATTGTAATTAAAGGGTTAGTTCACCCAAAAATGAAAATAATGTCATTTATTACTCACCCTCATGTCGTTCTACACCCGTAAGACCTTCGTTCATCTTCGGAACACAAATTAAGATATTGTTGATGAAATCTGATGGCTTAGTGAGGCCTCTATTGAAAGCAAAGCCATTCAAACTCTCCAGGTCCATAAAGGTACTAAAAACATATTTGAAACAGTTCATGTGAGTTCAGTGGTTCAATATTAATATTATAAAGCGACAAGAATACTTTTTGTGCGCCAAAAAACAAAATAACGACTTTTCAACAATATCTATATGGGCCAATTTCAAAACACTGCTTCTTGAAGCTTCTGAACTTTATGAATCTTTTGTTTCGAATTAGTGATTTGGATCTCGACTAAACTGCTGAAATCACGTGACTTTGGCACTCCGATTCACTGATTCGATTCTTAAAGCTCTGAAGCAGTGTTTTGAAATCGGCCCATATAGATATTGTTGAAAAGTGTTTATTTTGTTTTTTTTGGGCACAAAAAGTATTCTTGTTGCTTTATAATATTAAGATAGATCCACTGAACTCACATGAACTGTTTCAAATATGTTTTTAGCACCTTTATGGATCTTGAGAGTTTGAATGGCTTTGCTCTCAATAGAGTCCTCACTGAGCCATCATTTTTCATCAACAATATCATAATTTGTGTTCCGAAGATGAACGAAGGTCTTACGGCTGTAGAACAACATGAGGGTGAGTAATAAATGAACTAACCCTTTAACTCTGTCTATTTATACTCCTCTAGGCTTTAGATCAGTATGAAGTCTTGTTTTTGTGTTTCATGGTACTGACAGTTTTCTGAGTGGTTTCGTTGTTCCTGGTTCTGATTTCTGCCTTGTTTTGGATTTGGACTGATAATTTGTGCTTTGACCCTCTGCCTGTTTTTTGAACTATGACTGTGGATTGTATTTTCTCATTAAACTGCACGTGAATCCTCACTCTCTGTGCTCAGTGCTGTCCTTTCGTAACACTATCTTTATATGGCAGAAATAGTATGGTACTATACTACTATATGCTAGTATTTCGAATTAAGCCACTGTCGCTCACGAATCATTCACTGAACAAATTCTAAGTGCAAAAAGTGACTATGAATGAGTCATTGAATCATTTACTGAAACATTTAAGTGTACTTATGCAGGAATGAAACGCTTGCTCTGAGATGAACTAGAAAATATTTTCATTATTGACAGGGAAATAGACAAATTAACTGACAATATTGTGTCTAAAAATTAAGTTACTTATTAACTTATTGTATATATTAAACGGTACCAATATCACACTTTAAATGAAGTTTATCTTCTTGCGACCTCTTCACAGTCATGCTGATATTCAGAAACTTTATTGCTGCCATTGAATTGCTTCATGTTCTTGGTTTTAGTCTGTGATTTTGTAAATGATACTGATAATGAACATATACTGAAGGAAGAAAGGTTAAGATAACTTCCATAACAATCCGGAAATCAGCATCTCATTAATAATGAATAACTTCAGATCTCTTTGTCTTGAGAATATGAATGCCCCTCCTCTCTATTCTGATTTTTACCGTTTACCAGCACTGTGTATTATAAAAATACAATCATACAATATTAAAATAATAATTTTGGGATAATTTAATGTTTTATTTTACTTTATCAGTAGTTGTTGCTCCTCTGAAAAAAATACAAAGCATTTAAATAGCTTAAATAATTAAATATATTAGGCTACTGTGGGTAAATGTCATAACTGAACCAAATAGCTACTGCATCAACACCCTGGGTGGAGGCTTATGTGAACGTTTTTCTCCCTTTTTCTTTTTCCCTCTGCCCACCTCCTTTGAGGAGTTGCCTTGCCCCTCCTACCAGCTCATAAAAGTGGAAACCATGCTGCCTGAAGTCTCTACTACATTTCTCCTTCTGTCTTCTGGATCGCCGTCCTTCACTTCTCACTCAGAGAGAAAGAGATAAACAGAAGGCAGAGACAGAGAGAGGCCAGGACAGAAAGAGAGAGAGAGGTGAGTGCTGTACATATGTAATGCATGTTGTACATAAAAAAAAAAAAAAAAAAAAAATTGCTTTAAGTATCGATATTGATCTGAATGGGAGTGTACATGCAAAGGAAAGTAATATCAGTTCATGATAGATGTTTCTTGTCTGATCATGATGCAGCTTGTTCATTTTTCGGGTTATTCATCATCTTGAATTTGTCTAGATTGTGGAGTAGGGGTTTCCATTGTCTGGAATACCCTGTAAATAGTAAGGGATTTTAAAATTGTGATTTCTAGGCCTGAAAAAAAGTTTTGGTATTTAATAAAATATGAAAAATTATGGAAATATCTATTTTTATTTGTTTATTTATTTATTTTGTTATCCTTGGGTGTGAAATATTTCATTGGCAAGTGTTCTTTGTGAGTACACAAAAAATATTTTTTCAGTCACAAACATCTTGAAAAGTCTTGGAAAATTCATGGAAATTCATGGGAACCCAGATGATTGTTTATATTGATTATAAACAAACATTTATTTATTTTTTTTGTTTTTCATTTTTAAATATATTTTATTTATATTTATTTTATATCTTTATATATCTTTACTAATAAGAAACCCAAGAGGCTGTCCAAACCTTTTAAATTTTTTGATTTGATTTTGGATTGAATATAATGTGGATTCATAGACCCGATTCAATCTAACTCATATCCTGCTGCACACCACACCTGCTGTTGTGCAAGAGTCTTTATCCAGCTCTGCTCAAGGGTTTGTATATTTCTAGAGCCACATTCACTTTAGTTTCACTTTGATTTTCCTGGCACTGGGCATGGCTGTGAGCCGGAGGGCGGGTGTGTGTGATTTTTCCCTGCTTCCTACAGCGATCAGTGCTGGATGTTATGTCTCCAGGGTTCAGAAGATCCATTCCTGTGGGCACACGACCAGCTCTGGACACTGAGGCAAAGCTGTGGTGCTTGGCAACCGTTCTTCCTTCCCTCCCTTTCCTCTTGATCCTTTTCTCTGGTCCAGATGGATTGCAAAAATGCAGTTTTTTCCACTCCCATCTTGACATTGATTACTAAATTGATTAAAGGCGTAGTTCACCCAAAAATGAAAATCCTGTCATTAATTACTTACCCTCAGGTCGTCCCAAACCTGTAAGACTTTCGTTCTTCTTTAGAACACAAATGAAGATCTTTTTGATGAAATCTGAGAGATGTCTGTCCCTCCATTGACAGCTACACAACTGACAGTTTAACGCTTCAAAAAGTTCATAAAGAAAATCGTAAAACTAATCCATATGAATTGAGTGGTTTAGTCCAAATTTTCTGAAGAGACTCGATCACTTTATATGAGATTCATTCTCGTGTGTAACGCACGTTTGAGCTTCCGCAAGAGGTTTGTTCTTACGTGTCAGGCAGGTTCGGTTGAGTTTCTGTTTATGTTCGCTGATCAATGTGAATAAAAATTATGAACTTTTTGAAGCATCAAAGTGTCAGTTGCATAGCTGTCTGTGGAGGGACAGAAAGCTCTCAGATTTCATCAGAAAAGAACGAAAGTCTTTTGGGTTTGGAACGACATGAGGGTATATATATACACACAAATATATTTAACAAAAACAATAGCATTTTTGTTAAATATTAAATATCTTATTCAAAATTAAAGTACCAAGTACCTTTTATTACAAGAAAACTTTTCTGAATGTGTATATTTAACACATTATTGTATGAACAACCAGTTTGACTAAGTCTAACAAGCCTTAAAGGGTTAGTTCACCCAAAAATTCTGTCATTAATTACTCACCCTCATGTCGTTCCACACCCGTAAGACCTTCGTTCATCTTCGTAACATAAATTAAGATGTTTTTGATCAAATCCGATGGCTCAGTGAGGCCTCCATAGACAGCAAGATAATTTACACTTTCAGATGCCCAGAAAGCTACTAAAGACGTATTTAAAACAGTTCATCTGACTACAGTGGTTCAACCTTAATATTATGAAGCGACAAGAATACTTTTTGTGGACCAAAAAAACAAAATAAAGACTTTATCCAACAATATCTAATGATGGGTGATTTCAAAACACTGCTTCATTAAGCTTCGAAGCTTTACGAATCTTTTGTTCGAATCAGTAACTCGGAGCGTGTATCAAACTGCCAAAGTCATGTGATTTCAGTAAACGAGGCTTCGTTACATCATAAGTGTTTCGAAATTTCAATGGTTCACCACTGGGGGGCGTGACTTTGGCAGTTTGATACACGCTCCGAACCACTGATTCAAAACCAAAGATTCGTAAAGCTTCGAAGCTTCATGAAGCAGTGTTTTGAAATCACCCATCACTATATATTGTTGAATAAAGTCGTTATTTTGTTTTTTTGGCACACAAAAAGTATTCTCGTTGCTTCATAACATTAAGGTTGAATCACTGTAGTCACATGAGCTGTTTTAAATACGTCTTTAGTAGCTTTCTGGGCATTGAAAGTGTTAATTGCATTGCTGGCAATGGAGGCCTCACTGAGCCATCAGATTTTATGAAAAATATCTCTTTCCCCGCCAGTGTTTTTTTTTTTTTTTTTTTATAAAGTTGCCAGCCACCGCCAGCATTTTTCATCATTTAAAAAAAAAAAAAAAACTTTCATGGTCCCTAGAATATTTTGTTATATGAATATCTGAACATGCTATATATCAAAAGAAAGAACAGGAACTCTCCTTTTTAAAAAAAAAATTATACTAGCTTTATGCATTTTTTAACACTTCAATGTGGGTAATTTTAATAAAAAAAAAAGCAACATTTTGAACAAAAAGCTGAGAAAATCATGTTTTTTCAAAGACTATAACATGCATAAGCAATGCTTTTATTGCTTGTTTCTGCTCCTTTTTTGCCTGTTTTTGATCAGGAGATTCTCTACTCTTCAGAAGATGTGGAATAGTGCCCCCTACTGTATAACAGTCAAAACACGGAAAGCCAGAAAATTCCATCAATGGTGGGGAAAGAGTTAAGTACACGTAGTGAGTTTTTTTTTTTAACACATTTTGAGTTCAGTGAAGAACCCTTCTAAACGATTCTGATTTGGTCAGTGAGTAAATCATTAGATTCAATCATTCACTTCTGGTGTTTTTGTTTTGTTTTTTAGAACCAAATGGAACCAGTTCCAAATAAGAATTAGTTCTCTGTTCTCAAAGTTGTTTTGCTGCGGAGCATCTTTAATCTTCATGCAACAACCCTATGAACCTCACAACCCTGCTGTCTCTCTTTCTTCCATTATTTGGAACTTTCTTGAGCAGCCTGATTCATTAAACAGTCACAGACATAGCCTGACCTGTGAATATTCCTCCCTTAGTTTCCTATTAACAGATTGTTTTATAACTTTGTTTTTGATCTGAATGAAAACCATGCACTCTTACACAAATAGGAAACAAAGGAAATAGAAGGAAGGCAAGTCTTGCTTGAGATTTTGTAGGATTTGGGGTGGATTGGATCGCTTCTTTCCATAGAATTATTTTGTGATGCGTATTATTTGGAAAAAATCTATTTCTTTTTACTACTGTAGTTTGGATTATGAATGCAGCTATTGTACTGACCTCTATCCGAAGGCCAAAAGCTGTGTACCGTACAAATCTTCTCCATCGTAGACTATAGAATTACAGGTCTTCCCTGGCAGTAGTTTCTCATGTCAAATCAGCTCTGTACTGAAACGAGAACACCAAAATGTGGCGGACCAACAGTTCTCTGTTTAAAAAGAGGTTTGGCTCTGTGCTTAGATTTGGTTTCTAAGACGCCAGATATTTGCAAGGCTGACAAGGCTCAGGGCTAATCAAAAATTTATGCATTAATTATGTGTACTTTTCTTGGAAAAACTGGAAAAGCCCAAAAATCTGTGTCACAGAAAAAAAAAATAATTATCATCAGTGTTAGTTATCAGTGTCATTTACGATGTCTAAACCAAAATAAAAACATTACTATTAGGCTAATGAGAGAAATTGAACTGGTCAATCCATTTTATATGTATAATTAATGAGCTGTTGAAATTGTTGTTTCATTAGTTTTTTTTTTTTTTTTTTTCTAATCATGATTTTATCATTTACATTTGAGTTTTGACTTGGAAATGAGCAAATACTCTACTACAGGCTTCATCTCCGGATCAGTACACATAGTACATATATACACACATATACTATTTATTTGTTAAAACATTAAATAATAATATTTGTGCAGAACCTAATTAATATTCATGAGCTTAACATTTTTTATGTCATCACAACCAGTGTACAACTTGAAGTATCGCCCTACATGAGTGAAAAAAGTTATTACTTGAAACAAAATAAAAACTGAAATACAATAAAATATATATAAAAAATGTACATTTATTTTATTTTAGTTAAAAAGTTAAAAAGTTGAAAAGTACTAAAAGTAACTAATAAAACTTAATTAAAACCTATAAAGACAACAAAAAAAACAGCAACATTTTTGAAACTTTAACTGAATTTAAAATGAAAATGGAAAATATAAAAATAAAAGCTAATTAAAAATATTAATAAAAGCTATAAGAATATATTAATGATATTAAAATAATTCCAATAAAAAATATGTTTTTGTGTTTTATCCCCTTAAAACCCTTGGCCTCATATTTTGCTTGTTGATATGCAATCGATCTGAATGCTCAGTCTACAGAACATGCTTTGAAAGAGAAATGGATTTTATGTTATTATTTTATTACAGCATTTGACTTATCACACAAGAATCTTAAGTGTACTGCCAGAGTCTGTCTGGTATGAAAATAAGTTTTGGTACCAATTGCCAGAGATGGAAAAAAATATGATTTTCTTGAAAGATCTTTCCAAAGGAAATGTTAAAAAAGTAAGTATTTTTCTTGAAATTCTCAGGCACAAATTGCATCCATTCCATTTTTATATGGAGGAAACAGAGTGGCTTTCTGCTATCTCATAATGGTTCATACACTGCCCAAAATCTCCTATTCCCCATATAGACTAAAACTTATGGTTACATGAAAATCTTCCCTTCTACCTGGGAGAGAAGTGTGAGTTAGTGAGTGAGAGAGAGAACGTGTTTTACAGCAGGCAGCTGTTTTGGCTCACGGTCCGTTCTGTCAGCTGATTCTGCATTCCGCTGTCCTGAGGAATAACTGCAACTCAACCTCAGCAATATCATACCAGCACGAGTACTAAATATCATTATGATGTCTAGTTAATATTGTGTTACTTATGAGTTAATTCATTATAAAAATACAAGGTTTCTTTTTGGTGTATGAGTAGGGTTATGTTTTGGGTTAGTCAGTAGTATTTTTAACTAGCTTAACATATATATATATATATATATATATATAATAATAATAGAAGTTTTACAGTATTTAGATAAATTATTAAGAATAAAAATTCCAAAAAGGCTTTTTGTAGTGATGCCATAGAAGAATCCTTTTTGTGCCATTGCCATTAAGATCCTTTCAGTGAACAGTTCTAGCTTAAAGAACCATTTTTCTTTCTTAGTGTAAATAACATTTTTAACATTCTACAGAACCTTTTTCCACTATAAAAAAAAAACCTTGTGTGCAGTTGAAAGGTTCTGTGGATTCTATGGAAAGGTTCTTCATGGACTCATAAGTGCCAGTAAAGAACATTTATTTTTAAGAGTGTGGGTAAATTTGTGTGTGAGAATTGTAGCTACGTCTGTTTCATGGGAGAAATGTCTTGAAACTCTCTCTCACTCTTCCCATTTCCAGAGAAAGCAAGACCTGTAGTAATTGGTAGGGTGGGAACACGGAGTGGTGTGTGGGTGGGTGAGTGTGTCTTTTGGCATCTTCCGCTGTATACTGTCGGCACCTCATTATCACGGTCATGCTGACTGTAAAGCTTCGTAAGGTTGTTCAAATTCAGTAGCCAGATCCGAAAGAGAAACTCCAAAACACTGCATCATGAAACCATTTGCCAGCATTATGGAGAACAACACACTAAACCAGGGATTCTCAACTCTGGCCCTCGAGGTCCACTTTCTGAAGAGTTTAGCTCCAACCTTGATCAAACTGAAGAACTTATTTAGCTTGTTCAGGTGTGTTTCATTAGGGTTGGAGCTAAACTCTGCAGGAAAGTGGAGAGAACCCCTGCCCTAAACTGACCCTCTCTTAAAAAAAAAAAAAAAAAAACTTTTACATTTATACATTTTGCAGACACTTTTATCCGAAGCAACTTACTGTACATTGCATTTAAGGATTTTATCAGTTCATGCATTCCCTGGGAACTGAACCTATGACCTTTGTTTTTCTTGCGCTATGCTTTACTGTTTGAATTACAGGAATGCAACTTTAAAAAAATTATAATCACTATTTTAAAAAAAACAAAAAACAACACTCATTTGCATCTGTTCCATCTCATTTAGTTTATTTAGCATGCTAGATGCTTTTTGTCCAAAGTGTCTTCTGGTAATTTTATTATTTATTATTTTATTCCATCACTCCTAAGCAAACTGTGGGAAAAAGTGCAGGGTTGCCTTTTTGGCTCATGAATTTCCATTACTTTTCCATGGCCTTTCCATTCATTTGTAATTAACTGGATAATTTTATAGAGATTTCCAGTTGTGTCACATAATGTATGTGAATTCAAACTTATTTATACTTTTTGTTTCCATTAAGATGATTTGATCATGCTAGCTTTGCTTGTAAGTTTTACACTCTTCACATTCACAATGCATATTTTAGAGAGCATAAGTAGAAAAATTTATATTCAGTATAAAGATATTCATGATATACAAGGTTTTATTAACTTTTCCTTTCAGCGTTTTTTTATTTTTTTTATTTTATTTTTTTTAAATAAACTTGCCAGCGAGCTCTAGCATTTTTGATAATGTTCACAAAACTTTTAATGGCCCCAGGATATTTTGTTGTATAAATATCTGAACATGCATGTGGGTAAGTTTCATAAAAAAGCTGAGAAAATCGAGTTTTTTTTTTCAAAGACAACTTGCATAAGCAATGCGTTTATCACTTGTTTCTGCTGCTTCTTTACCCATTTTCATCTGGAGATTCTGTACTCTTTCAGAAGATGTGTAACAATGCCCCCTACAGTATAACTGTGAAAAGACGGAAAGCCAGAAAACTACTTAAATGGCGGGGAAAGAGTTAATTTCCATAAATTTACCAGGTCTGATATCTTTAATATTCTGATATTTACAGGTTTTATTTGAACATGGGAACACTGAAAGTGTCTCAATGCAAAAAGATGAGTCCCCAGAGCAGGTCCCCAAAACATTTGGACAAACTTTTTGACACAAACCTTAAGGGCCCTATTTTAACGATCTAAGAGCATGGTCTAAAGCACACAGCGCAAGTGCACTTAGGGCATGTCCGAATCCACTTTTGCTAGTTTAAGGACAGGAAAAATGGTCGATGCGCCCGGCGTATGGTCTAAAAGGTTTGTCCCTATCCTCTTAATGAGTAATGGGTGTGTTTTTGGGTGTAACGTGCAATAAACCAATCAAAGTCTAATCTCTCATTCCTTTTAAAAGCCAGTGGCGGTCGCGCCATGACGGATTTGCTATTTACATGATCGAAGCGGAAAAACTAAATGCTTCTCTAGCGAGGAGACGGATCTGCTCATGTACAAGGTTAAAGCGCGCGAACAGACCATCTATAGGGAAAAGCCGGATTCCATTTTATCTTTATGCACACAATAATAATCTTTTACATTGAAATCCTTTTATTTTTAATGTTTGGCAGGTTTGTGTGCTGCTGCGCATCCCTGTGTGTGTAATAAGCAGAGTGTACGTGCGTTGTGTACCCGCCTATAGCCGCATATTACTAACACGCTCTTTAAATAACAAAATATATATATATATATATATATATATATATTGCGCCATTGACTTTAGACCAGGTTTCAGTTGGTCAATGGGGCAGTCTATTTTAGTTCAAAATAGCTCAAAATAGCAATGCGCCAACAATGCACCTGAGCACACCTTGTTTTCAGACCAGCACGCCCATGGGTGCATAAATGGGAGCAAATGCATTTGCTATTTAAACAACGTGGTGCAGGACGTAAAAATTATAACTGTCGGGCTGAAACTATAGCAAAAAACACTTGCGTTGCGCCTGGCACCGCATCGCACCGGCTGTATGATAGGGCCCTAAGTTACACTTAAAATTGTCAGAATTTTATTGTGTTTTATAAAAATGAATCAAACCAACATTTTATTTTGTAATAATTTTAAACTAACACGTCTATGTTAAATGTTTTGCTGTAAATTGGACACAGAAACCAAAAGCAAAGGATTCAGAGGTGAATATGCCAAAATAATGTAAGGCTGAGCATATAACCTTCTTATCATGCCAGTATCAACTATATGGTTGACACCCAGCATGCTCTTCTTTATTTGTTTACTGTGAATTGATGTGCACATCTGGAAGCAGTCAGAAAAGTAGGAATGGAAATTTGATTATATTAGAATCGGGGCAGGGCGATAACAGTGCTGTGGCATAAAACCAAGCAGACAAATGCTGCGGTTGTAAATTTTGGCCAAAAAGAGTGGAAGAAAACATTGCTTGCTGCTTTCTGCAGTGGATGTGCAGGGTTGCTGTTGTTCTGTCATGCTGGTCCTTGTGGTTTTGACCCTCGCCTGTCAACATATTTCTCATTTGACCTTTGGCTTCAGCACCGAAATCTGTACTATAGATTTTTCTGGCATCACTGAACATCTGATGTAGGCCAGAGGGAACAACATGAGACGCTTGTTTTAGCCTTGTGAATTTGATAAATAATCATGGAGATTTGACTGGGCATGGTTGTGAACACAGTTGTTGGATTCAGAATGAACAGAAGCTTTTATGAGCCATGTTTTTCCCTCATGACCTCTCCTGAAATGCTTCTCTTGAGATTTTTTCGGTATCTCATTTGTGATTTATGTGGATGCAAATGAGAACTATTGATTTTGATATTCTATGTCACTTTACAAACATGGCCAGCAGTAATTGAGAAATGTTCAGATGGAATGAGACTTTTGGATATAGAGGACATTGGACAGTTGTTCACTTTGACTTGCCAATCTTGTTGAATACAGAGAAAGAGTTGTTTTCCTAAAGTTACAGTTCTAGGCTGAATGTAGTCAGCACTAAGAATGACACAAAATCCTCTGAAAACAAATCTCTGGGTGAAGTTATAAATTCGAGAGGCCTGAGGAATGAAAATCATTTCTGAGGAATGAAGTGTCTGGGTTGGGTTCGGTGCCTAATGACTGAATGAGGGAATGAATGTCAAAGGTTGCAATAAATAGGAATGCCACTTAAAAATATGATTAAGGAATCAATTGTCTTTTGAATAAATATTTAGATAAATTATTTATTAATTTAAATCAACTGTTAAATTAATTTGTTTAAATTGTTGCAATAAAATAATACATTAGTAAATACATTTTAAAAGCATTTTTCATAAAGTGCAAAGAATTTAAAATATATATTTGAAAAGGTCATTTATTTATCTATTTTAAAAGTGATTACTCTTTAATATATTGATAATTGATTCTTTCAGTTTATTTTTAAGTGTCGCTCCTTGTCATCCATAATGAAGTACTGAATAGTCTTTCAGGATAGATTGTATTTCTTTTTATTCATTATTGTTATTAATGCATATATTAAATAGTTTTTAACATGATTAAATAAGGTTTCTAATTACATGCCTTAAAAAGGTGTGCACTCTCCCTGAGAGAAACTGAATATACAGTAGAATAAGGTTTGAACAGATGATATTGAAGAAGGTTTAGATATTTGGAAGAGATGGAAAGTATCTTTGGAGTCACAATCAACCTGGCTGAAAGCATCCCAAGAAAAATGGTTTATGTGTTACTTAGTCTTTTCATTCTATTCATGCTAGATCAATCAAGATCTTTGTTTACAGTACCTCACAAAAGAGAATCAAAGCTCTGGCATCCCACCCACACACTGATCCCAATATGTCTGTATGTATTAGAATCAAAAACTGATTCCGTAAAAAGAATTCCAACTTTTAAGATTTTTTTCCGCTCTCAATCAAACAGGATGCCCCCTCCACTCTGGGGTCGGCTTTCGTTTAGGCTCACGTTTTAGATTTTAGCGCAGCTGTCGCCTGGGTGCTAAAACGCCAACGCACATAAACTGAGAGGCTGGGTTTCCCATTCCTCAGAGTTTCAGGACATACCTGAAAGGACGTGGCTCTCAAGCAACAGAAAGAATGAACAAAAAAGTAAGAACTAAATCAAGTTGTTTGTGCCATAGTGTTCTGAAAATGAGAGCTTGACGATTTGTGGGCCTTTTTTGTGCATTGTGTAACTTGGAGTGTAAAAATGGCATCACATTGTGGCAGTCTACATTTTGGTGCTTTATTGGTATTATCTGTTTGATAATTTATGATTTTTTTTAAGATTTATGTTTTTTTCTGAACACTTGAATGCAAAACAGTGAATAGTGGCGTAAGAAACAGTGTTCATATCTGTTTTGTGGGCAGTTACTGACCTCTAGTGGTCGTACAACATGTATTACTTCTGTTGTAGATATGTTACTGCAAGCAAAAATCTCTCTTTTTAATGCATAATTAATTTAAGAAACTTCAATATGTTTTTATTTGTATTGCCTAATAATAAAGCCTATAGTTTGGCATAGATTATGTTAGAGATAATGTACAATCTGTTGGACATTATGGCAAGATGCTAGCTAGAGCTGAAATTAGATATATCAAGTCAGCTGTAAAGTATTGTATTTATATGTCATTGTTCTATGAAAGGGTAATACAGTCCTTTCTGTTGAAGGTTTAATGTGGCTCGTGTGAGGCTGATTTGAATTGTGAAGGTCATTCTTCCGTTAATTACTAGACACAAGTAAACATTTGACAAGCCCCTTTAACGAAAACCATTCAAACTCATTAGCAATCTCGCCACCGGCCTCGCTCCATTCTCGCGGCTCTCGGCTCCATCCTGCTTGCCACATTATTCAGTTATATTTAAAAAATATTGACTTTTCCTTGATCTGCTGTGAATTAAATGGACAATATAGTCTATTTATAGGCAACATGTTGTATTAAGGGCAGAAGGCATTGAGTTAAGTTGAAAAAGACTCAATAAAAAAGACTTGGAAGAGCTTTATAAATTGTCATGAAGAATCAAATCTTCCTTGAATTTAGGATTATTATTATTAAACTTTATTTACTATAAAAATATATGGCATCTTTTAGATGTTAAGACAACCTCCCCAGCCCAAAAAGACCATTTATTGAAACACAGCTGCAAAATAGCTTGTTCTGAACTTCCATAACTTGACGTGAGAAAGATGAATAGATCACTGTCCAATTCTGCACATTTAGTGGATAGATGTTTGGAAACTTATGTTGCCCGGTCAAAAGTGGCTAGAAGTTGGATAAATGTAATTAATACTAAACAAAAATATATGCAAGTTCACTAAACCTCACACTGTACCTTGCTGAATATATTAGAAAATGATTTAACATTAGTTATTAATGATTGGTTTTGTTGCAAACAATGAGCATGTTTACATGCACACCAATATGCTGATAACTACCAAAAACCAGTAAATGCGCTCGGCTCTCGCGTCTTTTGCAGTGTTAAAGATTTAAAAGTTAAAATCAACTTTTAAAAAATGCATCTCTAGACCTTTTATGACCTTACACTTATAAAGGAAAATGGTTTAACATGTTTATATAACCACACACGTTGTCGGCTTATAAGGCATTATCGGTTTAAGAATGTGCATGTAAACACATGCTCTCTCTAAGAGTCTTTTTGTACCTGCATCAGCAAATTATTCACAGAAATTTTAAGCAAACGAGTTTAGTTTGCTTAATTTTTTATTTACCTACTTGTTTATTTACTAATTTATATAATAATTTGGTAACACTTTAGATTACAGCCGGGAAAGTACTGCATAATTAAAATGATTTTACAGCGCAACTTTCTGTAATCATTGTGTACCTATAAAGTGCGTATGTGTAGGTATTAGGGGTTGCACAGACTAGTCGACTAGTTAACTTTAATGCTCTGCCATGATGCTTTAAGCTTGACATCGACTAGTCTTTATAGTCCACATTTACGCTCCGTTTCCAAAATGACAAAAAAAAAATACATACTCTGAGAGCGCTCCACAAGACATGTGTGATTATACCATCTAGATGTTTGAAACTGAACGGGAGAATGCACGTTTTAAACAGCCTATTGTATAGTTGTAAGTTAATCACTGTTCTAAACTAATGTGTGCTGCACTGTAACGCACAAACATACAGTCTAGCTAGCTCGTAGACTCGCACATCACGCACAGATCGCATGCACAGAATCATTCAGTAGTGCGGAAATGTGTTGCCAACAAAATAACTTAGAACCTGAAAAGTTCTAGCATATACACCGATCAGGCATAACATTATGACCACTGACAGGTGAAGTGAATAACTCTGATTGTCTCTTCATCACGACACCTATTAGTAGGTGGGATACATTAAGCAGCAAGTGAGCATTTTGTCCTCAGAGTTGATGTGTTAGAAGCAGGAAAAATGGGCAAGCGTAAGAATTTGAGCGAGTTTGAGCCAAATTGTGATGGCTAGACGACTGGGTCAGAGCATCTCCAAAACTGCAGCTCTTGTGGGGTGTTCCTGGTCTGCAGTGGTCAGTATCTATCAAAAGTGGTCCAAGGAAGGAACAGTGGTGAATCGGCGACAAGGTCATGGGCGGCCAAGGCTCACTGATGCACGTGGGGAGCGAAGGCTGGCCCGTGTGGTATGATCCAACAGATGAGCTACTATAGCTCAAATTGCTCAAGAAGTTAATGCTGGTTCTAATAGAAAGGTGTCAGAATACACAGTGCATCACAGTTTGTTGTGTATGGGGCTGCATAGCCGCAGACCAGTCAGAGTGCCTGGAATGAAGATGATACTGAGCTTCCCACTGTAATGGTGTGTACTCATGCTGAATCAGATTCAGAGTTGACAGCCATGCTTTCCCGGGTTGCTGTGCGCTCAGTCTCATTCTGAGCTTTTGTGGCTGGTGTCTGGGGGTGCAGTGCGACGCATAAATCGCCTAGCCCCGCCCCTGAGACAGGCGACACAAAGATGGGTGGGGCTGTTCTTCCCCCGGAGGAGGGCTGGGCAGAGAATCTTTTGAGTCAATTTCTGTTCCACCACTTTCCAATTTCTGTTCCACCACAGCCAGTGGTATCCTAATTCTCAATTAAAAAGCAGTTTCCTCTATCTCTGGGTCCCAAGAGGGCACAGAGAGAGCAGTGGACGGTGCAGAACCATAACGGGCAGCAGTGGTTTGAGAGTGCAACCAAGCCTTCTCACGCACACTCTGCCCAACCATGGAACCAGGTAAGTGTTGCACTGCACACTCAGACCCCGTTTCGGGCCGCCACGGAGCCCTCCGAGCAGGGTCCCTGCGCTCCACCTCGCTGCCCCACTGCGGGTGCGTCTGTGGTTCCCTTGGTCCTGCTTTCATGGTCTCTGTGACCCTGGCTAGTGCTCCCCAGCCCGTCTCGCTGGCTCCTTCGGACCATCAGATTCATGTAGCAAATTAGCTTAAGGGAAATATTAATAATTAATCATAACTTGTTATAATTGATTATGAATATTTTGATCAGTTAATACAATTAACTTGATGTAGCAGAATTAATACCACAACCCGTTCGTCGATTAATTGTTAGCGATATTATTTATTAATTTTAAGGAAAAAGTACTTTTCATGGCCAATGAAAAAAATTTATTTCTTTGAATTATTTCTTTAGAGCGTGTAACAAGACCAGGAATCATTAAATTGACTTTGTTGCAAGCAGAGAATCAGAACCAAATATTGCGCACAAGTTTTATTAACTAAATCCCGAACACAACTAATCTAACAAACACAGACTCACAATCACAGGTACATGGGTAAAATGAAAGTGACAGAATGAAGCCGGAAATGGGAACAGGGAATGGAAAAGAGTCATTAAACCATGAAAAGAACCACCAGTCTCTAATTTCAAAACACCTCATTAAGAGGATTTTACTGCTTATCCTAAACCTCTGTTTAGTTAAAATATTTGATACTTGCATGGCCTTCACAGTGGAAGGAGTCTGTTGTTCTGAACAGGGTCTTGTTGATTCCGTGAAACGATGGTGTTGAAGTTGCAATCGATTTCTTCTGCGTTTAATGAAGAAATGGTGACGAACTTGCATGGTTAGTTTGACTCTTGTAGTTGTGAGAAAGTTCTCTCTCTCTCTCTCCTGGGTAAGCACATGGCTGGAGTGCAGGTTGAGGGACAGGCGCAGGGCAACCAGGAGAAGGAAGTCAGTCAGAGGAGGAGTGTGGAACTGTGCGTGGGCTCTTTAAAGTCTGGGGTCTACTATATACTTACATTTAAATAAATCATTTGATACAATGCACTTATTGTGTACATACATGTTTTTACATTGGACTTATATTTTAAAAACACCTGCATGTAATTACGTCTGTAATTAATTTCTGTAATTACATTTATAATTACACTGTTGACCCATCCCTTACACCTTAACCCACCATTAAACCTACCCATACCACCAAACCTGTCCCTAACCTTACCCGTATCACACCTCAATAGCAACAAAAGTGTTTTGCAATTCAATTTGAACCCAATAAGTACATTGTACTTATTTTTTGATGTAAGTACATAGTAGTTAAGGCCACTTAATATAAAGTGGTACCAAGTCTGGGAAAAGTCACTCTGGTTGTTTGTCTCCTAGAGTGGTCGTCATTCCACAGCAGATGATGTAGAAGACAGTAGCCAAGTTCAGGTCTCTGGGTTTGTGCAGCAAGTGTCGAGGCAGCAGGTGCCTTGACAGTGTCACCTGTTAACCTGAAGTCAGTTCATTTGGGGCAGGTGTTTGCTTGTGGTTACAGGAAGTGGTTAGGGGTCTGTGCAGCATGAAGACTGTTTTAGACTGACCTAGTGCTGGTGGCAGGGGGGCAGCAGGTGGTTGTTATCCTCTGCTAACAAGAAGTCACAAGAAGTCTGAAGGTTGGAGCGTTACTCTGCTTTTGTGGCAGTGCCGACTTAAGTTGCTTGAGCTGCATCAGGTGAGGAGTCAGAAGCTTGTCCTTAGCAGTACTCCTCTGGTGAGTCCTGTTCAGGGAGCCATTTTGCTTGTGCCAGCAGCCCCTGTAACTCTGAGGCAGGCGTGTCCAGCTGTCCTTGTGCAGTCTCCGACTGACACCTGTGAAGGGTGTAAAGGAGGATGTTGTTGTCAACCGCTGTTAGTCATCCTGTGGTGTTTGCAGGTTGAGGGTGCTGTCTCCCATGGTGACAGTTCTTTGCTGGTACTGGGCTTGCTCTGTCCAGCTGCTCTCATTGTTCAGCAGCTGTCTGAGCCTTTTGAAGTCTTTTGTTTCTGGTATAAGGCTCAGTCTCTAGCTGGTTTGTGAGGCTTTGGGCACATCTCCGCTCCTTGCAGGTCTCTGTGATCTGTTATGTGAGGTTGTTTACCTTCTGTTTCAGATCCATGAGGTGGGCTAAGGAGATGATGGTCTTGATCAGCCCAGTGTGGCTGTAACTCTGGCTTGGGTCATGTGTCATTGGTCCTCTTCTCTCATTGTCCCGTTGCGTTTGGCTCTGGTGCCGTAGGTTGTCAGCAGTCCTGGGTGGAACGGTGTTACTCACAATGGCTAGTCAGTCCTTTAGGTCTGCCATCTGTGAGGTCAAGCTGAGCATCTGCAACATTTTGGCAACCTTGTGGTGAGAGTAAGGGTGAGAGACTAATGCATGACCCTAAAGAGTTCAGAGCTAAATGTTTTATGGGTCAGCTAGAGATATAACATACAGCTTTGGACATACCTTGCTAGTGAAGTGTGTCTTCTATGATTAATATCTTAGTTGCAGATGTTAGGATGCTAAGATTTGTGTGGTTCTGAGAATGTTTCTGAAAGGGTTTAAGCTGAGGTTTAATAAATGACTTAAAATGGTTCTTATGGTCAAATTATTTCTCAGAACCTTCTGATAGCTAGCAAAAGGCTAGATCTCTTAAGTGAAGAAGAGGTGGAAAAGGAAAAAGAACAGCTTTCCTATTCAGATAGAAATTCTCTGAAATTGGGAAAACTCAAAAGCACTAGAAATTAACCGTTAGATTTGCTTTGAACATCACTCCATAGTTGGTCGCAGCTGCTGCATGTTCAAGACCACATCATGGGCGTGTCCCTGCATAAAGTTTAGTCAAAGTGCTATTGAAAATTCTCAACATCTACAAGAATTCTTCTCTAGCTAAACAGTTTACATGTAATTAAATTTAGATTTAATTAACAAAGTAACTGCTAATTTAGATGAACAGGGTTCAGGAAGGAATACACTTAAAATGGTGAAGGTGAAATTAGCTGAGAAGAATTAAAGGTAAAGAAAGAGAAAGTGAGAAATCAGAAACCAGAAATGGGGTTAAAGGAGACTGTTTTAGTGTTTTTAATGTTTTCACTTTACACAGCATATCCACAAGCTGTGGTTAAAGGCTTCAAGTAAATGATGCTAACCACTGACTGTTTAAGTTATTGGTTAGCTTAGCCTAAGCTGAAGGGCTGTTAGTTTGGGTTAGCTTAACCAGCTCAGGTGGTTTGCTTACACTCTGGCGTCAGGGTGATGTATGCACTATTTGGGATTAGTGTTCCTGAGTCATTGTCATGGAAACCAATGCGCAGCAGTGCCAATTCAAATAGTATATAGCAAATGTCTGTATGTTTCAAAAGAGCCATGCATAGTCTGTTGAAATATGAGGCTTACACATTCATTCAAGATTTTCTTTCAATCAGTAAAATTCAAATTTTACTAATGCAGACTCTTGCTTTTCTGTGAACACGTTTTCACCTACTTTAAAAGTTTTATGCCCTGTGCTGACTAGGAACTTTTTGTAGAGTGGTCTTGCATTGGGGCCATGCTGGGTGCCTTCTGGTGCCCACTTTGGCTTCTGGGTTTTGCAGTTCAAAGTCAGTGGGGTCTTAAGAACCATTTCTGAGGGGGCCTTGTGTTCGATAAAGTCAAGTCAAGTCACTTTTATTTATATAGTGCTTTTTACAGTGCAGATTGTGTCAAAGCAGCTTTAAAATGAATTAAAAGGAAAATAATTTTTAGAAAATAGTGTCATTGTCCAGATTCAGTAAGTTCAGTATTGATTCATTTCATTGCAAAAATCATTAGTCATTAATTTAGTTCATTTATCTACACAGCAGCTCTGGAGAAAAAAGTGATCTCATCGTCCAGCTCACTTCAATTTGCATTGAATAGTGTCAATGCAGGCAGATCAAAAATATTGTTGAATATCAAGTTTCCCCAACTAAGCAAGCCAGAGGCAACAGCAGCAAGGAACCCAAACTGCATCAGGTGACAAAAATGGAGAAAAAAAAAACCTTGGGAGAAACCAGGCTCAGTCGGGGCCAGTTCTCCTCTGGCTAACAACCAATAGTGCATGATTATGATTCAGGCAGCATTACAGGTCAGAAGTCAGATTGGGATCGGAACAGTCAAAATATTTAATGCAGTTCCATCTGATTGAAGATCAGATTCATCACACCGGTATGGAAATGGTTTTGTTGAATATCTGTGCCACTGGCTGTCATGTCGATGAGGCCTTCACAGGCGATAGTTGACACAATCTAGCTGATATTTCAGGGATGCTTTGTGGTCGTGTCTAGGCACAGGTCCTCCATCTGATTTGGATACGGCCCGGATCCGGCTGACTACGGTAAACCTTGGGATAAACAGAGATACTAATATTACCGCAGATGCTATTCTTCTTATGATGTAACGAGTACATTGGGTGTTATAGGAAGTGTTCCCGGTTCCAGCTGACCTAATTTATGCAGCCTAACTATCCTTTAACGGATGTGAAAATATAAATTGATAATGTGTTATGTGTATGCCAGGTTAAAGAGATTTGTTTTTAGTCTAGATTTAAACTAACAGAGTGTGTCTACTTCCTGAACAATGCTAGGCCTTTTGTGTCAGGTCACACAGTTGTTGAATGGGCATTGCGTGGGGGCAGGCTGTACTGCCTAGAAGGTGACTAACTGGTTTCGGAGGAAAAGGTTCTTGAAGCTGGTTTCCTCCTTCCATCCCAGGTTCGACTGAGTCTGTGGTAGTGACATCGAGACTTTCAGATCTACCCTGCTTGGTGTCTAGGGCAGCGCTCAGTCTGCTTTCAGACTTCTGGGTCTGAGAATTCCTTTATGATGGCTTGTTTCGGCTCCTGCTAGTCTGATTTGAGGTTTTCTGGATGCTGAACCAGAAACTCTGGGCTGGATGTGATCCAGAGCAGAAAGAGTCTATCTTGGTGCTTTACACTGGTCAAAAACTGCAGGTGGAATTCGATATCTCACAGGTAAGTGTGGACGTCGTGGTCTCCTGCAAGCTCTGGTGTGAATGCAGGGATGTGTCTGGCCATTCGCTTGGGGTCTTTGAGTGTCACTTCATGTGCCGTTTCAGGGTTTGTTTGTCTGAATGAATCCTTTTCCTTCTGCGGTTGCAGAGGCTCTCAGGAAACTGGCTGTTGCAGTGTTAAAAAGAGGGCTTTGGCTCCTCCCCCCTTTATGCAGGGCTGGTGGAGCTTGCATTTGTTCAGCATGGTACATTTTTCTTGTGGGATCCATTTGCAGTTGGAGTGTTTCGATTCTCTTTGGACCACATCAAGCTTGTCTCTAATGCTGCCGAATTGCTGAGTCAGTGTTTGGAATTTAGCTCTGGCTGCACGCAGATGGCCTTCAAGGGCCTCAGCTTTAGCATCTCTCTCTTTAAGTTCAAACAGTTCTTGGAGTGAAAAAAAAATTCCTTTAAGTAAAAAAAACAAAAAGGTCTTGTTTGGTGGTGTTATCCAGCTGCTCTCTGTGCTCAGCAGCTGTCAGTTCCTCTTGAAGACTGGTGATCTCCTTCAGTTACTCCACTCTGTCAGGGTCCTTGCATCTGTCCTGTGCCTTCTCACGCTGAGCGGGGGTTGGTTCTCTGTGGAACTCTGTGACTTGCAGCGCTAGTTCATTTACCTCATGTTGGAGCCCCATAAGACCATGGGCCAAGGAGAAGATGATGTTGGTCAGCTCTTTATGGCTCAGGCTGGGTGTCGGGTGTCCGCTTGTGTTGCCATCTCGCTGTTCCTTTCTCTGCCATTGCAGGTTGTTGGCTGCTTTGAGCTGAAGGATGTCCATCACACTGCTCTGCCAGGTCTCCAGGGGGTCCTGGGTTGCAGGGCTGGATGTCTGAGACATACTGGCACACTTGTGGGAACACAAGAGAGAGATGGCAAAGGCAAATGCAAGTTCATACAGAGGTCAATGTGTAAGGTGTGAATAGCTGATGTGGGGCAGCTAGTTTGGTGAACACAAATAAGGAGTTTGAGTATCTTTGTTGACGGTTGTCGCTTCAACTGATGACTGAGCTGGTACATGTCGTCAAACTATTTCTGAAAATACTGATGGTTCTTTCCACAGGTTGTCACTACGAGGGTAACAAATAAAACAAAACTGAAATAAAAATAAGATGAAATTAGAAAGGAAAAGGATCTCCAACGGCAGGCAACAACAACATCCTACTCCAAGCCCTTCACCCAGCGGCCATTCAGAGGCTGCACAAAGACGCCTGGACATGCCTGTATCAGACCTACATGAGCTTCTAACACTAGTAAGAGAGCTCCTTGAACAGTACTTACCTGAGGAGTACTGGAAAGCACAAGCTTCTGACCGCTCACACAACACCACTCAGACCAGCTCAAGTCGGCGCCACCACACTGCAAACTTCAGACTTCTTCTGACTGAGAGCAGAGGCTACAAACACCTGGTGCCCTTCAGCCATCAGCACTAGGTCAGTCTGAAACTCTCTTCACACTACAACTCCCATAACCACTTCCTGCAACCACAAACAACCACCTGCCCCACACCAACCAGCGTCAGGACAACAGGTGACACTGTCAAGGCACCTGCTACCTCGACACCTGCTGAGCAAATTTAGAGACCAGAACCTTGCTACCAGCTATGCCAACCTCCAGCCCTGCATGCCAGGTGTGTCTGATCTTCCTGCATCTTTGTCATCGCTCGCTGTTGTCTACAGGACGGACAACAATGTGCGAAAGGGTGGATTGTAATGACTGGATCGATCAAACACACAATTGTAAAAGTTCACAACCCCTGACCCATGCAGTGATGTCTGGGTTCCCCACTAAGAACTATCACCATTTGCTCCCCTCATACATTTCAAAGACACTTGGGAGACAGTGCCTGCTCAGAAAAAAAGTACAGGCTACAAGAAGCAGACATGTCCCATAGAAATGGAGTCCTTTCCACTAATTAATTGAAAAATCTGCCTAAATGAATGAACATGCATTTCCCCAGTACATTTTGTGTATTATTACTATCTGTATATTGTTCTTTTGTAAATTGAATATTGTTATGCATGCCTGATGATAGAACTACTAGATAATGTAGCCCATATAGGTGGTGTCTCATATCAAAATACTTTTAATACTGTTTAATGACTCACACTTTGGTGGACATCACCATCTCATGGAATGCACTGTATGTTTGTTACATTTATCAGAGTATAAATGGAGACAAACTGCCAGCTTACTCCCCTCATGCAAATGAGTTCACTTTCAAACAAAGGAACTTTCCCACTTGGAAATTGCACCTTTCTCATTGGTCAAGCCAAAACTCAAAGGTGTGACCTCTTTGGAGCTTAAAAGCCAACACAATGTTCCCTCCTGGCTCTTGCTGATTCTACTGATTGCAGTTTATGTCAGACCTCACCTGGCCCCAAGTTGGCGCAGCCGCGCTGGCAGGCCTCATCAGCAAGCCATGCACAGCTTCCTCGACCACAACAGGGTCAAATTAACAGAGCAAGTTCGTCGTCATTTCTTCATTCAACACAGAAGATATTGATTATAATTCAGCACCATCGGACCGAACCATCAAGAATTTCTCCTGAGACTGCATTTCAACAGCTAAGGCATTTGCAAGTATCGTACATTTGAACACTAAACAGCGATTTAGTCTTAAGTTGTGAACCCCTTTGTTAACAAAGGTGCTTTATTGTGAGAAACTGATGGTTCTTTCAGTTCATTAAGTGACTCCTCCCATAGCGCCGTTCCTCTGTTATGCTACGGTTTCATTCACTTCCACTTTCTCATTTCCTGTGTATGTGTTTAGTTATGTGTTCGTGATTTAGTTAAATAAACTTTTGTGCACATTCTTGTGAGCTGATTCTGACCTGCTTATAAACCAGTGTCAATTTAATGATTTGATCACAGCTACATGCTAAGAAAGGGTTATTTTTCTGTGGCCACGGAAAATATCCTTTCTGAAGAGTTGATCGATGATCAATACTGAGTGTTCGCTGGACGGACAGATTAATTGATTGTAATATTAATTGAACTACATGAAGTTAATTCGATTAACTGATCCAAATATTTATGATTAATTATAACGAGGTATGATTAATTATTCATATTTCCCTTTTGAGCTAATTTGCTACAACAATGTGCTGCTTGAGAAAGGCATAGAAGTGCTTTTACTACATTTTTTGTGTGGGCCCTTACTGATAGCTTTGTTGTGTTTTCCCAAGATTGTTAAACTTCTCTCCTATTCTCCATTCCACAGGACATGGCTGGGCCTCTCCTCTCTGCCCACTTGTTTGTACTGGTGGAGCACTTGTGTCTGCTACATCATATCCATGCAGGAGCATTTTATGGACACAAGCCACTGCCCCAACAGCCTCTGCCTCAGTTACCTCTCCTGTCACATGGCAATGAGGGGATACCCCAACACCATTACCATGGAAAGGAAATGACACACATGCCATATGGAAATGAGATGCCTTTGCTTCCTCAGTATGGAAAAGAGCGTCCACAGATACCCATGCACATGGGTAAACCCATTGTAGGAAAAGGTTGGTATTTTTGCTAATTCTCATAATTTTGTGTGCAGCTTTCATTACATCATATTCATTTAGAGATTAGATGGAATATTGTTACTTTTAAAAATTCATTTTAATGAACTGTGAAGGTAATGCTGACAAATGGTAACTGACAGAAAGCAATTTTTCAATCTTTTTGACCTTATTAACCTTTTAAAAACATCTGTCATCCAATTTTATTTATTTATTTTTTTTCCTGGAGGGTGGGTGTGTCATTTTTGTGTAGTTTATTCATAGTAAATTTCTGTTTAATCTCATTTTAGCTCTACTGTATTAATTTATTAGGTTAAATACTATTAATTTATTAGGTTAAATACACACTATATATATATATATATATATATGGAATATAATTTGATCCAAGAATCCAGAAATACATTAATTTACTTATTTATCCATTCATTTTATCATCCAGACATGCAAATAATCTGTGTGAGTGTTTCTGTACTCTTTTTAGGTGAAACTATTCCAAGAGGAGAGAAAGGTCCCCCTGGAGAGACTGGTCCAATGGGACCTCCAGGGCCACAGGGACCTCCTGGACTTCCTGGCCATGGCATCCCAGGACCTGGAGGTAAACCTGGTCCTCAAGGTCCACCAGGATTCCCTGGAATTGGAAAGCCAGGAATGCCAGGTTTGCCAGGAAAACCTGGTGGTATAGGTTTACCAGGACCGAAGGGTGAGTTGGGGCCGGTTGGTGGTGAAGGGCCGATAGGAATGCCAGGACCTCCAGGTCTTCCAGGACCACATGGCCTACCAGGTGTGGCAAAACCAGGTGGACAAGGACTTCCAGGACAACCTGGTCCTCGTGGAGAACCTGGACAAAAGGGATTCCCTGGGATCCCTGGTCTCCCAGGGCCAAAGGGTGAGAATGGGATTGGTCTCCCAGGACTGCCAGGTGTAAAGGGACCTTCTGGACTTCCAGGACCACCAGGTCAAGTAGGACTACCGGGAGTTGGCAAGCCAGGACTGAATGGACTACCTGGGGCTCCTGGAGGGCAAGGTAAACCTGGTGCACCTGGAGAGCCAGGATTGGCAGGAGTCCCAGGGGAAAGAGGACAAATAGGACCACCAGGACTACCAGGCTTTGGAAAACCTGGTTTGGATGGTTTTCCAGGGAAACCGGGTCTCCCAGGTGGAAGGGGCGAACCAGGTCCTTCTGGTTTACCTGGGGGCCCAGGCTTGCCTGGGTTTGGCAAGCCTGGATATCCTGGCCCTAAAGGTGAAAAGGGGCATGGTGGTTTGCCTGGCCCTCAAGGCCCAAAAGGTGAAAAGGGTCATGGTGGCCTTACTGGAATGATTGGACCACCAGGGCCAAGTGGCCTCCCAGGTCCTCCAGGTCTGATGGGACCCCCTGGAGGCATTGGTTTCCCTGGTTCAAAAGGAGAGGGCGGTGCAGTAGGACCTAAAGGACAACTGGGTCCAAAAGGTGAACCAGGGCCCCCAGGACATCCAGGCAAGCCAGGATTCCCAGGAGAATTGGGGCAACCAGGACCTAGAGGCTTACCTGGTTCCTTAGGACCTAAAGGTGAAAATGGATACAAAGGCTTACCTGGCCTACCTGGAGCCCCTGGGAAGCCTGGTGAAAAAGGAGAAGGTGGATTTCCAGGAGAGAAAGGTAATCCAGGGCCCATGGGAATCCCAGGATTAATGGGTCCAGCAGGACCAATAGGCCCACCTGGTCTACCAGGCCCAAAAGGGGAATATGGCGCACCAGGAAAACCTGGAATCCCAGGTGAGGGAAAACCAGGGCTTCCAGGCCCAATAGGTCCTCCTGGTATACCTGGAATGGGTGGGCCCCCAGGTCAACCTGGAATACCTGGTCCTCCTGGCCCACCTGGCCTACCTGGACCTCCTGCTCAATCTCCATTTTTCGGGCAAATACTTCCCGAGACAGGTCCTGGGCTAGATGGGGCAAAAGGTTATAAGAAAGAAAAGCCTGGAGGAGCCATTATTGGTAGGAATGGCTTAGAGATGCCAGCATTTACAGCTCAGCTGACAACCCCATTCCCTCCAGTTGGGCAACCTGTTGTCTTCAACAAGATTCTGCATAATGGCAACCAGAATTACAACTCTCAAACCGGCATTTTCACTTGCAAAATACCTGGAATTTACTACTTTGTCTACCATGTTAATTGCAAAGGAAACAATGTATGGGTGGCCTTATACAGGAACAATGAGCCAGTAATGTATACATATGATGAATACAAAAAAAGTTACCTGGATCAGGCATCAGGGAGTGCAGTGCTGCCCTTACAAGTTGGAGACACTGTTCATGTTCAGTTACCATCAGACCAAGCTGCAGGACTTTACGCTGGTCCATATGTCCACTCATCATTCTCTGGGTATTTGTTATATCCCATGTGAATATGTGAAAAAAGTCACCTATATAAAATCAATGCTACATTTTTCTTAAATAAACTGTGTATGTACCATCAGTACAGAGCCACTTTTTATATCTAACAAGGTAAGAAATTGAGAGTTAAGTCATAGAGATTCAGTCGGGTATGTTTTATAGCAGACTGTGCTACAGTGGCAATGGAACTTCATATAATATACAAGAGAATGTTAAATACATGTTTTAAGCATACACATAATTACATAATATAAACAGTCTTTTAACATTTTAAGGTATTCATTCATCCATACGGTTAGCACTTTGTTAGAACTCTTATCACATTATTTATTTACATATTTCCCATTGTTTGACAGTATACTGATTGTATATAGATGGGTCACATTGACTACATATCAGTGTAAAATGATGTGACATTGGGACTGTCATAATGAAGAATGTTCAGATTGATGGATATGCACTATTTTTCTGCTGTCTTAGTAGTTTCTCATTGTGCCATCTCAATGAACTTCAAGAGAGTATGTGAGCACATAGGATTTTTTTTTTTTTTTTAGATTTTGCTTTTCAATGATCTCAGTAACTAACCAAATCAGTAAAAATACATATATGAAATGTCCTGAACCTTACATTTTGGTTCTTTACACGTAATTGATTTGAGTATATATTTGAGTATATATCATTTTTTAACAAAATAAAACTCAAGGGTATTGATTGTTAATGAGTACAGTATATCGGTATTTAAAAGTCGATAAGGCAAGTGTTGGGTTAGTTACTCTAAAAAAGTAATTAATTGCTAGCTACTAATTATATCTTCAACAGTGTAATTAGACTAATGTATTAATTCTTTAAAACTTATACTTAGAAATTACTTATAACTAATTACTTTCTAAATCCTATACAGTATCACCATTGACCAGTTGAACAATACAAGGATGGACATGAAACTGCTCTTTTAATTCTTTCAAATAAATAATATAAATTTCATAAATTATTCTTGAAATGACCATAGTATTTAAAAGGGGGAAGTTTACGTAAAAAAAAAAAAAAAAAAACGTACATACATTTTAACATTAGACGTTAAATTTTGATCTTAAATCCACTTTTTTTAATATAGAATTGTTCTATAGTCTATACAGTATTTAATGCAATTACATCAGAAGTAACTGTAATTAATTTTTTTTAAAGAGTAAATTAAAGAGTAATCCCTTACTTTTTAAATTAATTAAATTGCAGTAATTAATTACTTAGTAATGAGTTACACCCAACACTGGATAAGGCCACATGAACACTTTAAACAGTTAAACAGAAACAATCTTAGGAACCTCTCTGTAATTTATTTTTAGTTTTACTACTGAATGACTAAATTTGTATATGTGCAAAAGAGATAGTGGGGCACAAAAAAGAATTTATTCTTTGTTTTTAATTTTTGACAATGGTGCTGAATTGTTAAACAAATATGGAGTAAAGATTTTGGCCCGGTTTTACAGACAGGGCTTAGATTAAGCCAGGATTAGGCCTTAGTTCAGTTAGGACGTTTAAGTAGCTTTTATAAACGTACACTAGAAGAAGAAGAAAAAAAAAAGAAAGAACAAAAACATTACTGGTGTGCATCTTGAGACAAAACAATGGCACTGACATATTTTAAGATATGTCAGTGCAAGTTACTTTTAGTTAAAACAGCTCAAACATGCATTTTAGTCTGGGACTAGCATAAACCTTGTCTGTGAAACCGGGGGTTAATGTCATTGTTGTTGTTTTGTTTTTGTTTTTTAATTAACTGAAATTGTGTGAATTTGTAATTAGGGAATTTCACAAAATAAATAAATAAATAAATAAAGAATCCGTTTTCAATCTTGATGCTGACCATCATTTATGGAATTTTGTGTCAAAGGACACACTTAGCCAGACACTATGATAATGTACATACTGCACAAACAAGAGTGAATCTCCTACTCCATTTCATGCTTTTTTGGAATGAAATTTAAACTAATTCATGTATACTTTTTCTCTTCAATGTCACATGATACTTCAGAAGTCATTTTAATATGCTGATTTGATGCTCAAGAAACATTTATTATGTTTATTTTAAATTGTAGTAAAATTTCACATTTTATTTTATTTTATTTTAAATTGTAATAAAAATTTATTTTTATTACAATTTTTAGTACAATATTTAATAAATTTACACGCTGGGCACACACTGCTGCTTCAGCCATCATATGGTAGAAAATGTCCAAATTTAAGCTTACAATTTATTTTAAATTGTAATTTAAACTGTAATAAAAATGTACGATTTATTTTAAATTTTAAATATTACTGTTTTTATTTTTAATTAAATAAATGCAGCCTTGGTGACCATAAGAGACTTTTGAATCCAAACTTTTGAACGGCAGTATATATATATATATATATATATATATATATATATAATTTGTTTATTAGGAAAGGGCATTTCAAGCAAAAATAATATTCGATGATCGCTGGGATTTAATCAATTATTATTCAAAAATCGCACCCCTCCCCTGCATACATGCACGCACGGGTTGAAAGCGAAAGTAAAATGCACACAGCCATTCATAACGGTTAAGAGCAGAGTGAGCATTTTCAATTAATTCCTATAGAAGTTGAACTTCCATAGGAATAGGTTGTTTGCAAATGATGTCATTGCTGTGTTTTGCGAAATGCAGCTGGAGGGCAGGAATTGATTTTTCTATATAGAAATTGCTGTCACAAACTCAAAATTCCTATGTTTTGCATTGTTTATAGTTGCTCAAATCGATCAAACCGAAAAAAAAAACACAAGGAGCTTTTATTGTTTACGTAACTTTTATCGTTTATAACTGAAAAAGTTGTCGCTTTTAATAACGTTTTGCATCTGCTGATACTGAAATTAATAAGGATACCTGCTTAATGCTTACCTTTTTTGTTTCTGACTTGGTTAAATATTCTTCATGGTATCGTTTGCAGGGAAGAGAAGCTCTTTTATATATATATATATATATATATATAAGGGCTGTCAAGCGATTAAAATTTTTCATCTAATTAATTACATGATGTGGTAAGTAATTAATCCCAAATTAACCGCACATCAAATCTGGCTGAGAAATTACCCCCAAAAGATAATTTTAAAGTCATTATTGTGTAAAGCATCAAATAAACATTACAAAAAGTAGATTCAGAAAGAAATATTTTATTTGATTTAACATAGAATTTATTGCACAAACTTTTCGACCATGAGGTTGAGTAAATGATGACTGAATTTTCATTTTTTGGGTGAACTATATCTTTATTTATTTTTTTATTAATATTGAAATATGATATTTTTTAAAATTAAATTATACTTTAGCAGCTGATTCATTCAGGAGTGAAGTATTGTGTTTAACAATATTAACTTCTTAAAATTTAAATTTCTCTGATCTACATATGTGCATTTTAAGACGTTTGAAGCAGGGGCGAGGCCAGAAATGTTCAAACGGGTGGGCCTTCATAAAACAAGGTGGGCAAATCGTATAATCATATCGAGAAACTGTATGCCATAGAAAAAAACACAGCACAGTTTCAAAAAGTGATAAAACAGCAAATAAGAAATAATCTACATGAATTATTGAATTAATGTATGGTCAGACACTTGCACGTGTCACTATATTATTAACATTTTACCAAAATCAAGCTAAAATGGAGGTTTTTGACCAGCAAATTTCGGAGAATGTCAGAGTAATGCTTTGTTCATCATTAACAGCCACATGAGGCAGTAAGTGCGTTACGTTTTTATCAACTTACAGGTTATAAAGTTGACTGTAGCTTTGTGGGCACTCAGTCTTTTTCTGACATTTAACCAAACTCTCATGTTATTAAAAATGAAGCGCTACACACAGGCTATTTAACCCTCTAGGGTCTGAGAGTATTTTGGGGCCCTGGAGAAGTTTTGACATGCCCTGACATTTGTGCTTTTTTTTCAGTTGCTTATAAACATATTAAATCTCAAAAGTGTCATTATACTGCATTCAGCACGAACTAGGCTACCATAATATGTGAGCAACATGTACATGTTTGTATTAATGAGAGAATACTGTTTATGCATGGTTATTGAAAAAAAAAAAAGTGACTAAAATAAGGCCACAAATCACTAAGTGTCCACAAGACTTCTGGGTATTAAATGTTGAAGCCTAGAGTTTTTGCTTCAAAATTATGTGAAAATCATCCTGCCTACTCATTCACATAAAACAATATATTTATTTCAATTTTGTAAGACTTTTTGTTTAGAGAGACAGTATGCGTGGAGGCGTGAATAATCCTAAATAATGCTGTGATTCACACCTGCGAAGACAAAGACCCGCATAAAGAGCCTTTCGGTCAGGTATGTTTAGACAAAGTAGTTTATTTTGTAGTTTATTTAGAATATAGTTTTATTATTTAGAATATATTTAGTATAATATAGTTATATAAGTTATACCTAGAAATAAATCCTGTTCAAAGATATATGTGAACATCACTTACCTGGCATTCCAAGGTGTTTGGTGTGTTTTCTGCCCACCCGGGAGAATAATAGCTTTAAAATCTCTCCTTGTTATCTCCATCCCTTTCTCTTTCTTTTTTCCCCTCAGTCTCCTTATATTTGTCTCTTCCCCTCCTAAAGCTGAGCTTTGACCGGTGAAAGACCACTGACAGCTCAGATCAGCTTGGTGCTGTGCAATATCCTTGCAGCACTAGATTGAATACTATATTAGGCAATTATTTAACAACCTTTGTATGAAATGTCATATGACCTACGTAGGACTTGGGGTGGGGCAAGTGTGTTAAAAGCGTTACAATTTTAACGCGTCATTTTTTTCTGCAGTCTTGCATTTTTTTCAAGTGCCTTAAATGCGTTAAAATTTTAACGTGATATTTTTTTCCCCATAATTAATTGACAGCCCTAATTATATACACTACCGTTCAAAAGTTTGGGATCGGTAAGATTTTTAATGTTTTTAAAAGAAGTTTCATCTGCTTACCAAGGCTGCATTTATTTAATTAAAAATACAGTAAAAACAGTAATATTGTGAAATATTATTACAATTTAAAATAATTGTTTTCTATTTTGAGCATCATTAGTCCAGTCTTCAGTGTCACATGATCCTTCAGAAATCATTCTAATATGCCGATTTGCTGCTTAAGAAACATTTCTTATTATTATCAATGTTGAAAACAGTTATGTACTTTTCTTTTCAGGATTCCTTGATGAATAGAAAGTTCAAAAGAACAGCATTTATCTGAAATACAAAGTTTTTGTAATATTATACACTACCGTTCAAAAGTTTGTGGTCAGTAAGAATTTTTATTTTTTTTTATTTTTATTCACTTTTATTCAGCAAGGATGCTTTAAATCGATCAAAAGTGACAGTAAATACATTTATAATGTTACAAAAGATTATATTTCAAATAAACGCTGTTCTTTTGAACTTTCTATTCATCAAAGAATCCTGAAAAAAAATATTGTACACAAATATTTTGTATTATATATAATTGTACAAAATAAATGTTTCTTGAGCAGCAAATCAGCATATTAGAATGATTTCTGAAGGATCATGTGACACTGAAGACTGGAGTAATGATGCTGAAAATTCAGCTTTGCCAACACAAGAATAAATTACATTTTAAAATATTTTTAAATAGAAAACAGTTATTTTAAATTGTAATAATATTTCACAATATTATTGTTTTTACTGTATTTTTAATTAAATAAATGCAGCCTTGGTGAGCAGAAGAAACTTCTTTTAAAAACATAAAAAATCTTACCGATCCCAAACTTTTGAATGGTATACATACTACAAACATTTGTGAAAGAATGAGTCGCTCTCAGGAGCTCAATGAATTCAAGCGTGGTACCATGATAGGTTGCCACCTGTGCAATAAGTCCATTTGTGAAATTTCCTCACTACTAAATACTCCACGGTCAACTGTTAGTGGTATCAAAACAAAGTGGAAGCAATTGGGAACAACAGCAACTCAGCCACTAAGTGGTAGGCCACGTAAAATCACAGAGCAGGGTCAGCACATGCTGAGGCGCACAGTGCGCAGAAGTCGCCCTTCCTGTTCCAACATGACTGCGCACCAGTGCACAAAGCAAGGTCCATAAAGACATGGATGAGCGAGTTTGGTGTGGAGGAACTTGACTGGCCTGCACAGAGTCCTGACCTCAACCCGATAGAAAACCTATGGAATGAATGAGAGCGGAGACTGCAAGCCAGGCCTTCTCACCAACATCAGTGCCTGACCTCACAAATGCGCTTCTAGAAGAATGGTTAAAAATTCCCATAAACACACTCCTAAACCTTGTGGAAAGCCTTCCCAGAAGAGTTGAGGCTGTTATAGCTGCAAAGGGTGGGCCAACTCCATATTAAACCCTACAGATTAAGAATGGGATGTCATTAAAGTTCATGTGCATGTAAAGGCAGGCGTCCCATATATACATACAGGTGCTGGTCATATAATTAGAATATCATCAAAAAGTTTATTTATTTCACTAATTCAATTCAAAAAGTGAAACTTGTATATTATATTAATTCATTACACACAGACTGATATATTTCAAATGTTTATTTCTTTTAATTTTGATGATTATAACTGACAACTAAGGAAAATCCCAAATTCAGTATCTCAGAAAATTAGAATATTGTGAAAAGTTTCAATATTGAAGACACCTGGTGCCACACTCTAATCAGCTAATTAACTCAAAACACCTGCAAAGGCCTTTAAAGGGTCTCTCAGTCTAGTTCTGTAGGCTACACAATCATGGGGAAGACTGCTGACTTGACAGTTGTCCAAAAGACGACCATTGACACCTTGTACAAGGAGGGCAAGACACAAAAGGTCATTGCAAAAGAGGCTGGCTGTTCACAGAGCTCTGTGTCCAAGCACATTAATAGAGAGGCGAAGGGAAGGAAAAGATGTGGTAGAAAAAAGTGTACAAGCAATAGGGATAACCGCACCCTGGAGAGGATTGTGAAACAAAACCCATTCAAAAATGTGGGGGAGATTCACAAAGAGTGGACTGCAGCTGGAGTCAGTGCTTCAAGAACCACTACGCACAGACGTATGCAAGACATGGGTTTCAGCTGTCGCATTCCTTGTGTCAAGCCACTCTTGAACAACAGACAGCGTCAGAAGTGTCTCGCCTGGGCTAAAGACAAAAAGGACTGGACTGCTGCTGAGTGGTCCAAAGTTATGTTCTCTGATGAAAGTAAATTTTGCATTTCCTTTGGAAATCAGGGTCCCAGAGTCTGGAGGAAGAGAGGAGAGGCACACAATCCACATTGCTTGAGGTCCAGTGTAAAGTTTCCACAGTCAGTGATAGCTTTGGGATACCATGTCATCTACTGGTGTTGGTTCACTGTGTTTTCTGAGGTCCAAGGTCAACGCAGCCGTATACCAGGAAGTTTTAGAGCACTTCATGCTTCCTGCTGCTGACCAACTTTATGGAGATGCAGATTTCATTTTCCAACAGGACTTGGCACCTGCACACAGTGCCAAAGCTACCAGTACCTGGTTTAAGGACCATGGTATCCCTGTTCTTAATTGGCCAGCAAACTCGCCTGACCTTAACCCCATAGAAAATCTATGGGGTATTGTGAAGAGGAAGATGCGATATGCCAGACCCAACAATGCAGAAGAGCTGAAGGCCACTATCAGAGCAACCTGGGCTCTTATAACACCTGAGCAGTGCCACAGACTGATCGACTCCATGCCACGCCGCATTGCTGCAGTAATTCAGGCAAAAGGAGCCCCAACTAAGTATTGAGTGCTGTACATGCTCATACTTTTCATGTTCATACTTTTTAGTTGGCCAAGATTTCTAAAAATCCTTTCTTTGTATTGGTCTTAAGTAATATTCTAATTTTCTGAGATACTGAATTTGGGATTTTCCTTAGTTGTCAGTTATAATCATCAAAATTAAAAGAAATAAACATTTGAAATATATCAGTCTGTGTGTAATGAATGAATATAATATATAAGTTTCACTTTTTGAATAGAATTAGTGAAATAAATCAACTTTTTGATGATATTCTAATTATATGACCAGCACCTGTATGTGTATCCTTTGTATCAATCCTCTAAATGCAAATCTCGTTCCCACTCCGCACCAGTGAGGGCGATATTGAAGTATGTCCAAACGAACGCAAATGAAGAAGAAGAAGAAGAGCTGCATTGCTCACGTTTCTACTGTGTATGAAGTAGTTTGTTGGTTCATGTCAAAATAAGGTAGGTATATTATACTATGGGTCTTCATAAGTTTGATACATATTAATGTGCGTCTGCTTATTTGTAAAGCCTATTATGACTGTGAATTAATATGTATAGTGTCTCTTAGAAATCACTTGTACTGTATCTGTAGGAAGCGTCAGCAAAAGCTGTAGAAGTTGGCTTGAGTGACAGATAGTTGTGATCTAATAATTCATTGTTTTAGATTCAGAAATACCTTGACAATCAGTAAAATCCAATGATTAAATCATACTATGCGTGGATTAATCTAGTATCAACCAAGCTCTTTTACAGATCAGTACAAGGTCGTGAACTCATGAACAAACAAACTAAGTTTAAACTTTTAAAAAGCAGTTAGTACTTTATACTCAGTAAGCTATTTCGCTTTTGGAAATAGAAAGAGCCTTTATAGTTTTTGTTTAACAGGGCTAATTTGGTTAAAATTTAATGCACGAGACAAGTCGAGTATTTACGGAAGCTTATGTCTAACTTACATTATTTGTATGCATAGTGCCATTATTCGCTATTCATTTGTATTTCTTCGTGAAATAATTATTGGGTCAAAAGCAACAAAGTACACAGTATCGTGGTATAAGATTTGCAGTTTATTCCATGGTGATATTCTATTTTTTTTTTCATTTACGTGTCTTTATTAATTTCCTATAATCCTCTTTTATTTCTGTGGAACACAAAATATGTTAGGCAGAATGAGAGTCACGGTCACTATTTACTTTAACTGGAAAATATGGAAAAGTGAGTCTGTGAACCTCCAGCAATCTGCCTCTGTTAGTGTTCCTCGGAAGACTGTGAGGGAGTTTTAGGGTAACTTTACTGCGTGCTTTCCTGGTGTTTATAACCTACATGTTGGCAAATTTTGTATTTAGGCACACAGTAAAAATATTAGCCTAAATCTGTAGCATACTGATGTGTAACAAAGACTTTGAGTGTACTCACCATTAAAATAGTTGAAGGCGGCGGGTCTCCGAGTGATACTAGTCATTTATAAATATAGCCTAATTATGTTTCAAGTTCCGTAATTGTGCGTTAAATATGAATTTTCTGATCATAGGCGGATGGTGACCCAACTCCATGAAAAGTCTAAGGAGATGCGCTTCCCATTTAAAAACACATTTAAATAGATTTCCTTGAAATAGTTGGTAACACTTTACAATAAGGTTCATTAGTTAACATAAACTAATAATGAACTGCACTTATACAGAATTTATTAATCCTTGTTAATGGTAACTTCAACATTTACTAATACATTGTTAAAATCTTGTTAACATTAGTTAATGCACTGTGAACTAACATGAAAAAACAATGAACAACTGTATTTTCATTAACTAACGTTAACGAAGATTATTAAATACAGTAACAAATGTATTGCTCATGGTTAGTTCATGTTAGTTAATACATTAACTGTTTAACTAATGAACCTTATTGTAAAGTGTTACCAAATAGTTTCATGTTTCTTGCCACTGCACAACCTAAATATCCCAACATAAACACTGCTGATGAATTATTTGTTAATAAAGCATCTACGTTCACAAACCACTGTTAATTTGAACAGATTATGTAACGTTACTCGGGATTTGCATGACAGAAAGCGCGCAAAGGGCACTCCCATTATAATCACAAAAAATCTCACTCATTTTATTTAATCGCAATCTCAAGAAGTTCTGTAACAATAAATGAAACTGACTGCACAGTGAATCTCTTATTTACATAATTGTTTGTTATAACGAGGGGATATTTGCCAGCGTGCAGAACTCAGAATCCACTCGCCGCTTAAAACGCCAGAGTTTTTGTTCAGTGCTAACTTCTGATTGGTCATTGTGTTCAGGAAATCAAGATATGTTTGTGATTGGCTACATTGCTCAACACTGCAAAAACACCTTGTAAGCCTTGTTGTTCTTCAGAGCACAAACAGATACGCACTGGATCATTTGCCAAATATGTTTCGCTAATATTACGGTGTAAACTGATCCTAGAACAGTAGTTTATGTGCAGCTTTTCCCTTTAAAAGCAATCAAAATCAGTAGAGATTAGTGTTCCTGTGAGCTAAATGCTGCTGAAGACATTTGGTTATGGAATACGTGAATAGCCAAACCCACAGAAATACGGATTTTGCTCTCAATCTGTAAGTATGCTGAATGACCATATGATTAGGGGGCACTGCCCCCCAATCCCCCCCTTGGCGACGGGCCTGGTGTGCTGTTTTCTTCATGTAGACTTTTACACAGAAGTGAGGTAAATTTCGAATTTACTTTTGCCAGGTTGTCGACGGTGTTGGGTTGCCATGGCATCACGAGCAGGACCGCGAGCTACAGGAACAGACGGCAGCGACTTTCAGCACCGCGAGCGAGTGGCGTCACACTATCAGATGAGGTACGTATGTTGTGAATAGACCTTTTCTTAATCTTTGATTGTTTTTTTTTTTTTTTTTTTTTTTTTTTTTACGGGAAGGAAAGCAAGGCTGTGAGGGATAGAAATACGTCTTCAATGGGTTGTACTGTTATTTAATGTGTTTTTGAATTGTTCTGCTGATGAAACACTGCAAAAATGTTTTTCCAAGAAATGTCAGTAGACAAAAAAAAAAAAAAAAAACTTGAGCCGTGTGATTTAAAGTGATTTATCAGCTTTTATCACATTTTTTTTTTTTTTTTTTTTTTTTTTTTTACAGTGGAAGCCATTGAAAACATGGCAAGTCTATGCCTTACAGCCTCGCTTTCATACCTAGTCATGGCGCTGATCTGAATAAGGTCTATTGGTGTTAATGTAAACAATATGATTCGTAGTAATATTTTAATCTTGTATTTACAGTGTTGCGTGTGGTTATTCCTGATTTACTGTACTTTTTGAACTGTTGAAAACAAAAAGCGCCTAAGAAAATCCATTTGTAATATTTAATAATGTCTGTGTGTAGTACTGTATTTCAAAGTACATTGGCAGTTTTAGAAAGTGCTTATTAGTACCTTGGGATAATGCACTTGTAGTCCTAGCCCAAGTACTTAAATTATCTAAAATTCATCCCTATGTTCACATACTGTGATATTAATAAAATAAAAATAAAAAGGTAATAAACTTATGATTATTAACATGTTATCCAATATTTTAAGAAATGATGGGGACATATATGGGGAATGACCCCTTAAAACTATTTAAAATACTGATCTATTACTGGATTAATCTCTGAAGTTACAAAGTTCCTCTGATCCTGTTAACCTGACCCTTCTCAATCCCCCCCAGTGTGGCACTGAAGTCTGAGATCAAGAAGCTGAACATCGCTCATGCAGTGGTCTGGTTGCTTGTAGCAGCACAGGTGGTGGTCAGCCAGCTGAACCTGGTATCCCATAAAGTGGTGGCCTCTCCGTACCAATGGGAGTACCCATATCTTCTGAGCATCATACCTACTGTCTTCAGCTTCATGGCTTTGCCGAAAAACAACATCAGTTACCTGGTCATCTCAATGATCAGCGCCGGGCTTTTTTGTGTCGCTCCTATTCTTTATGGAGGGATGGAGATGTTTCCTGTGGCTCAGCAGCTTTATCGCCACGGCAAAGCTTATAGGTTCATCTTTGGCTTCTCTGCCGTGTCTATAATGTACTTACTCTTGATTATTTCAGTTCAAGTACATGGCTGGCAGATCTACTACAGCAAAAAGCTGCTGGATGCCTGGTTCACCAACACACAAGAGAAAAAGAAGAAATAAGAGACTGATGGAGAATAATAGTGTGTCAACTGCTTGTTTGTGTCTTTACTTCCTCTTTCTGAGAGCTCTTTGATCACATACGTTTTTATGCTTACCTGACTAACTAATTTGAGCCTAAGGAGAGATCAGATTTGTTAAACCAGGATGTTCAGCATCAATCTTCTCATCCACTGGATCTCAGCCCAGAGTCTGCTTAGGTTTGAACTGCTGCCATTGTAATCTGTTTCCACCACGTTTTCCACATGCCGTTTAACAGATACCTCAAGTCTTATCCACAGGGGAGTCAGTGGGATTCCAGACATCCCTGGGAAATATATCTTCAATTATGAGGAAGCACATGGTGTGTATGATGAAATTCCACCCACAGCATAGTAATCAATTTACTACAGTAATATATGTAAAATAGTCTGCTCTTTTTCCACCAATCATCTTACAATAAAATGATTAGAAAATGTACATTTGTTTTCACGGCTGTTTTAATTCTTGTATTATTTTTAGGCCCTCATTTTTCTCTTTATATAAATATGGAAAAAAACATGTCTAAGTATCAATTTTACAGTCCTCCCCTCCCTTCTTCTTTCCTCCCCTCCACTGATTGAAACAACCTAAGGTTACGGTTTTCTAGAAATGGTCAGCAGGTAATTAACTAAGGTTTGTGACTTAGAGTAAGAGTTGACATCGGGTTTATATATTTGCTTGAGATTTGTATCTTTATAAGGAGCCATAATTTGTGACTGCAATGATGTCAATACTGTAATCCTGTAAAAGTTCATTTGAATCAAAACTATAATAAATGAGTCAGTCCATCAGATTTCCACAACATCATCAACCTGAAGAAGGAAATAATGAAAATAACATGTAGATGACTTCAAGATATTTGAGCTGTATTGTATAGTTTCAAGTTGATGCATGAGACTGGCTTTTGCTGTACGTGACTGACTACTTCTTTAGGTCTCATCCTTTTATAACAATTTTGTAGCCAGGATGTGAGTGGATAACAGCTGAGTTGATGTGAAGGTTTCTAGGCAAGTGTATATATTCCCTCACTCTCATGGATGCATGGGTTCTAAGCTTTATTAGCTTACACAGATTAAAGTGTTTAACCTTTGCACCTCAGTCTTATTCCTTTCCTATGGAAGTTCTTAGAGAACACGTTTCTGTCATCATTCCAAATATACTGTCAGTAATAATCTAACAGTACGTTTTCAACATTAAACCATCAAATTAATGTACTATTTGGGTTCAATAATGTTTCCAAGCTGTAGGCCTACATTAATTTCGATAAAACTATAACGATTCACGATTAAAAAAAAATAAAAACAAGTTACAACCATTAATATAAATACCCTTGCACACTTTCATCTACAAATTTAGGCCTTTTTGTAAAGAGGAGTTGTTCGTTCCACTGACCTGTTGACAGGAAAATACGTCTCGCCTGAATGTTCTCGTAATCATCCAGGTGTCCAGCACGTGCATAGATGCATTTAGGATATTAATTATTTCTATACTATAAAGGCAGTAACGTTTCTATCATGATACGTTTCGTGCTTTTTGGGTTTTTGCTGGCGTTATCAGTATAGAGAGATGCTCCGTTAATTTGCCTGTTGTTCAGTGGCGTATCTGAAATGCGTGAACGATGACAATAATTTGCATGTAATACTAGGCTCGCTTTGAATAACAAAATGAAGTTAAGAAAAAAGTAGTTTATCTTTAAAGGTGTGACATACGTCAATCTTTTACACAATGCAGTGTTTATTTAGCCGTGAAATCAGTTTGTTTGTCAATGGCACAATGGTAGTGCGCACGCGCCGTATCGTGACTGATTTACATCGCGTGCTCATGCTTTGAATCTCTTCATGTTCTGCACAGATTTATATTTATATAAAGAAATATAATTACGTGTATACACATTTTAAGATATTAACATAATATTTTTCCCATCTAGGCACATTTGACATGTTGATTTAAAATCCTTAATGGGGATAATCATTTACTGACTCGATCTCATCCAGATTTATCTGACTTATTTTCTTCATATGAGGCTGGTCATCTGAAGAAAAATGTCATTTTTATCTGGGATGGCATGAGGGTGAGTAATGAGAGAATTTTTCATTTTGGTTAGTAATTACATGACTACACTGTTATCCAGAATAGTGACTAATGCCTATGTGTACTCATGTTCTCTAATTATTTTAGTTCAGCAGTACATTGCAGTCATGTCAAAGGTTATCACTGTCAGGTTTATTGGCATGTCAGCTTTTCTCATGATGATTTAAAGAATTATGTTATTCTGTATACTTACAGCCAAGTAATGATACAACCTGCCTTACTCATGTTTCTTGTCATCTTTGGTTTTGCAAAACATTGCCCATTACCATGTCCATAGGTTTTTTCCCCTTAGAAATGCAAATACATCATGTCAAACTCAACATCTGAGATCCTCCTACATAAGTCATAACCAGACATGCTCGAGAACCAGATCTGGATCATTAATGGGGAGATGATGGATCGCTCCATTCTGCTGCTCATGTTTCTTTCAGGTAAGTGATTATTGTAACATTACAGATTAACTTTCAGACAAATGTAGTGCAAGGATTTTTTGTTTTTTGTTTTTTTGTTTTACCTTTACAGATACAAGAATCCCTTTATTTGTATATCTCTCTGTCTGTGTGTATATATATATATATATATATATATATATATATATATATATATATAGATATATAGATATAGATAGATAGATACATTTTGCACACACACATCTTTAATTATAATACATGTTTTGTGTGATCTATATAAATATAATTATCATAACATATTTATTATGTTATAATATATATGATTCAAGATCATGGCAAATATTCCAGTGTTTAAAAAAATATTTGTATAACAGCAGAAGCCTGTTGATCTGACTAAATTACCTTGTTTGTTATTATTATTAGTAGTATTTTATATTTATATTCACATTTATTTGATTAAGCTTGAAGTGAGACTGTGCATATTTTTTTTTTTACGTTTTTTGAATGTCAATACTTTATTAGCCTAAAATAAGTTTATGAAATATCCAGTTGTACTTTGCAGTTTTTAATTTTATTGGCTTGCATTCTAAGTTGGATTCTCCAGGACAGGCTGATTTGCATGTGTCACGGTCATTTAAAGAATTGTGTGCAGGGATTTCACTTGCAAATGATCTCAAGGTGCAAAGCTGTCATGGGGTGGTCTATCTCTATAGTATACCATATTTATTAGGCCAGGGAAAAAGCGGCCCTACCCATAAAAATGTTGTCTTGGCCCTGTCTGGGTGTATTAAATAAACTGCAAATAAACTGTCAATAGGATAGAGCTTTCATTTTTTAAAAGGGTTTACAAAACAATATATGAAATCACATTGTACCAAAAATTAAGTGCTGATCTAAATCAAATTGTTTCTTCTTTTTGAACAGCATTTATAAACGAGGTGTCACTACAGCACGCCACACCAACTGGCAGTCCTTACTCAAATACTACACCATTCAATACCACTGCCATCACTTCTTCAAACACCACAACATCTGCCACTACAACCAACACAACTACATACATCACTACCATGTCCACCACCAGTCCCACCACATCTAATACTACTACCACTCCTGCCACGTTTACTACCATGCCAGCTACCACTCCTACCACATCTACTACCACTCCTGCCACGTTTACTACCACGCCAACTACCACTCCTACCATGTCTACTACCACATATACTACTACTACCACGCCAACTACCACCAGAGCTACTCCCACCATATCAACCACAACTGCCACTTCAACCACTTCGTCAACATCTAACCTGCTTTCAACCACTCGTCACCCGACAGGTACGCATTGCATAGGAGTTCTCCTCTTCTGGAGGGCCACTGTCCTGCAGAGTGTAGCACCAACCAGCTCCAAAATACCTGCCTAGAAGTTTCTAGTAATCCTGAAGTCCTTGATTAGCTGGTTCAGGTGTGTTAAGTTAGGGTTGGAGCTAAAATCTGCTAGACAGTGGCCCTCCAGGAACTGAGTTTGACTCCCCTGGACCAAACCAGTGAATGTGATTTCACCAAATACAACATGTTTCTAGAACAGCACCTTTGTTGATCTTGGAACAACATTCCAATCAACAATCAGATTTGAGGGACAAGCTTACAGTTTATGACAAGTCTAGGCTTACAATCAGGGTTAGGTGCTTCAACATCAGTGTTGTTTACCATTTCCCTCTGATTTTAGGGATATTTTATGGGTAGGTTTAGGTTTAGGGGTAAGAATAGGGTTAGGACTAAATTTTTGGACAGTAATGTTGTTCCAGATCAACAAAATGTTGATCCAGGAACATGTCTTACTTAGCAAAATCATGGTGACTGGCCTGTAAAACCATTTCAAGTTTTGGTCCAGGATGACGATGACTTGTTGACGTGACAGTACCCAAAATGACTTTGTTGCAGGTAATACCTGTCCAGAGGAAACACTCAAAGGTTTGACTTTTCCTCTCTCTGTGATCGGCCAGATTACTTATTCAACACAGCTATGCCCTCCAGGAACAGCCAATGGTGTGTAAAGTTATAAAAAGCATACATCTATTTTACACTACTGCTATTCTTATTGCATGGCTTGAGCTGTTGGTAGGGTTTCGAGGCACTGTTTTAAACTGGTTTAAGTCCTATTTAACTAAGAGAAGTTTTTCAGTTGCCTTTGGTGGATTTACATAATCTTCGGCTCCTCTTACATGTGGGATTCCCCAAGGATCCATTTTGGGTCCCATTTTGTTTTCATTATGTATGCTTCCAATTGGGTCTATTTTTTTTTTTAGTATCATTTCACTGTTACGCTGATGTTACCCAAATATATATGTTATATATATATATATATACACACACATATAGTTGTTAAAATTTGACAAACAGATCAATGCTGTTGTCAGATCAGGTTTTTTCAATTAAGAACACTGACAAAGGTCAAGCTATTTTTGTCGTTTTATGATTTTGAGAGAGTGATGCATGCTTTTGTGTCTTCTCGTCTGGACTATTGTAATTCCCTGTATGTAGGGATTAGTCAGTCCACTTTGTCTTGATTGCAAATTGTCCAGAATGTTGCTGCAAGATTGTTGACAGGCTCTTGGAAACAGGACCATATTACCCCTATTCTGTCTTCTCTACATTGGCTGCCAGTCCGTTAGAATTGATTTTAAGATTTTGTTGTTTATTTTTTAAATCTTTAAATGGCCTTGCACCACCCTATCTTTCAGATTTGTTACAACCATACTCACCGTCCAGATCACTTAGGCCCTCTGACCAGAAACTCTTGACTGTTCCTTAACAACATCAAGGTCAAAGCGTAAATTATGGGGCAATCATGCTTTTTCAGTGATGGCTCTGAGACTCTGGAACAGATTGCCTTTGAATATTAGAACAGCCTCCACACTGGGGTCTTTTAAATTTCTTTTAAAAACTCATATTTTTTCATTGGCTTTTTTGTAGGTCCTTATTTATTGATATTTTGCCATTTAATGTTGTGCGGTTAGATGTCTGTGTTGTAAATAAAATTGGTGTGTAATATATGTTTTTTTCTTTTTGTACATGTTTAAAAAGTGTACAGAACATTGGTCAACTAACTGTTGTTTTTAATTGTGCATTATAAATATATTGCCTTGCCTTGCCTTCAAAAGTGTGGGATCAGTGTTTTTTTTTTAAGAATTTTATTTAGCAAGGTTATTGTATGTATTAAATTGCAAAACTTAAAGGGTTAGTTCACCCAAAAATGAAAATAATGTCATTAATTACTCACCCTCATGCCGTTCCACACCCGTAAGACCTTCGTTCATCTTCGGAACATAAATTAAGATATTTTTGTTGAAATCTGATGGCTCAGTGAGGCCTGCATAGCCAGCTATTTCCTCTCTCAAGATCCATTAATGTACTAAAAACATATTTAAATCAGTTCATGTGAGTACAGTGGTTCAATATTAATATTATAAAGCAACGAGAATATTTTTGGTGCACCAAAAAAACAAAATATCAAGTTATATAGTGATGGCCGATTTCAAAACATCAAAGCATGAATCAGCGTGTCAAATCATGATTCGGATCGCGTGTCAAACCGCCAAACTGCTAAAATCACGTGACTTTGGCGCTTTGAACCGCTGATTCGACACAAAAGATTCATAACGCTCCGAAGCTTAATGAAGCAGTGTTTTGAAATCGGCTATCAATATATAAGTCGGTATTTTGTTTTTCTGGCGCACCAAAAATATTCTTGTCACTTTGTAATATTAATTATAAATGTCATGTTTTTAGTACATTAATGGATCTTGAGAGAGGAAATGTCATTGCTGGCAATGGAGGCCTCACTGAGCCATCGGATTTCAACAAAAATATCTTAATTTGCGTTCTGAAGATTAACGAAGGTATTATGGGTGTGGAACGGCATAAGGGTGAGTAATAAATTACATTATTTTCATTTTGGGGTGAACTAACCCTTTAAAAGTAGAAGTAAAGACATAATGTTACAAAAGATTTCTATTTAAAGTAAATGCTGTTCTTCTAACTTTCTATCTATCAAAGAATCCTGCAAAAAAGTATGATTTCCACAAAAGAATTCAACAGCACAGTTGTTTTTAACATTGATAAAAAATGTTTCTTGAGCAGCAAATCAGCATATTAGAATGATTTCTGAAGGATCATGTGACACTGAAGACTGGAGTAATGATGCTTTGCCATATATATTAAATAGAAAACACTTATTTTAAATGATAATGAAATTTCACAATATTACTGTATTTTTGATCAAATAAATGCAGCCTTTGTGAGCACAAGACTTCTTTCAAAAACACTAAAAATCTTACCCCAGACTTATAAATGGTTTTATATACATAGGCAAAGCAAAATTTACAAAGCTTTTTTAATATTTGTGTCCTATATCACCAATATAATTGTAATGTTGACAAACTGCACATTACATTAGAAATGTCCAAGACTCAAGCTGCATATACGTCTTTTTTTACAATAGAAATCTTATAACATCTATACAGTGATTTAATTTAATTTGTGTCAGAAGTACATATCAAAATATGCTAAACTGCAACTATTTTAGTTTAGGTATGTCATTTTTTGTTTGTTCTTAAGTTAACATGTTTAACCTGTCTCGTATGTATTTTATGTGTTCTTTAGCTGGTATTCCTATGGCCTCAGCACAGTGTTTGAACTTAACAATCTTCCACGCATTTGGTGCACTTAAACTTCTGGATTGTGACTTAAACCTGGAGCTGTTCGAGAGCAAAGTCAACGTCTGTATTTACATCTTTACTCGGGGACACTGGGGGACTGTTTAAACAAATTCACATTTTGAATGACAAAAGTTGATACTGCCATTTTTGTTTTATTTTAGATGTGGTGGTGATGTTGGGACAAATTGTTGCACTATGTTAATTATTATATTATATTATATTATATTATATTATATTATATTATATTATATTATATAAAAATACAATTATTATATAATTAATATATTAATATTTAATGGCAGTTTAATTAAGAGTTTCATTATTGCTGGCACACATACATTTCCTAGACCAAAATACATGTTGAGTATAATTGTTGTATAGTCTTTGAAGTGAAATATAAAAAAATATTCGGTTACACTTTATTTTAAGGTGTCCGTGTTACAGTGTAATTAGTATTAAGTAATAATAATTTTACATATACTTACTGTAGGATTAGGGGCAGGTTTAGGGATAGTTTTGTGCAATTATGCATAATTTATAGTTTTACTACAGTATTACTACAGTAACTACATGTAATGTGTAACAAGGACACTGTAAAATAAAGTGTTCACCAAATATTACAACTGTCTCTGGTTTACTGTAGTCATGACGTAGTCAATTGTTTGAACTCTGCCATTTTGAGAGCATTTTAAACTGCCTTTGATTAGACAACAGACTGACAGTGGTTTTGATTGTTTCATTTAGGGAACTCTGGAAACAAATATGTATGTTGCCTCCAGTGTCCAGATCCTTACATCCAAACCTGAGCAGCTGACGTCCCAGAACATCACCTCAGCTGCTACGATTGCCAATAGCCTGCTGTCCTCTGCAGTGTTAAATGAGGCAAGAATCCTAGATGAATTTTAGCACATGTACAGTAGAAACATTAATGGGGACCTATTATGCCCCTTATATTATAGATGTAAAATAAGTCTCTGGTGTCCCCAGTATGTGTCTGTGAAGTTCCAGCTGACAATAACCCACAGATCATTTTAGTATACCGTGTTGTAAATGCCCATTTTTGAGTTGAAGGAAAAATATGCTTGTGCCTTGGATACTCTGCCAAAAACTAACAAAACATCTGTTTGGTTTTGATTATCATCTCTATCGCAGCCACGCTCACATGACATTGCAGTTCTTCATAATCATGAAAGTTAATTATTTGCACGCGTTTTAAAGCCATAACAGTTTAAACTCCTTAATATATGGTTTTCTGAGCACACACATCCGAAGCACGAACACAGAAAGATTGCTATCAGATGGCGCATCCTGTGAGTATTAATCTGATTAATCTGATACAGTATCTCATAAAAGTGAGTACACCCCTCACATTTCAGCAACCATTTTAGTATATCTTCTCAAGGGACAATACTATAGAAATGAAACTTTGATATATTTCAGAGTAGTCGATGTGCTGCTTGTATAGCAGTACAGATTTACTGTCCTCTGAAAATAACTCAACATACAGCCATTATTGTCTAAATAAAAACAAAAGTGAGTACACCCTAAGTGATAACAGCTCTACATCTTTTAACCATGCAAAGCCACATGTCCTATTCATCATGTTCCTGTTTTTGTCTGCTTGACAGGACCATACAAATTTGTGTATCTTGTATTAGAGCAGTTTAAATTTGGTGCTTTAAGTACAGTTCTCTCATACTGATCACTGGATGTTCAACATGGCATCTCATGGCAAAGAACTCTCTGAGGATTTGAGAATTAGAATTGTTGCTCTCCACAAAGTTGGCCTAGGCTATAAGAAGATCAGTAACACCCTGAAACTGAGTTACAGTACAGTGTCCAGGGTCATACAGAGGTTTTCCAAGATGGGTTCCACTCGGAACAGGCCAAAGAAGTTGAATCAAAGAAGTTGAGACCTTGTGCTGTGCATCAGGTGTAGAAGCTGGCTTCAAAAAAGAGATGCATGAGTGCTGCCAGTATTGCTATAGAGGTTGCAGAAGCGGAAGGTCAGCTTGTCAGTGCTCAGACCATACGCCGCACACTGCAACAAGTCGGTTTGCACGGCCGTCGTCCGTCCACAAGGAAGCCCACAAACAGTTTGCTGAAGGCAATCTGTCCAAGAGCATGAATTACTGGAATCATGTCCTGTGGTCTGATGAGACTAAGATAAACTTGTTTGGCTCAGATGGTGTCCAGCATGTGTGGCGACACTCTGGTGAGAAGTACCAAGAAGATTGTGTCTTGCCTACAGTCAAGCATGATGGTGGTAGCATCATAGTCTGGGGCTGCATGAGTGCTGTTGGTTCTGGGGAGCTGCGCTTCATTGAGGGAAACATTCCAACATGTACTGTGACATTCTGAAGCAGAACATGATGCCCTCCCTTCAGAAACTGGGCCAAACAGCAGATTTCCAACATGATAACAACCCCAAACACACCACCAAGATGACAACTGCCTTCCTGAGGAAGCTGAAGGTAATGGAGTGTATGTCTCCAGACCTGAACCCTATTGAGCCCCTGTAGGGCATCCTCAAGTGGAAGGTGGAGAAGCGCCATGTGTCTAACATCCAGCAGCTCCGTGATGTCATTATGGAGAAGTGGAAGAGGATCCCAGGAACAACCTGTGCAGCTCTGGTGAATTCCATGCTCACACAAAATATTGACACTTTGGACATAGTTTTGACATATTCACTTAGGGTGTACTCACTTTTGTTTCCAGGTATTTAGACAATAATGGCTGTATGTTGAGTTATTTTTAGAGGACAGTAAATCTGTAATGCTATACAAGCAGCACATTGACTACTCTAAAGCATATCCAATTTTCATTTCTATAGTATTGTCCCTTGAGAACATATAATAAAATGGTTGCTGAAATGTGAGGGGTGTACTCACTTTTGTGAGATACTGTATGTCTTATTGCATTTAAACTGTCAAATACACACAAGGTTATGTCAAAAACACACAAAGTTCACAAACACAGTCTGTTATGTCTGTGAACATAAAGAGCAGGGAAAGAAGCCGCATGTGTATATTAGATCTGTGTATTAAAATGAAAGCAGTGTAATATACATTACCTACTGCTGTATATGCTGTTAATGTGAACCAAACAACAAAAGAAAAACAGAAAATCACTCCCTGCTCTTGATTCAATAACTTTAGTAGCTTTATTAAGAATACAAGTTTTACTTGAATGCTGCAGTTAAATGCTCTGGCTAGAAGATAAACATGGCGGACTGTGTACAGCTCACTCAGTGGAGGAGCTAAGCTAATAGGACAGTTTCCATTAATTCATGGGCGGGGCTTACCCCTCTTCTCTTACGTAAGAGTAGGGGGAAATCTGGAACCACTCGTTTGGAGAGACTTTTTTTATGATATATGGGGATTATAAAAAAAGGAGTGGGTAGATTTTACCATTATAGGCTGGTTGTTTACACGCATTGTGGACACACATCTATGTTCAAACACCTTCATTATGTAGAAATCATTATGTAGAAATGTAATATTATAAAATGTTTTTATTATTATTATTATTATTGTACAGACAGTTGCAGTGTCAGCAATGGCCACCATCAGTCAGCTCATGCAAACTGTTAAAAACCAATACTCTGAAGATACTTATGATGCCCTTGAGAGGTATTTACACTACTCTATATCCAATACATTTTGATATTACAAAAAATAAATAAATAAATGTTTTACCTGGTGAGTTTGTCGACTATGTTACAGAAAAACTGTATGCCACTACATACACAAAGTGCTACACTTTGTGTATGTGACTTAAATATTCAATGTTTCTTTGGTCTATTCTGCCATATGTACAGTGATTATTTTAAAAGACTTCTAATAGTTTTATTTTTTGACCATATTTGTGTAAAATTCTCAGTAAATTGACCAAAATATTGACCAAAATATTCTCACCGCACGGTCATATTATAATTATTAAATTATATAATTGTTAAATTATACGTTGGAGTTTTTCCCTCTTTTCCACCTCGCTTCTAAAATTTTGAATTGGCGTTAATTCGGGGCCAGCAATTGCTTGAGTGGTGAGTTCATTATTATTCTTAATGAAAAACACAACGACAAAACTACAATGGCTACAACCAGGATACAAATGCTCAGAAGTGCAGTACCAATATATGCAAGACTTAGCAATGAGTGACAGAATTGACCTGGCTTTTATAGGGTGAGCTAACAAGGTTAATGAGACACAGGTGGATGTAATCAGGGATGATGAGTCCGGGCAGTGAGTTATGGGAAATGTAGTCCGTGCTAGAATAACAATAGTCTGGGGTGGAGTGCCCTCTGGTAGCTATTAACTCCCTCGGGTCGGCGGTCACGCCGGCGATACCACCTCGGCACTCCAGCTGATGATCGTGACAGACAGTAACATAGTTGATGCAAGTAACATAGTTGACAGGTAACAGTTGACAATTTCACCATTTTGCCTCAATTTCAATGGCAGGCCTTGTCTGTCTATTTAGATTGTAGAAATAAATTTAATAAAGATAATCTTGAGACCCACTCAATTCAAAAAGCAGACTTGGAAAAAAACTGTAATTTTATTTATTTATTATTTATTTATTTTTTGTTAGAATGGATGTGTGTTTAACTTTTTCATGTGTATTATATCTGTAGTCTCACAAAAACTTTGGAGGATTTTGCTTTGAACATTAGTAGCATGAACTCTAGCGCACTGGTGCAGCCAAACCTAGTGGTGCAATGCGTCAAGTTGTCAAACTGGACCCCACAAGTGCAATTCTTCGCTCAAACAGGTCAGTGCTGAAACCTCCCAGAGAAGACCATATAAAGCTCCATGTGTAATTATTATATCTTTGTTGATATCAGAAAGACATTTCTACTTCTTTAACTAAACTAAGCTGCATTTCACTAGGACTGTCAGGGAAATTTACCCCTGAAGGAATAAGTATGGGTACAGACGGTGCAGACGCTGCTAACATGACATCCTCTTCAAGACGTCCCGTTGATCTCCTGTTAGCTCTCAAACTGCAAAATGATTCCCAGAAAGATTGGGGTACCGTTTATGTCTCTGCTGTCTCTGTTGTTGTTGCTCTTGGTTTGCGGAACATAATGAAAAGTCAATGTTTTGAACAAATTTCTCTCCTTCTCCTTCCCTGTAGGGAACAGAAATCTAAGCATTGGAGTGGTGCTTTATGAAAATGACCTTTTTTTCAACTCAAAACACTTTAATAGCCAACTAGATACTGAAAGAAGAGTGGTCTCGGCCAGCCTCACAGACAAACGCTTGCTTGATAAAGTGGAGTTTACCATCAGGCCTGAGGTAAGTGATGGTAAACTCATAATGATTACATAACATATAGCAAGTTCTGAATCACTCATGTTATTAGTCAATAAAACACCTACACAGAGAATAACTGACAGTTAGCCGGTCGTTATCACAAAATAAACCCTGTCGGGATGATGAGGATCAGGAACGACTGGTTTGTACAATATCCTGCTCATTATGCAGAGACTTATGCCCAAACATTAATGAATTGGCATGAATTATTGATTATTACAATGGAAAAAGTAAGTAAAAATATTAATACACTACCAGTCATTGTTTTGGAAAGAAGTCTCTTTTATTCACCAAGGCTGAATTTATTTTATGAAAACAATTCTGAAAAAAAAAAAACATTGTAATTTTTAATAAAAAAAAATGAAATGTTTTCTATTGTAATATATTGGGAAATGTAATATATTATTATTATTATTATCACTGTTGAAAACAGTTGTGCTGCTTCATATATTTGTGGAAACTGTGATACACTGCCATTCAAAAGTTTGGGGTAAGAAAGATTTTTAAAAAAGAAGAAATAAATTTGTAACACTACAAACTACGCATATATTACATGCACATACTTATTATAGTAATAACAGTAAATTATGCATAATTACATTATCACAACTAACCTTAACCCTATAGTATGTTGTTAATTAATATTGCTCAGTAATAATTTGTTTAATTACACTATAACAAGGACACCTTAAAATAAAGTGTAACCAAGAAATTATTACCTTTATTCAACAAGGATAGATTTAAGTGATAAATTACATTTTAAAATATATTCAAATAGAAAACATTTAAAGGGATAGAAACTATATATATATATATATATATATATATATATATATATATAAAATATATATATAAAATTGTAATATTTCACAATATTACCGTATTTTTCATCAATTAAAGAGAAGAGACTTTTTTTCGAAAACATGAAAAACTCTTAGTTATTCCAAACTTTTGATGGTAGTACATACAGGCAACGTTTGTTTTGTTTATGTTTTCAGAATAAATCAGGATCGACACCTTACGACTTTGCATGTGTGTTTTGGGACTACGCTCAAAGAGATTGGAGAACAGAGGGCTGCATCAAGATACAAGATCCCTATGGTTTTCAGTGTAAATGCAACCACACCACCAACTTTGCAGTTCTGATGGTTAGTTTAACATACATGTGTTAAAGAGATTGTTGAAACTTTGCTCTAAAGACATATAGTGAGCTGCCTAGATAGGTAGCATAACTAAAATGCAACATCACTCTCTCTAGAAACTTTATACCTAGTAAATAATGATCCTCACGCAAAGGATGCAGATGACACAACTCATATTTGATGTCAAGAGAATCTGCCGTTAGCATGATGCTAAGCTAACATCATTTGTTATGTTAACTTGCCTAATGTGGTAGCAAAACTACATGGTACACTTGAATATTTGGTGAATCTAGGTGAACTATATTTACTATCAAGATTTCTCTCTCCTTTTTGTAGAGCTTTAGAGCAGACTATAATTATTCTGAGGCTTTAAACTGGATCAGTATTGTGGGATGCAGTCTGTCTATTGTTGGTTTGCTCCTCACCACAGTTTATCAAATTAAGACCAGGTATGTACTAAAGCACTGGATAGATTTAAAGAATATTAGTAATAGAGTAATATAGTAATATTGTACTTTGATACCAAGCTACTGTATAATCACCATATTCGTATACTGTAATATTCACACAGTAATCAAATGTATTATACTGTAATATTCACACAGTAATCAAATGTACTTCAATGAATTACATGTCCAAATGACCTTGGTATTTTGTCTTGTTTTCCAGTAGAGATATCTAAACATACTTAAAACAAGTTACCTTTATTTAGAAACAAATTGCTGTCTTGTTTTTGATCGAGTATATCTTGAATTAAATATTTCGCTTACCCCATTGGCAATTATGCATTTATTTTTTAAGCATAAATCTAACTAATTTTAGTTAAAATAACATTTTACCAATAAAATGAGATAAAATTCTACAAACAATAAAGAAAAATAAAATTAAAAATACATTCTAGTTATATTATGAAGAAAAACTCCGCAATAACTTATTTATTTATTTATTTATTGTAGATGCACAATATACTATTTACACATTATATATAAGGCCATATTAGATTACAGTAGGGCATTCACCACTCACTTAAAGCTACAGTCTGTAACTTTTTTGGGTTAAAAATGATCCAAAATCAATTTTTGTGCAAGTACAGCCAGTGTTCAAAACTATCTCCTTACCTTAGCCCGATACAACGGTAAGCTTGTAATAATGTTTCTAATAAATTCTAATAAAATTGGTACTGGTGGGTTTCCGCGAGAAATTCAAGCATGCAGCCGTTTGTCTTTGCGTCATCACGTCACGTCTTTTTACATAGAGAAGGAGTCCCAGCTAGGCTATATGGCATTTGTGGATGCTGCTGGTAGCTGATCATTTATAGCCTTTTCTCACAGCAGCTGAAATAGTTAAACTTATCATTTTGATGGCGGATTGTAATCCAGAAAGGTCCAAATGACAATCATCAGTGACAACTGGAGATTCACCCATAGTCTAAAGCAAAAGACTTCGGACTGCGGAGTGCTACAGAAATTGAAATCTACAGGTAACAGTAATACACACTAAATACACATAGTCACGCAATGCTGATGATGTTAACATTAACAATTTGAGAACAAAGTATAACAATAATAATCATTTGCACGGCTTGACGTGATCCGAGCTAAGCGATCGTTAGATTTAATCACCATTGGCAGCGCGATTTATTGTAATGCTTTTTTCTCATTTGGTCAGAACAAAAGTGGCAGACGTGTTACTTACTTGTTCAGATGACATTTTTCGGTAACATTTTTTTATTTTGGTCATACTTCCAAGATATAGAATCTGTGATTCCCAAGTACAGTATCCACACCGGTGTGGTGACTGACAGCAAACATTAGATTCATCTACGCTGAGGAGCCGTGCCGATGCACAACCCACGTAAAGATGATAATTCTGCAAATAACTGCAATTACAAGTTGCAAACAGAGATGGCGACAAAGAGGCAAAACTTACGAACTGCAGCTTTAAAGTTAATTTTTAAAAAACACTTTTAATAACACTGTTAAATGTAATAACTCACAGTTATTACACAATTCATTTTAGTTTCTTAGGCATTTATTTTTAATCTATACTATTTTGAACAGATATTAATATCAGTCATATATTAGTTATCAACCACAATCATAACAATAATTATCAGCTCACCAGTATCAGACAGAATTTAATATTGGTGTATAGGCAATATTTGTACTGGAAAAAAGACTAAAGTACTGATAAGAAAATCTTTTTTGTCAGTGTATTTCCATTCATATCTAGCCAACAAATGGTAATTCCATGGTTCTGGTTTGTGAAACAGGCAAAATATAAAGAGTGTCCTCTTAATTTTTTTTTTTTTTCCATATCAAATAAACTTCATTCTTTACAACTCTGCAGGAAACTGAGAGGAGCCAACTCCACTATGCTCTTAGTGAACATCTGTTTGTGCATGACAACCTACTACCTGCTGTTTATTTTTGGAATCAACAACCCGGTCCAGAGCTCAAAGGCCTCTGTTTCAGAGAAGAATGTTATTCCTTCTTCAGATTTGGAACAGAAGGTCGATCAGGGCCCTTGTACGGCAATCACAGCCCTGCTGCAGTACTTCCTGCTGGCCACGTTTGCCTGGAACATCATGTATGCGGCTCACGTGTTTTTCCTCATTAGAAATGCCCTCAGTGGTCCACCGCGAGGTTTCCGCACCATCGCCATGACAGCTGGCTGGGGTACATTTAATATAAAACACTGATATTAAAAGTCATGACACTTTGATTCTGTATGCATAACTGTAAACAAAGATATGGTAGCCTATTAAATGTTATATATTTAGTCTAATATTAAATTTCTGGCTGATGATTTCATGTTATTGCCAATAACCGAAAAATGGGCGATTTTAAAACTATATTGTATTTTGTCATTGTACTACTATAATAGTAAGAAAAATAATCATTTTAAATACTACAGTAGCATATAAGTGAATTTAGGCATCACATTTTAATGTACAGGATAAAAATGAATATTAATTTTGAGATTTGCTAAACCACTGTTATTAAATTATTACTTTTATTTAAGATTCACTTTAAGTGAGCAAAGGTAACCTAATCTAAATGTAGAAAAAAAGCATGATGATAATCATATAGGCATTTTACATAATCATTTTGATTAATTATAATGTCTTAGGTCTGCCTGCTGTTATTGTCGGCATTTCGCTGGCCACCACCTACAGCTTTAAGGACCCTTTAGGTTATCGACAAGAAGAGTTGTAAGTAAAAAATCATTTCGCTTTATTTCCTGTCAATGTGCGAGACTTCAGATTCATTAGCCGCTATATATTGAATAACATGAAGTAGCTAGGCTTTAGGCTAACAAAGTGCAGTAAAACTAGCTAAATGGATAAACTATTTTTGCTACAAACCAGTGTGTTTATGATTATGATGATAAATTAAAATAATATGAAAAAATACCAGTTTGCAACATAAAGCAGAATAACGAAATGTTTTTGTAGGCCTACAAGTAAAATAACCGGAAGCCTCGCACATTCAGGTTAAAAAAGCCCATGCCCGGTATTACATTAACTCTTTCCCCGCCATTGATGGAATTTTTTTCTTCATTTATGAGACAACGCTTCCCTGCCATTGACTGAATTTTCCAGCTTTAAATGTTTTCATTGTTATGTGGTAGGGGGGCTACCAACTTCTGAAAGAGTACAGAATCAAAAAAAAAAAAAAAAAAAAAAAGGAAAGAAAAGAAAGAATAAAGAGCAGAAATATGCTTATGCACGTTGCAGTCTTTGGAAGGAAAAAACAAAACAAGTTTCTCAGCTTTTTGTTCAGAATTTTGCTTTTTAAATGAAACTACCCACATTCAACTGTTGATGAAAATAAGAATAAGGCTCTGTTCTTTCTTTTGATATATTGCATGTTCAGATATTCATACAACATAATATTCTTGGGGCCAATATTTTTTGTGAAAATTATCAAAAATGCTTGTAGTGTCTGGCAACTTTTTTTCTTTCTTTTTCTTTCTTTCTTAAAAAAAAAAAAAAAAAAAAAAAAAAACGCTGGCGGGGAAAGAGTTAAATTTCTGGCTGATGATTTCATGTTATTGTCAATAACCGAAAAATGGGCGATTTTAAAACTATATTGTATTTTGTCATTGTACTACTATAATAGTAAGAAAAATAATCATTTTAAATACTACAGTAGCCTATAAGTGAATTTAGGCATCACATTTTAATGTACAGGATAAAAATGAATATTAATTTTGAGATTTTAAATATGAAATGTTGCATTTTATTATAGTATTGGGGGCAAACTAAACATTTTTGAATGAAGAACATTACTTACGCATACTCAATAAGCATATCCCAGTATTTCTCGTTCTGTCTTTGTTTTGTACTGTTTTAGCTGTTGGTTGGCATCTCTGGACAAGGCGGGAAGGTTTGATCCAAAGCGGCCGATGTTGTGGGGTTTCTTGCTCCCTCTAGCGGTCATGTTGTGTTTTAACACATCTCTGCTTGTGTTCTTCTCTCAAACCATCTGCTGTGCAAATCCCAACCTGAAGAGGTACGTAACTGAACCGTAAATGAATGTACCGGGTTTAAAACAAGTCCAAGTCCAAACTTTAATCAATATAAATTGATTTGAAATTAGTAGGAATTCTTTCTTGTAACTAGTATCTGAGGTGTAAATTTCATAGCTCTGATTCATGGCAACATAATATTTGCAGATCAATAAGTTAATATTTGCTTTATTATTTTTTTGGTTCTTTAGCTCAGGTACCACTCCTTTAAAGAAGAAGATTCTGAGTAGTTTCTCTCTGGCTGTGGTGCTCGGTTTGTCCTGGGTCATTGGTTACTTTGTGCTCATCACCCATGACAAAACACTCTACATCATTCTCAGTGTGGTCTTCTGTCTCTGCAATACAACACAGGTGCATTATTACACTCTATTAATAATATTTTTGACATTAACACTAAGGACAGTAATAGAGATTCAGGAAATTTTTTATTGGATTTATCCAAGCTGATATTTTAAGATATAATGTATATGTATGTCTTGCATTGTTTGGTGACTGGTGACCTCATGTTCTGTCCTTCAAAGGGTGTTCAGATTTTCTTTTTATTCACACTGAAGTCTTTTCTAAAGACGAGAGCTCGATATAATCTGGATTCTAAGACTGAATCAAGGGGAGAGCCTTAAAACATGGAAAATGGACACAAAAAGCCAAGGACAAGACAAGATCGTAGATGATTCCAATGGTCTGCTGACATTTATTTTAATTCAGTTTAATAATATTAATAAATACATTGTCACATATACATATTGTCTTATTAGATACTGTACAAGTAACATCTATAGTAAATTTTAGATATAATACAAACACTCTTTTAAAAAAACATTACTTTAGTCTTTGAGTTATATTAGACTTGCTTTAGGACAAATTATGTATTTAAATTTTCGTACTGTTCATAAAAATAAAAAAAGGTTATTATCTGAAAATATGTGGTTTTATTTATCTACTGCTCTTAAGGTTCGGCGATGGTGAAATGAAACTAACTACAGTATATAGTAATATCTGTGAAACGTTAATGCATAGCATAATGATTCGGTAAAGTAAATATTTAGTGCTGTCAAATCGATTAATTGCATCTAACATAATAGTTTGTATATATACAGTACACACACACACACACACCTACACACACACATACAGTATATATATATATATATTAACTGATTTGACAGGACAAAGGAAGCTTTTCAGTATTGGCTTCTCACTTCGTAAAGTCATGATAGTGCCTCATTTTAACTATTTAATCTGTCAGTAATGTTAGTTTGATTGAAAATGGATATCTGTACATATATAATATATTTTTATTATAAATATGGTCCCACTACTGTGTGCTTGCATAAAAAAATTTGGTATAATATTCTTATTGTGTTCATGTTTTATCACGAAACACTTCTGCTGTTATTGAGGTGGGCAGGTAAGGTAAACTAATCATTACCTTAAAATTCATTCATACTTGTAGAAAGCAGAACCTGTTTCATTTTTAATTCCTATACAAGACCTATTATTGTTATATTAAATAAGTGGTAAGAAGAGTGGGTACGTGCACAAATAATAAATTACATGAAATCCATATGGAAATCTCAAAGAGACTTTTAATCCCCCTTAAAACCAGATGTCGTATAGGTCATACAAGACAGACTCGTGCATTTTTGCTTAACCCTCAGGTCCTCTTCATTTAGGGGTCACACTTGGCTCCTTCACGGTCAAAAATGGCCGAAGCCTTGAATGTAATATATTTTTGTTCAAGAATATTTTTTGATTATTGTTTCAAATTTTGAGGGTATTTTATGATACAATGCAATATTTATAACATTTTTATTAGCTATTTTTCCCCATTGAAAAAATACACATTTTTTTTCTAATATATTTTTAAACTATTTATCAATTCAAACAGGTTACTTAGACTTTCTCAAAGAATACTTTTTTGTCAAAGTTTAGATTTTTTTTTTTTGTTTGAAATGTTGATTTGAAGTATCATTGCATTATTTTTTCTAAAGTGAAACCTGAACACAGGGGAGGACATTTCATTACACATAACATCAAAATTCAATAAAAATGTAACAAAAATGAATAGGCATGCTTTATCACAGCTTAATAAATATGGGTCTGCCTCTGCCTCTGCCTCTGCCTCTTTCAGCCTCTTATTTGAGTCTTTTGGCTCAATTTTACCATATTGTTACAGCCACACCAGTTCATTTGTGTGTATAATAGTGTGTTGTGTGTGTGTGTGTCTGTGAGTGTGTGTAAGTGAGTGTGTGTTTGAGTGGGTGTGTCTGTTTTGTACTCTCTAGAGTGTAACCTCTTCCTTGCTGTTTGTTTTTTTACTGCTTTGTGGCTGAATTATTGTTTTTATTTCATGCATTTGCAAAAACTTGCTCTGTGTTATAGTTGCGCTAGTTCATATATGTGTGTGGGGGTGGATGTTTCTGTTTTGCCCCTTCATTGCTGTGCACTTTTTTTTTCTGCACAGTGGCTAATTTGTACTACCAAAAGATTCTCTGAGTTTTCGTATTTTTTTCGTAGTTCCAATTCATTTCCTATGTCGGTCATTTTTTGACCGTGAAGGAGCCAAGTGTGCCAATAGTTGGTGAAGGAGCCAACTATTTTTTTTACGACCCGTTAACATATCCGAATCATGTCCATGATTTTTTGTGTGTTCACATAGCTAATGCGACAAAAGTCACCAAATGTCATCCCATTCCAATGAAGCAAAAAATAAATAAATAAATAAATAAAATTTCAAAACGTATAATTTTTCGGTCATTTTTGACCAAAGAGAACCAGAGGGTTTAAGGTGAAGACACAACTCTATGCATGTTCTGCAAGACTCCCCTTTCTATTAAACATATTCTATTGGACTGTCCCAGTTTTAATGCAAGTTGAAAGCTCTTTTATGAAGTAAGTTCATATAAGGACTTATTTAGTAAGATTTTGCCTGAAAAAGTTTTAGAATTTTTATCATATGTTAATTTAAAAAATCTTGTATAATATTACCTGCTGTGTTTATTTGTTTGCTTGGCTTTTATTGTATTTATGTGATATTTGTATTTTTGTAATTGAGTTTTTGCCATGAAATGCCTCAGATGCTGACAGGGCATTAAATAAAATGATACCGATTTCTATCATGCATAAGTGTAAGCATCAAACATGTTGACAAAAGGTATGTAGGATGAATTCATGTATTCTTGAACTTTCAGTTTCAAGACAATATCCCTCTACAACTCTGCATGCGTGTTTTGGAGTTACTCTGAAAAAGATTGGTAAGATATGTGATGGTGTGAAGAACACAGAATAATATGTAATACTGTTATTGTTTAGTTCTGTTTTCCTGTTAGTGCCACGTTTGTCTGTGGTGTAAGTTTAATTGCAAATGGATGGTCATTTCCATGACTGATGGACTTCCCACTCCAGCAATGATCCAACCCTGACTCTGCTTTATAATCCAGACAGAAACAAGAGTTCATATTAGTAGTTAGTTTTATATTTGTCGTGTGTAATGGACCACTTTCTGCTCTTAATCTTAACCTCAGGTAAGGTTAACTTTTGAAATGGTTTGAATTATTGCTTTAGTTAATTATATATATATATATATATATATATATATATATATAATCATATTATTATGTTATTATTAGTGCTGTCAAATTGATTAATTGCATCCAACATAAAAGTTTGTTTACATGATATATGTGTGTATTATTATAATTATCTATTATCTTTCTGTGTGTATATACTGTACATATATCTATATCTATCTATCTATCTATCTATCTATCTATATGTGTATATATATATATATATATATATATATATATATAATGTAAAATTATTCTCTTTCATAATGTAGACTTTTGGTGCTTTATCTGAGTATGCATTTCCATATTGGTGTTTTGCATATCACAATTCTGTGTAACCACTGCATGTCTCATCCTAAGGCACCATCCTTAAGGCACAATACAAATTGCTATAAACAAATTAAAAACAAATTGCATGACAGTGTCTGTGTGATATGTTTGTGTATCCCATGCGAAAATTGAATATGCACAGTTGTTACTTTGAGCTATTTCTGATCTGACCCATGTCACACACAGGTCTGCTAATTATTTGGTGTCATTTGAGTGAGAACTGCCATTGTTTGCTTGTTGTCTAAATGGTTGGCTCTTGGAATAAGTTGCAAGCTGAACCAGATTTATACAGAAAGTCTGGCTATGTGACTAAAGGCAAGTGATCACAGATTGATGCCTTTTGTCTAATGTTTTGTCTCTGTAAATAGCTGTTTTTGAACAGACTTGGTGTCAAACCAATACAAGCACTTCTATAAACTTCAATGCAACACTAAGCACCACAACACTCAGCACCACAACGCTCAGCACCACAACGCTCAGCACCACAACGCTCAGCACCGCAACGCTCAGCACCACAACGCTCAGCACCACAACACTCAGCACCGCAACACTCAGCACCGCAACGCTCAGCACCACAACGCTCAGCACCGCAACACTCAGCACCGCAACACTCAGCACCTCAACACTACAGTCTACAAGCCAGAAACCCACCACTACAGCACGCCAGAGCACAACAGTGTCCAAACCCAATCTGGTGTGTGAAAACAAGGGTACCTTACAAAACGGGATCTGCCTCTGCCCAGATGATTGGACTGGAACCACATGCAGCATCTGTAAAATCCAATGAAAATATTGCATGAAATGTGATAGACTGAATAATGTTGCTTAAGTTCTCAAGGTTACTGACAGTCTTGCCATTTTTTTACAGCAAATTTCTGCCCTGAACAAAACCCCACACAAACCAATAAATTCACCTTTCCAAAAACGGTCTTAGGCCAGTTTGCTTCCTCAGTAGAGCAATGTCCATCACAAACACCAAATGGTACTTCAATCTCTCACTATAGCTTTCTGTATTTACAATATATTCTCTACTTTAAATATCTCTTCATTTAACATTTATGTTTTTCAGCTGGAATCCCCGAGGCTTCGGCCCTCTGCAATATTTCTACTCACTTATTTGGTCCTCCAAACATTGTAAAGTGTGATTTGACCCTGGATACCATTAAGGCAGATGTAAGTAATCTAATGATTAAAATATAGTCATATAAAACATAAATAATTTTTCCCCAGATGAAAACAGAAAAGGTCTCATTGCATAGTTTTTTTTTATTTTGTTTTTTTAAATGAAGATTTCGGGAGCTACTGCTGACCAAGTTTTCGAGTTAGCCTCCAGTACCCAGATCCTCACATCCATACCAGAACGGTTGACAGCCAACAACATCACAAATGCTGCTAAAATAACCAGCATACTGCTCTCTCATCCACAAAGCGTGGTACTTATTAAAATTTAAAGTCTCCTGTCATGAGGGACATTTCCCGATTTTCTCCATTCAGCTGTGAATATGAATTTAAATGTGTCACACCTATATTTGGTCATAAATGAAGCCATTGTGTTTATGGTGTAAATAAAAGTATTAGGTAAGATATTATATATTAATAGTATTATTGTTATTGTTAATAATAATACATTTTATAATGGCGAAGGTGTAATTAAAGGTATTATATAAGATATTTTATATTAATTGTAATATTGTTATTATTATTAATACAATTAATACCAGACAGTAACATATTATTCATATTAGTAGTAAGTTTTATATTTGTCATGTGTAATGTTACCAAATTACTCAAAATTAAATCATTAAATAAATGTTTACAATTAACAATTTAATTATGTATTTAAGAATTTATTTAAATATTTCAACATTTATTTAATGATTTAATTTTGGGTAATTTGGCCCTCCATAGTTCTTGTTCAAATATTAATGTTTATAATGTTATATTATTAAATAATAATGATAATAATAATTATACATTTTATAATGTTATGTACGTAATTGTATAATAATAATAATAATTATTATTATTATAAGATTAATGGTCCCACTTTATATTAGGTGGCCTTAACTACTATGTACTTGCATCAAAAAATAAGTACATTGTACTTATTGTGTTCATATTGTATTGCAAAACACTTTCGCTGCTATTGAGGTGTGATACGGGTAAGGTTAGGGACAGGTTTGGTGGTATGGGTAGGTTAAGGGTGGGTTAAGGTGTAAGGGATGGGTCAACAGTGGAATTATAAATGTAATTACAGAAATTAATTACAGATGTAATTACATGCAGGTATTTTTTTAAAATATAGGTACAATGTAAAAACAAGTATGTATACAATAAGTGCATTGTATCAAATGATTAATTTAAATGTAAGTACATCATAGTTAAGGCCACCTAATATAAAGTGGGACCAGATTAATTTCTAGGGTAACAATATAGCAAGACCATTTTTATTTGTCCTTGTTCTGAACAAGTTCTTAATGTCTTTTTTCTTTCTCACTTTACTCTGCACAACTTGTTTTTCAGAATTTGCAAGTTATTTCCATATGCAGTGTAAACATTGCATGTCAGTGGCTAATTTCTTTAAACTTCATCTGAAATAATAGACAGATAAACTAATTTGACTACTCCAGGTATGTCAGAACATTGTATTAGTAGCCTACATAATCCTCTTCACAGGTCCAATTTTAGATTCTGCCTATGCAACTGAACCGTGCAAGCACTATGTTTTGTGCTTGTTTGCTTACAGAGCAGTTTTTACACAGCACATATCACACTCCTCTCCCACACAGAACCAGAAGTATGTGCACAACATTTTTATAATACTACAGTCCAGAGTTGTCTTGAGAAACTTTTTTTCTTTGTTGTGTAGGAAATTACAGTGTCAGCAGTCGCGACAGTCAGTCAGCTCCTGAGCGCAAGTCATGAGATGTACTCTGTTGTCGACCGTGCTGCAATTAATGAGTAATACAACATTTCACACTGACATACAGAACCGTCTCAACCAAATTTATAATCACTTTCCTTTTTGACCTGCTGTCTGACTTTGGATTGTGTGTTTGTTTAGACTAACAAAGACTCTACAGAATCTCTCTCTGCGTGGGAATTCAAATCCATCGTTGGTTCAATCGAACATAGCAGTGCAGTCACTAAAGGGCCAAACTCCAATCCGACAAGTGGAATTAACCTCTTTTAAAGGCAAGTGTGTGCCCTTTTCGAAGTTCGAATAGCTATATAACGAGAACTCTCAAGAAAAAAAGAAAGGTGTATTCACGCAATGTCGAAATTACGAAATTACGTCCTTGCAGAACTGGTAAAGAGCTTTCCGTAGAGCTCCGACTTGTACCACCTGACCGCTGCAGATTAATTTTGGCATTGTGTTACCAGAAATGCATGATTCTGAGCCCAAGGATGTGAACAGCAGAAAATATTTCACAATATTACTGTTTTTACTGTACTTTTGATCAAATACATGCAAACTTTGAGAGCATAAGAGGCGTAAAAAAACATTTAAAAATCGTATTCCAAACTTGACACATAATGTATAAGGGGTAAAGCTACTATAAATATAATTTCGGACAGTTAGCATGCTCCTAATAGTCATATCTTCATTTCTACAGGGCAGAGTGATACCTTTTTACCTGACAGAATAAAGCTGCTTACGACACAGTCTGAGATTTTCGAAGATAACATTGACCTTCGAATGAATGTCAGATTCAGTAAAGGTCTACTTTTCCCCTTGTATTTTGTGATTATTCCTCATGAAATGATTTGTTAAAAGTGATATTTTAGCAATAGTAACTTTCTCTCTCTTTCTGTAGATTCTGACAAAGATGTAGGGTTTGTCCTCTATGATAACGATCAGTTCTTTCAGTCAAAAAGCTTTCAGCCTTCTCTGGATACCAAGAGAAGAGTGATATCCGCTAGCCTGCAAGATCTTGAATTTGACAACATTGAGTTTACAGTCACACCTTCGGTAAGCAGCCAGTTTGACATCACATTCAACATTTTAATATTCTAAAAAAAACTTTTTCCACTATAAAGAACCTTTTGTGCAATGGAAAGCTTCCATTGATCCATAGATGCCAATAAAGAATCTTATTTTTAAAAGTGTACCAAAGAAGGAAGCATTTTGCTAAAGAACTATACTGTGATGTTCCTTGTTATCAAACACATTGACAGAGGTCAGGTTTTCATGAATGAATACATTGTTGAACTTTCAGGTCGATTCCACACTATCCCTCAACAACTTTGCATGTGTGTTTTGGAATTACGATACAAATGACTGGAACACAGAAGGCTGCACCAAAACAAATAACCCCTCGGGTCGTGCAGTATGCAACTGTAAACCGAACACACTTAAAAATACAAATTTTGCCATTCTGATGGTGAGTTATATGTGCAACAGGATGTAAATATCATTGATATTTGACTTAAATGGGTCAGTTCACTTAAAATAACCATTTTTTTAGTGTAAAGAACATTTTTCCACTTTATAGAACCTTTTGTGCAATGGAAAGGTTCCATGGAATGCCAATGAACCACAGATGCCAATAAAGAACCTTTATTTTTAAGATTGTAAAGTCTATGATGCTGTGAATTAAAGTCTATTGCAACTAGAATTTTATGCAGGTACCATTTTCTGCAGGCATTTGATATCAACTACCAGTATTCTGAAGCCTTGCATTGGATCAGCATCACTGGCTGTGCTCTTTCTATAGTGGGTCTGTTTGTCACAGCTGTGTACCAAATCATAACCAGGTAAAGGCTTATAGTTTACATTGTTAAGCATATATATATATATATATATATATATATATAGAGCTTATATTCATACACTTTGCTGCAGGAAGTCAAGAGGAGGCAGTCCTACTCTGCTAATCGTGAACATCTGCATAAGCATGACGGTTTTCTACCTTTTCTTCATCTTCGGCATAAACAACCCTGTCCAACATCTGAATGTGGCAAAGTTGTCCGATCAGAACACGGTTCCTGATTCAGACCAGCACAAGTACCCAGATGAGGGTCCCTGTACGGCATTTACAGCTCTGCTTCACTACTTCCTGTTGGCCACGTTCACTTGGAACACACTGTACGGCATTAATGTGTTCCTCCTGTTCATAAACAGAGTGTCTGGAACACCTCCATGGTTTCCAAAGGTCTCCTTGGCTATTGGATGGGGTACATTGAATTTATTTACAGTATGGTTTAAAACGATACATGTATAAATGTATCAACTGGCGTAAATATTCACGTTTTTATTGGTTATGTTAGTGTTACTTGTACCACTTTTCTGCTGCTAAATCGTCATCGGCACAGCAAAAGAAATCCTTTTTTTTTTTTTTTTAAATGTCAAGAATGCATGGATTTCTGTTAAGTTGTCCTTATGAAATGCATGCAAAACATATATAGCACAAGTGTGGGACGAACACTCTTATGAGCCGATTCTTATAATGAATCATCAAAAAAGACAATGGATCAATTGGTTGAGCGGTTACTGATTCAACACCTGAATCGCTTACAAAACGGCAAGATATTAAAGGGATAGTTCACCCTAAAATCAAAATAAATTCACAATTTACTCACCCTGGTGTTGTTCTAATGCTGTATGCCCATTCTTTTTCGGGACCACAAAAGGAGAATTATTAAAAAATTTCCCGCTCGAACTTGTCCATATAATGGCAGTGAATAGTGAAAGTTCCCATGCGACACGTGTCATTTATTCCAAGTGTTCTGCGGGTATACGATAGAGCTTGGTATAAAACAAACCAAAATTTAATCTATTATTTAAAGAAAATCCTGACTTTGGCCATTGGTCTTCTGTGCACGGCTGCATGACATACATGTTCTTGAGATTCTATTAGCGGCACAGATCACAAAATCCGTGACATGAAATACAACTCATGTTCTTTCTTCTCTGATGTGAATATATCCATTGTGTTCGTCACAACAAGAAGTTATCACATTCAGATTTATCAACTGTCATTCTGACAGTCATCTGACAACCCGGACATATTTACCTCAGTGAAAAAAATCACATGGATACTTTTTTTGGGATTTCTAGCCATTGTATTTCATGTTGCGTTTTTATTAATCTTGATTTCTCACAACTTGTGTGCTTTTTCTGGGCGAGATGGAGTGAACTGCAAAGCTGATAGAATCTTAAGAACTTACACGTTGCGCAACCGTGCAGAGAAGCCCAACGTCCAAGGTCAGGATTTTCTTTAAAAAATTACACTAAATTTGTTTTATGAATTAAATACTTTTTTTTTATTTTTTTTTTTAAACCAAACCCTAACGTATACCCCCAGAACACTTAGAATATGACACGTGTATCAGGGAATCATTGTGTGATACTTTTGGATGTTTTTTTAAAAGCTTGATGCTTGGTCGCTATTCACAGCCATTATATGGGCGAGGGCGAGCGTGACATTTAAAAAAAAAATAAAAAAATCTCCCTTCATGATCCGAGGAAGAAAGAAGAGCATGTGGCATTAGAACAACTTGAGGGTGAGTAAATGATGACTTCATTTTAGTATGAACTATCCCTTTAAGGTTTGTGAAATGTTAAATCATCGAAAGTACTGATTGTGTGGAATTGACCTTCTCGCTGTGACATTTTCCTATCAGCGTGAAGAAGCAATAACACTAAGGGAAGTACCTCAGTTATTATTGAGCATTTCGAGATTAACCATGCGTTTCAAGCATGTTGAGTAAATTTAGGCCTATTTATAATCAGTAAAAGGTTTTCAGTATGTTTTCGAAGGTAAAGTTGAAGAGGCTTCAGAAATCTTGCTTAAACTAAATAAGAATAAGAAGTCTTGCCTGTATTGGGAAAAAACCCCCACAAACGACTAGGCGAGAAGATATAATAAAACTGCATTTCAAATCATTTTTTTAAAATACATTGATCAAGTTGTTTATTGCAGTTTATACATGACAGAATTTTAATTGAAACATTTTTCAGTATTTTTAATCATTGTATCCAATAAACAATGTCATTAAGTGTCGATAATTTTTTTCCTGATTAGGTCTACCTGCTGTTATTGTTGGTATCTCATTGGGTTCCACCTACAGTGTGAAGGAGCCTTTAGGTTATCGACAAGAAGAGTTGTAAGTAACACATTTTTTATTTTCAAAACTTTATTACTTTTATGCTGGGTTTCACAGACAAAGCTTAAACCTATAGTCCCAGACTAAAATGCATGTTTGAGCTGTCTTAACTTAAAAGAAACTTGCACTGACATTTCTTAAAATATGTTTTGTCTCAAGATGCACACCAGTAATGTTTTGTTTTTCTGTAAGGCACTTTTAAAAAAGCTACTTAAATGTCCTAATTTAAGGCCTAGCCCTGGCTTAATCTAGGACTGACTGTGAAACCAGGCCGGCCTTAAAGGCTTAGTTCACCCAAAAATTTAAATTCAGTCATTAATTACTCACCCTCACATCGTTCCAAACTCGTAAGACTTTCGTTCATCTTCAGAACACAAATGAAGATCTTTATGATGAAATCTGAGATATTTCTGTTCCTCCATTGACAGTCCACGCACCTACCACTGTGATGCTTCAGAAAGATCGACTAATCCAAATTAATTGTTTAGTCCATATTTTCTGAAGAGAGATGATAAACAGACTGAATTTAGGCTTTTATTCACATATATTCACGTTGATCAAACAAGCTTAAATGTAACAAACCTTTTGCAGAAGCTCAAACGTGCTGTGTAACACACGAGAATGAACCTCATTGGTTCTTGGAGAAGCTCAAACGTGCTGCGTAACACACGAGAATAAACCTCATTGGTTCTCGCACGTCAAGCAAGCATGATTGATCTTCCGTTTGATGAATGTTTATATGTGAATAAAAGCCCAAATTCAGTCTGTTCATCATATAAAGTGATCATGTCTCTTCAGAAAATTTGGACTAAACCACTCAATTCATATGGATTAGTTTTATGATCTCTTTAAGAATTTTTTGAAGCATCAAAGTGGTAGGTGTGTAGCTGTCAATGGAGGAACAGAAATCTCAGATTTCATTAAAATATCTTTATTTGGGTTTCGAAGATGAGCAAAGAAAACTTACAGGTTTGGAATGACATTAGGGTGAGTAATGACAGAATTTTCATTTTTGGGTGAACTAACCCTTTAAATGTTTTAAATAGTATTTACTTTATTTAGTATTGTTACATTATTCTCCAGGATTTTGGTAGTTCAGTTGTCACTCTTCTTTGCTGCAGTTGCTGGCTGGCTTCACTGGACCACAAAAAGAAGTTCAGTCTGGGGAAACCCATGTTTTGGGGATTCTTGCTCCCATTAATGCTCATGCTGATCTCAAACGCAGCAATACTGCTGCACTTCTCTCACAACATCTGCAGGACAAACCCTAATTTAAACAGGTATGTTTACTTTGGGACCAGAATAGCACTATCAGTTATCAAAAAAGGGATTTATGCGAATATATTTGACCAATAAAACCTTTGCTGTTTAGATCACGGAAAACTCCTCTAAAGAAGAAGATTTTGAGTAGTTTCTCTCTGGCAGTGATGCTCGGCCTGTCCTGGGTCATTGGCTACATTTTGCTCATCACCCATGAAACAACTCTCAAATTTATTCTGAGTGTGGTTTTCTGTCTCTTCAACACAACACAGGTGTGTTAATTGTACATTGCACAAAAATGCACAAAATCTTATAATGGATTATAAATGAAATCAGCAATGCTTCTGTTTTTCTTTCCATTTTCAAAGGGTGTTCAAATATTCATTTTATTCTCTCTGAGGCCAATAATAAACGCAAACCCAGCTTTTATGGACAGTCTGCGTATATCAAACGTGGGCTTTCACAGGAAAACTTTTGCTTTATGGAAAAATAAGATACCAGAAAGCAATGAAAGCTACAAATCCAATGATTCTGAATTGGCCTGACGAGCCATCAAAGGTAATAACTAAAAGATTATTATTTTGAGACTTCATTTCATTCATTCCATGCAGTTAATTATGACAAGGAGGAATATCAGCTTAATCAGATGTTTTGTCTTGGTGTTCATACTGTAGTATTCTGATTAAGTATTAAGATAGCAATTTTATGTATACATTTTTTGCAATGTCTTATTGTATGTACATGTCATTTGGAGCTTTTTGGGCTTTGTTCACACTGCACATAAATCTGATTTGATTTTGAATTTCAATATTTAGGACTGACTGTTGACACAATTTTCAGGTTATGAAATCTGACCTGCTTATTCCAAAAGTATTATACCATATGTGGATATACAAAAATGCGCTACATCCCAAATGCTTGAAATCTGATCTGCGAGTGACAGACATTGAAAACAACAACAACAACAATAGATAAAGCTTTGTTAACACCTGATTTTATTTGCTTTATTTGCTGTTCAGATCAAAGAAACAAAAAAATTATGAGATGGATATGCCAAAATTAGTGGTATTGCAAGCACAGTCAGCTGCCAGGCCTGTTTTTTTTTTTTTTTTTGCTATGTCTGATTTATTTGCTCTATTGTAAAATAATGTAAATGTACTGTAAACACACCTATCTTAAACGCACCAAGTTTGTCTCATTGCTTTCTTTTTACTAATTGACTGTTGACATGTATTAAATATTGATGAAATGATTCATAGACTGTTGGGTCTGAATTTACTTTATGAGTTTATCATAGTTTATGAATGTCTTTACTTTAGTAACCATAGCGATTTTAGTTTGGATCATGGTAGCATCAGATCAGATAAAGCCAAGTCAGGAGAACGTTTCCACCAGGGGGAGCCATTTAAAAGAAAATACATTTGTGATATCTAGTACATATATAAATTGTGGCTTAACCTACTTTGCATTGTTTAAGCACATACAGTGCCTATTTATTTCAGTGTTTTGTTCCTCTTTTATTCAAATCAGTGTCTAATGCAGATCAAATTTGCATTGAGGAAAGAGGAGCTAAAAATATGAGAAGTTGCTGTCATGAAATTCACTAGAAAATAACATCTTCAGCATTTTAAATGCTATATTTAACATTTGTTTTCCTAATTTTAACTGATTTTGTAAAGTGGTTGTTTACACACACGCACACAGACAGACAGATAGACAAATAGATAGATAGATAGATAGATAGATAGATAGATAGATAGATAGATAGATAGATAGAACATCTGACCACCGTAATTCAATGCAAAAGATAAAATCTTGCTCTTCTATGCTAGGGGGGAAAAAGCAAAGAAGAAATAAACGTGGTGAAGATAGTAGGCCTTGGTAGCAAGTGCCGAGGTTTTGGAGCAAGTGCCAGACCACTCTGGTTGTTTTTTGTTATTTTCTGTCCTCACAGAGACGTTGAATATTACCTTGTCCTTCAGTTTTGTATTTAAATAAAACTGTTCTGTATAACTCATAATTCACTATTTATAGTTGGTAGTCCACACAGACGAAGGCGTTTCTCTTCCTTTGTAGACGATGACCTCATGGCCGTTGTCAGAGCGGTTCTGACCTGTTCAGTCACGTGTGTGAATACTAAAATGTAAATTGACCCTGGTCAGAATGTCTCTCTCCCTATGAAACTAGTAATTCCCTCGTCTGCCGTAAGAGGGTGCACATATTCTGTTCCAGTTAGCATCCAAAGAAATATTGATTTCAATTTTAAATGAAAACACGTTTGTCCCCGATGTGCTGTTTTCGAACAAACAGGAAAACATGAAGGTATGTTGAATAAATTTCATAACAGGTCTTCCATCTTGAGTATAAATATCAAGTGTTTTCTGCCTCTCTAGATTTGAATCCTGTCGTTTTCAGGATTGATTTTGAAGAGCCAACTGGCTAAGAACGCAGATTATGTGAACTAACGTTAGTTGTTAACATTAAAAGGTGCTCAGGATGTCTGGATGAGAGTACCACTGCTGGGTATGTAGACTACTGGCCACAAGTTTTTAAAAACAGCTGACAACACACTTTTGGCCTGTTTTGTTCACACCTCACAATTTATGACAGAGATAATTAGATTTCCTTCTTTAAGCTACTAAGTTCCTGAACTTATGTGTTTTTCTGAGAGAGCACTGTGTTCTGGGAATTACTGGCTATCATGTGTCTCTGTGATCTCAATTCATGACGGTAAGTACCGTCACACTCAACAGTCAAACGTGGGCTCGCAAAAAAAAAAAAAAAAAAAAAAAAAAAAAGCTGGCCTCTGTCAGCCTAAGGGATTTGTATTGGCACACATTTTGATGGCTTATGAGAGGGCAAAGGATTTCCTGTCAGTATGGTGGTTCTTCTGATGGCCTTTTTAATGACTATAACTTGGTTCAAGAGATTTTTTATTTTTTTTTTCTCTGTACAAGGGTCATACGATTGTTTTTTGACTGGGCATATGATATGACTGTTATATATGATATGACATACATATATATATATATATATATATATATGGGGTGTTCCTGGTCTGCAGTGGTCCAAGGAAGAAACAGTGGTGAACCAGCGACAGGGTCATGGGCGGCCAAAGCTCATTGATGCACGTGGGGAGCGAAGGCTGGCCCGTGTGGTCCGATCCGGTGTTCTTCTGCTCATAAGCTTGCCTTTTTTGCACAAGACGTACCGCTGATCCATGGGTCCAAAAAGTTCCAGTTTGGTCACATTGCTCCATAAAGCATTCTTCCACAACTCTACAGATATATCCAAATGAATTTAAGCATATTCAAGTCAGCCTTTTATGTTCTTTTTTGGTCAAGAGTGGCATTCAGCAAAGCTGCAAAGCTTATAAGCAGAAGAATACCATTTCCATGGTCAAACATGGAAGTGGTCCAGTCTTGTTATGTGGGTTCTTTGCTGTTGCAGGAAGTAGAAATCTTTACTGTATGAAGGACATCAAGAATTCTTTGAAGTGTCAAGCTATTTTGGCAAAGATGGTGATGCCTTCGGTGCAGAGACGGAAGCTTGATGATTAGTGGACTTTCCTACAGGACAGCCGTCCCAAAATATACATCCAAATCTACTTAAGCTTGGTTCAGGGATCAGTCATGAAAGTTCTTGAGTGGCTTGTACAGTCTTCAGATTGAAATCTCCTTGAAAATATTTGGTGGAATTTATAGAAAGCAGTGGTATCATGGAAACCAAAGACTATCAGTGATCTGGAAGCTTTTTCAAGCGAGGAATGGGCCAAGATAGCAGTAGAGAGGTGACAGAAGCTTCTAAGCACTTACAGGCAGTGTTTATTGGAGGTTTTAAATAATAAATGATTCTGCACAAAATTTGACTTTTGGGGGTTGAATAATTTTGTACACGTATGTGTAGAGCCAGTTTGATTTTTCATCAACTTTAAATTCTCTCAAAATTCACTCAAATGTGTATAAATAAATTTCGTATAATAGTTTGCTAATGGCTTTGATGAAAATTTTGATTGCAACTGTATGTATATATATATATATATATATATATATATATATATATATATATATATATATATATATATACAGTAGGGTGAATTCAGAGTGATTGGGACACTTTTTGCCATTGAGATGACTTGGATAATAATATATATATATATATATACATACATAGGCGCCGATCCCGTGGGTGCTCGAGGGCTCGCGCATTAAAAATGCCAAGTAATTTCAATTCAATTCAATTCAATTTATTTCCACTGCATCTGTACATGTTTACACATACACATATACACACATGCACATATAGCACAACTATATATAGTATTCAACATTTACATGCGCATAAGTGCAGATATTATTTCAGACACTGGAAAATGGACACCCTAAGAAGCTATACAGCTTATGGCCGGGGTCCATCATGCGCGAGCACAAATCTTTCAGCTCGCAGGTGGATTTCCTTCACTCTCGCACCAACTGGAAGCGCGCAAACTCTCTTCTTGCTCTTTCTCTAGAATGGTCTTCTTATTGTAAGTGCTTATTGTAAATAGATATTTATTGAATTATTTTATTTAGTGAGCCGCTACTGATCATCAGATATCAGTGAGAGCGTGACTCGCGACAACACTCATGTAAAGTGCTTTTGTTTGGTTGGTAACATAGGCGTAATTTGCGGGTGGGATATGTCCCCACCACCTTTTTGAAACATTTTTCTGCACGGATAGCCAAATGAAACACCCAGTTGATGTTAAATTTGTGTTAAATAAGAAGCGATCCGGCGCTGGAATGTGTTGTTTTTAAATCATGCCACTAATCCGCCCTCGATTAGTGATTAGAACCACTGATGATTAGAACCCGGAATGTCTGACTCGCATAGCAAAAGTTTTACCACTATACCCATGTGGTATAGTGGTAAAACTTTTGCGGATATATATCCTCAAAAAAACTGGATAAAAAAAAAAAAAAAAAAAAAAAAAAAAAAAAAAAATTCTTTTCAATTCAATTCTATTCAATTCTTTTTTCATCCATTTTTTTTTTTTTTTTTGAGGAGACACTGCCTCCCTTGCCTGGGGAAATGCCCCAGATATCTGGGGCATTTCCCCAGGCAAGGGAGGCAGTGTCTCCTCAAAAAAAAAAAACTGGATAAAAAAAAATTAATTTAATTACAAAAATAAAACAATGCAAATATTACAAAATGTGACACTCGTTTTATTAAGTAACAGTGTCCAACAGTGACACCCGCAGGTGAAGTTACAAGCAGGAGGCTCTGTTTTGTTGCCTTGCTGCCCTATCAGGCAATGCCTTTGCAGGCAGCGTTTGCGCACGAAGGCACCTCATGAAACTGATTTTCTTCTGAGGCAGCATAATGATCTACAGCAAAATAGCGCAAGCTTTGGTGATAACTAAGTGAATATGTTTAATTACTACAATAGAAATTTCTCACTAGAAATGACATGAACAATATCGAAATGACAAAAGTGGAAAACAGTGTTCAAAAACACATTTACACACAAACTGACCACCAACTGCAACTTTTTAGCTCAACTGTCACAGAATGGAAAGCACAGGATTGTGGGATATCAAAGGCAGTGAAGGATACATCTATGCTGCCAAAAATAGATCAGATGAAGGCATCTCATAAGAAAGGAAGTGAAGCTAACTTTGGATTTGAACGTGCCTTGATGCCTTCCTACCTTGGAATGCGTCCTCCGAAGGCAGCATTTTTAAGTTTTTTGGATGCAGCCAGCCTAAAGCGTGTGGTGGGTTTAGTGGGGTGTAATTGAGAATGAATGGGGGAAAGTCACGTGAGAGGAGGCAATGCCTCCATCGTGCTTTGATTGGATATGATCAGTTATGATTGGATATGATTGGTTCACACAATAAATCCCGCCTCTTGTTTTTGTGCATGTTCTCATCGGAAAGAAGACAATGGCGTTAATGGGAAGACTAATTAAAAAGTAAGTAAACAACTTATGTCAACTTATGTCATGTCAAAATCAAATTTAAAATGGCCTGAAAACATGATGACTGTGTTTTTTGTTTTATCATATTAATTCGAGGGAACATATTTTTAACTCATGGAAACATGATAATAAGTCGTGGCCACAAGATCATTTTGTGTTAATGAATGAGTGGATTTAATAAAAGTCCCACCTACACCAAAAGCCTAAAGGCCTGTTCACACCAAGAACAATAACTATAATGATAATTATAATCAGGGCTTAACATTAACTTTTTTTTGCTCACCAGCCACTGTGGCTAGTGGTTTTTAACACTCCTACTTCTTCTACTCCGCACCCAGAACGCATTCTTCCAAGCTGTCGTTCACTCCGGCCCTGACACACAGCAGACCATGGGTGCTTCAGTAGCGGAAGGCGCGAGCCAGGCCTCGGGCTAGGATCTCTCCCCCTCCGCCGCCTCTGGTCCTCGAGATCTCCACGCGAAACCACTTCTCCCCTCTTCGCGAGACGGAACGCGACGCTGTGGTCATCGGAGACTCTGTTGTCCATCACGTCCACACTACCTCAGCTAAAGGTAAGGTGCGCAATCACTGCTTTCCTGGGGCTTGTGTTCTTGATGTCGCTGTGCAGGTACCCGCGATCCTGAATGGTCACGAGAGCATCGGAGCTGTAGTGCTGCACACGGGGGTGAACAACATCAGGTTGCGGCAGACGGAGGTTCTGAAGCAGGACTTCAGAAGCCTGATCGAGTTGGAATGCAGCACGAGGATCATCATGTCCAGACCACTTCTGACGTACCGACGAGGGCATGAAAGGTTTAGTAGATTATTTACTTTAAATGAATGGTTAATGTCTTGTTGTAATGAACAGAAGCTGCTCTTTGTAAATAATTGGAATCTTTTCTGTGAGCGACCTAGGCTCTTCCGTGCTGATGGCCTGCACCCCAGCAGAATCGGTGTGGATCTTCTTTCGGACAACATCTCCAAAATGTTATGCACCAAATGAATAGTAAGTCAAACTTCAAATAACTGTCTTTGTTCTACCCACTTAATTGATAGAAATGTAAGTGTAGTACAGTCTATAGAAACTGTGTCTATTGCAGTCAGGGAGGAGCTGAAAACGGAGACGTGAAGTCGGACACTTTCTGATTCCCATAGTGACGCTTGCACTGTGTTTGCATACTTTATCACATCTGAAGTGAAATAAATGCAATATTTGTCAAATACACAGATGTTTCAGAGTCATTTTCATTCAATACTTTATGTACTGCTTAATACAGCATCTGTTTGTATAAGGGTGCGTTCACACTTGGCATGTTTGGTTCGATTAAATATGTCATAAAATCCGACCAATCAGGTTGTGAATGTATCCCTATGCCTTTAGGTTCGGTATCTTTTGGTTCGGTGATAAAATTGGCAATCTGAATGCTAATCGGACCAGGTACAAATTTGTGAGCATTAGTGGAACTGAAGGTTTCAAAATAAACCCGAAACACACGTGAACAATAACACACGATATTGTTCTTTTGTGTTGTTATCGTTACAGTTGTGGTGTGGAATTCCCTATTCCCATTGAATTAGAATGTTTATTCAAACTTTTTTAGTTATAGTTAACAACCTTGGTGTGAATGGGCCTTAAGTGCAGTATGTAAGTATTCATCCACAACTTGAGGTGCTACTTGAGAGCAGTTTAGTGCCAGAGATGGTGTAAGGTGTCTCTGTTGTTTTGGCCTGTACATGACTGGATAGGTAATGTCAAGGTTTTGTCAAGTCAAGTTAATGTGAAGTTTATTTTTTCTGCCGTTCAGGTTCAGACATAAAGAAGGTTTGATAATACAGGGCCGCTTCATAACTGAGTCATTTGATCATCTTCGCCAAATATCCCAGTATTTGTTTTGGTTGCTCGGCAGGGTGCCCCAGTTCTGGGCTCAGAACCAGATACCCAAGAATTAGGGTTTACAGGAATGTCTGGATCTATAAGTTTGTGTGCATGTATTTGTTTTTGGCTATAGTTCAGAATGTTGTTCCAGTACTTCGTTGCTGAGATTTGTGGGCCCCTGAGCTTGTGAATCAGTGGGAAGGTATGGGAAGGACCTCTCCTGCTGTGTTTTTACGCTGGCATATATTCAGGTTCTCCACCTTTGTTGTCTTTCTCTTCCTAGCTGTTCTTCTCCTTTCCAATCTGATAAATTATCCAATATGCAATGTATGTTAACCACAAGTTTGACAATCTATAATCCAGTGCATTTTTTCCCATGCCACAATTCATAACAGGCCAGCAAAGGCCAAATGCTGTTTGACATCAGCCTATATAGACTTATATGAAGCAGACCACATCTCCTCAATGTTCTTCATTGTTTTAGAGAGACTATTGAAATGATCCTACTCGACTGCAGTATCAGGACAAAATAAGGGCATTCAAGATAAAGAAAAGGGAAAAAATCTTTTAGAAATCTTGTATGTGACTCTTTGTATTCATATTTGTTTGTATGCTTTTACACTATTTTCAACATAAGTTGACCAGCATTGTCCTATTATCCTTCACACACAGTCATCATGGGGGTCCTCTCTATAACATAATTTCCTGTTTTTTTTTTTTTTTTTTTTTTTTTTAACTGCATGTTTGTGCATGTTGATTACACCACATGACTGTGATTTGGCCAAAGTTCTTTGAAAAATTAAAATTAAAAATGAAAACCGCTTCATTGCTTCTTTTTCATAATAAATACATTTAAAAAAAAAAAACTTTAAAAAATAACGCCAGACTACTTAATGTCGGGTTCAGACTACACATTATTTTTGTCTGTTATGATAGTCAGATTATTCGATTTTGAGTCTTAAATTCTTGTTGTGTCGTGGACAAGAAACATGTCAGACCAATCATCGCTAGCCGTCTTTAACTACGTGCGTGCTGTAATCAAGAAGGCGGAACTAGCGACTGACTTCACAAGCGTAAACAAACAATGGTTTACTAGCCTAATGCTAATTCCAGTACTCACCGGGTTGCTGAAGAACCTCAGCTATAGTTTGCCAGCATTTATCTTTTTTTCACTCTGTCGTGGTAGTCCTTCGAGGAAACATCATAAAGGCAGGAGTATTGTTGCCACAAACCTTTCCTCTATTGCATTATTTCACCTAGCAGCACTAATACCATTGACTCTCTTTCGTTTCGCCATGTTTGAAAGCTGCGTCTTTCTACTGGTCAACGCCACAGATGTGATGGAACCCGTTGTGGAGGACCGGAAAAAAAATAAACATGCTAGTCTTTCTGTCATGAAGCATCGCAGATGTGGCGTTGGTTGTCATCTCCTATGACACACTATATGGGATGAAAATTGACTCTTGCGCCCAACGCCTATTGTCATTTACGAATCACAATGACACCCTACATCAAATGGGACTGATATTGTGTAGTCTGAACCCGACATATGGTTTCTTTATTGAGATTTTTTTTTTTTCATTGTTTCTCCTTTCTTTATTTATAAAGCACTTTCAATACAACTAAAAATGCTGTACAGTACAATAGAAAAACAATACAAAAGAACAAAAAACAACACAATACAAACATTATACCTGGTAGAAAGATATTGATAACAGGTGTTTTTTAAGCAGTTCTAACAGAAATTGGTAAGTTATTCCATAGACTAGGACCAACAATAGCGAAGGCTCAATAACCTCTGCAGTGGAGCCTAGATCTAAGAATGGAAAGGAGACCAAGATTACAGGATCTCAAGGACCTATTTGGTTTATGTATGGAAATTGCTTCTGCAAGATAAGTGCTTGATTATGTGGAGATTTAAAAAACAAAGATTGTTTTTACAAACAATTTTAAATTCAGTTACCAAAGGTTTATTGGGGCAACATAGATGAATATTAAAATCATCCAGCACTACGATGTTATCAAATCGTGGAATCAGTCTTCCTAGAAAATCAGCAAATTCATCTAGAAAGACATTATTAATATGAGGAGGGTGATAGATAGTAACACATAGAACTGGATGTACCAGATCTGTCTGAAAAAGCTGTACCTCAAAGGTAGAATAGACATCAACTTGAATGATGCGTGTAATGTACTTGCATTTGAAGACAGCAGTGAGTCCTTCTCCACATCTGGTTATTCGGGGGAATTGTGAAAGGTCCAATTCTGAGGAACAAGTTCAGAAAAGGGACTAGAGTTTCAGTCATAAATAGGAAATTCAAGTCCTTTGAAGTGAGGAAGTCTCATTGACCAAGGAACGAAAATTAATTAATCCCGTCCTAAGCGCCAAGGGCTTGCTAGACGAGTGGCGACCTCGATTCAGCAGACAAAGAACGCCATGGTTCACTCCTCCCCCGCGAATCCAGGGAGAAACAGGACGTGCAGGCTCGTCCAGAAAACCAGGGACAATCAGTCGTATCTACTGATGAGGCCGCTCCAATGAGGGCCCCGCCACATAGCAACCAGAAACAGGCCCGACTACCAGTGAAGGGAAGTCCGAAGGCCTGGTAAATCCAAAGAGTAGACCGGACTTTATCCTGATAGCAACACCAGCCTGCTTCCCTCGTCTCCTGGCACTCCACATGGCAACAAGCAAGTAATAGACTTGGTTTCCGATGTTAAGCAGTGTTTGATGGTCATAGGTTAAAAATGTAGAACTAACATTAGTTAAAAATAACATTAAAATAGCTGACAACAACATAGAGAATGGCGCCATCAGGACAGTTGTGTCATGCAATTTTTTGTCAAGAATATCAAAATGAATTTTAATTTAGAAATGTTCATCATAGAAGAGGTGTATTGTGTCTATGAATTTCCATTCTATGTATTTTTGCGTAAATTAATATACACAGACAAGTAGGTAAATGAGTGGCTTTGTTTCTGTCTGCACCCTGATTGGTTGTTATCTTAAAGTTGCAATGTACAAGTGAAATCTAAGTGAAGGTCAGCATTGGAGTAACAGCTGATATTAGAGTATTTTGGGCTAAGTGTGTTTAGCCGGCTGTAAAAGTGGCTTACTTCATTAATTTACCAAGGAATTTGGGTTGACCCAAAAGTTTAGCACTGTGTAGCACACCTCTTTGCTAAAGGTTGACGGCACGTGGAGGGAAGATGACCTCACGTGTGCTCATGGAGACAAAACGTGTGTGCCTGAAAGAGACCACCACACTTCTGTCAGGAGGCAGGGAGAGGGAGAGATTTGAACTGATAAGATAGTCAAGAAAGTTTTATTTGGACTGTGTTGACGGCCTGGAGTGAAACTCCAACTGACATTGAGAAGAATGGCATTGCTAATGTTAACTGATTTTTCCAGGTATTATGGATCTCCTTCCTTTGACTAGTATGACTTTCTCATTCTGGTTTATACTGGCTAGTGCTGGTTTGGTGCTAGTTACAACTTGCATGGTCTTTCTGGTAAAGCCAATTTACTGCGGGATCACTTGCTAGTTAAGCCAGACCAGTTGGATCAGCCAGAACATTAGCATCACATGCATCCAAAACACAACATACACAGGGTTTGCTGCTCTTTTTTTTGCATGCATTGAAATTAGACCACCCGGGCTTACTTCAGTTTTACCAGCTGTTCTGTACATAAACATAAAATGTTAAAAATAATAGAGATGATGAAGTGTTAGATTTGTTATTATTGGATACTGTTGCCGAGTACATACTGATTCTCAATTGGCCACGGTCTGATTGACACGTCCTCCTGCTTCGTCCCAGATAGTGATACATTTGGTTTGTTTGGAGCTTCTGTCCCAATGGACCTCCACTCGGAGCATGGGCTGACAAATGGCATGTCACGGATAGACGTTGGGGATTGGAGAAAGTGAAAGATAGAGACAGAAACTGCTCGGATCTCTCAGAGTGTTCCTAGCTTAGTGAGGAGTGATATTAACCATATGACTCTGGGGTCTTGGAGTCTGAATACTTATAACAATTCCCTGAAAGCCATGATAATTGGGTCTTCTTAGTTGTTGAGTTCCACGAAACATGACAATGAGAGCTTCCTCTGAAAGTTGGTACTGAAAATTCTGACCTCCCAGGAGCGTTTTGTCGCATTACCCTTATGTGTTGCATGTGAACAGTGTAACGTTACATTAAATTATTTACTAATTCCAAATAATTCCAAATTACTGACAGTGCTTTTTTTTTTTTTTTTTTTTGGTTTAAAAACTTCTTTTGAGACTTGTGATGTATCTTCAGCACTCATTTCTGAATGCAACCGTTGCCAAATGTGCATCTGTTAATATTGCTTAAACCTTACTCTGACCGATTTTTGTTACTGATTGGGTTATAGACTCATTTTAAAGGCTACAATTCGGCACTGCATTCGTGCACAGAAACAGACATCTGTTATGGGTTACAATTCTCAACTGTGTTATCAACACTACGTGAGAAGTTATAAAACTTGCCAGACCTTCAGCACTACATGATCTCCAGCCTGATCTTATGACAATACATATATATTTGCATCTAACAGTAGAGCCACAATCAGTGATTATTTAACATTCAAATCGGACTAAATGTCGTAGTGGTTTTAGCATCACATGGTGACATTGAATGGGACCAGGTATTAATCTTGATAATGTATGGTACTATTTACTTTTTATTTATTTATTTTTAAATGCAATTATTTGTTTAACGCTAGTTAATATTACGCAAAAATAGTCATGACAATTGAGTCGTCATTGTTTTGAAGCTAGGCAAGTAGAAAACATAGCCATGTTTCCATGCACCTATTTTTATGTGCATTTTGGGTTATCGCATAAAAATAAAAAAAAAGAACCCTAACCCTTGTTTTTTTATTTGGGCACACTGGTTAGGTTCTTTCTCGAAGCGAGATGGCTGACTGGTCAACTGATTTGCATTAACAGGGCAATTAAAGCAGAAATGTTCTTTCTCAGGATCCAGAGATGCAGATTCTCCATGTTTAGCCTTCGATTCAGATCTGCACACAGAGAAATCTCCCTCTCTGACTGTAGAAGGAGCGACTCCCCTCCAATCTTGCTTTGAGGATCAGTGAACTTCAACAGGGTCGATTTAAGAAAAGGATTATCTCATGGTTTACAGTTCCTAATAAGGCCAAAGAAGTGGATATGTGTGACAGTTGTATTTCTGAGGAGGACTTCTGCCCATTTTCATATATTAGCCTTCTCTAAGCCCTTTCATAGTGTACCGTTGAGATGATAGATCATCCCTCGCTTTATTTTTATCCCTTGATTTGACATTAAAGCCTCTGGGACTCAGTACGCCATGTGCAGCACAGTGAAAGACAAGCTCTGGCTCACTAAAAATGCTATGTCTCTTAAAATATATTCCATTATTCAATGCCTCATAGACATTCGAGAAGCTAGTTTATTCAAAGGGATATATGTGTTGCCACAGATACTCTGTTGCACCTGCTTGAGCTCATCTTTAGTGGTTAAAGCTTAGGTTTATTTTTAATGTTTGGTTAAGCTATTTTAGACATGAATGTATTATATGGTATGAGGTGAACAAATGCATGGCTGGTCACTGTGTTGGGTGCTTAACAAAGGAAGAGTTGGATGGTGGGAGTTTCGTTACTGTGATGTGGATTAATGGTCTCTTGTTCTTGGTGTTGTGTTGGATGCTAGAGCCGTGAAGAAATGTGATTGATAGTTATAGTGTGTATTTATGGTTGGTGGTGAAGTGTGCAGTATAATGTGTTTAACACTTTTCCTGCCATTGAATTGAAAATTATCCCACAATTTACTCACCCTCAAGACATCCTAGGCGTATATGACTTTCTTCTTTCAGCCAAACACAATCGGAGTTATATTAAAAAATATCCTGGCTCCTCCAAGCTTTATAATGGGAGTGAATGGTGTCATTTTTTTGAAGCCCAAAAAAGCACATCCATCCATCATAAAAGTAATCCATACTGCTCCAGGGGGTTAATAAAGGCCTTTTGAAGTGAAGCGATGCATTTTTGTAAGACATACATAAGATAAAATCTGACCCGCGCTCAGATTGACATGGTAAAATCGACGCCGTTGTTACTGTCTTTACAGTGTGTATAATCACTGATCTTTAGGAAGCCTCCGGAGCTGTAGTTCAGCTATGGTAATGGCCGTTTCGTTTCTGACTGGTGCTGTAAGCAGTAGACCAATCACAACTGACCGGGCCATCTGGCCAATCAGAGCAGAGTAGGCTCTTGGAAAGGAGGGGTTTAGAGAGACTGAATCATCGAATGAGTTGTTTGAGAATCATTAAAAAATGTGGTGATGTGCAATGTATATTATGAGAAAATGAAAGCGTTTTTTGACCTTTGATGCATGTAAACTTGTTATATGAGACATCCAAAACAAAATTAGGAAACTGGCATAATACATGCACTTTAAAAATAAAATGGTGACAATTCTTATATTGATAGTATGACAGATTTTTATGTATCATGTCGCCTTGATATTATGTAAAAGAAAAAAATTCTCAATACCGTTTTACAGTGTAATTTTATTGCTGTGAAGTAATTAAAACATTTAAATGAAACCGATTTCAGTTGTGATTTTTTTTTCTTTCCAATGAAAAACATCTTTAGTGACCCTCAATTGCAGTATTGACCTCAGTGTAAAAGGAATTGCTGAGAAAAATGTACAAAGTCAGCATGATCGATTAAAATTTTTGAGTTATTTCAAAAACAATCCTAACCAACATCTTGGTTACTGATGAAACCCTCATTGCCAGATGCAGGCAACAGAGACATTATGTCGACTGACAAATGGGGTCTCACTTGGGAGCTCCAATCACCTTTGAGATTTAGAAAAGCGGCCAATGGAATTGGTGAGTGAAATTTGCATGCCAAGCCACTCCCCCATACATATGGGTATATAAGATGGCGGCACGCATACACCTATTCAGGTTTATGCTGAGGAGCCGAGACGGGGTCCTGGCCATTCAGCGGGGTGGTTCAGGATTGTGGCAGGAGGGACATAATGTCTCTGTTCCCTCCATCAGGGAACGAGGGTTACATCAGTAACCAAGACGTTCCCTATCTGTCAGTCACTACAACGTTACGTAGACTGACAAATAGGGTCCCTATGGAAAGTGCCACAACTAATGAACTACAATACCAGTGTTGAAGACGCAGATTCTGGCAAGCTGTAACCTACCCCACGTAAAAGCCTGAAAAATAATAGAACTCCATGCCAACGGGATGGAAGGGACAACGCTTACCATGGAGATTGTCATAGCTGCTGTTCCGTTGTATGTTTACTTTACGGGAAGAGAGGTTCGGTTCTCTATTCCCATTTTTTTTTTTTTTTTTTTTTAGCTATGACCAGTGTTAAGTCTGGGGAAGAGTACCTAGTCCAATGGAAAGGGACACTACGGAGGCCACATCTTACCCGTAGGGGGAAGCATGTGGAACACACATATGGACTGACCCGTGGGGCAGTGCTACATGTGGAAGATCTCTACGGTTGGTCCTGCCTAAACAGGGATAGAACTACAACAGATGCAGAGACAGGGCAGAATAGAATCTGCCCAAGGAAAAACACGGGTTTATCAACAGGGTAAACGTACCTTGGAAGAGTACACATATGGGAGTATGTCAGATGTGGGTCAGCCCAGTACAAGGGCTGACCAATTGGGCATGCATCTTGAGTACGCCACCACCGCGAAGGATGCTTGGAGGAAACTCAGTTCAGGGTTTGCCAAGTGGGGGAACTCACCTGGAGAGCAAGAAGGTGCTTGTTCTCCCCCCCCACCCCCCACCTCCCGATAGGAGAATGGTGCTGCAAGCAAGACACCGAGCCAGCCTTCCTGCACATTACCTGTTTGTACCTAACACATGGGAAGAAACTGGCTCCACCCTGAGATTGTAGAATCTTGCTGAGGTATTATGTGTCACCTAGCTTGCAACTTTGCAGATGTTTGCAGAAGAGGAGACTCCTCTGTCCAGGAGGAGACATGTACGGTTCCGCCAGGTGGCAGCACTCTGTAGACACAAGTGCACCACAATTGCACGCTTCATCTGGGGAATCTCCACATAGCCCCTGGCGGCCCCACCATCGAGGGTAGTGAGAGTGGAGGAGGCTGCAAAGCGGCTTCAGACAGTAAAAGGTGCCTTCCACAACTTCTGAACCTCCTCCTGCACTTCCGAGAAGAAAAACAGTGGGACAGGACGCGGCTGTGAGCTGCGCGCCGCACACAGGAACCAATCATCCAACTGCGAGTGCTAAGGACAAGGTGGAGAGTTCCACTCGAGTCTGATACCCGCGGAGGCCCGGGCAAGCATGGCCATCAACTCTGAATCTGACCACCCTAGAGGGGAGAAGCTCAGCTTCATCTTCCTCTCCAGAGGATAATAGCCCTCTCTCTGATGCAGGTATTGACATCTGGTCCTCACCCGGAGCACCAAATGACACGCTGGGTCACCCGTGAAAAGGACCTGCGTCATCATGCGGCAGCTCAACTGCATATGGCACGCTAGAGGAGTGGGAGGTCCATGGGAACTGGAGGCACTCCCACTGTATCCCTCAGGTCTCCCTGAGTGTTAACCAGATCTGCGGATTTGCCTTGTGCAGAGGCAGCTGGCTGGGCAACAGCAGAGGAGACCCTTGCCTTCATGAAGAAGAAGAGTCGTGACCGCAATGCCGACATGGTCATGATCTCGCAGTGAGAACATGAACCCATCCACGAATGCCATCTCAGCATGTTTAATGCCCAGACATGTGAGACAGCAAACGTGGCCATCAGATGAGACAGGAAATGGCCGCATCCAGAAACACACAAACAGAAAGGCATCTTTAAAAATATGATTGCCTTTTAGGGAAATCTGCTCTTTTGCACAGAAGCGCCCAGGGGGTAATCGCTGCACTTAACTGTGCAAATGCTCTTTTGTGAATAGCGAAACATCACTGAATGCGCCCTTCCACCCTTCAAAAGAGATCTCCTCTATTGCACGCTCTTTTTGAGAACACTCTGTTAGGTGACTGCAAAGGAGTGATCACTGCACGCAACCACTCAGCTCTGAAGCAAAAATCTGAATGTGGGGAAATCTGAAAAATCGGGGGAGTGGCTTGGCATGCAAATTCCACTTGCCAAGTCCATTGGCCGTTTTTCTAAAACTCAGAATTGGGGCTCCCAAGTGACACCCCATTTGTCAGTCGTCATAACGTAGTGACTGACAAACAGGGAACAACTATCCCCAGCAATGCTATATTTTTAGCCAATCTGATTTTGGCTAAATTCATAGTTTTTCATCCAATAAATTTTTGTCAGGGCAACCAAAGATTTTTTGTCTAAAAGATAAATTATTAATTAACAACGCAAGAAATTACATCGTTATTATGAAATGAACTTGGCAATATTTGTCTCTGAAGAAAGCAAAGGCATTACATTCAGTAATTTTATGTAGATGCACATAAACTTCAAGACTTTACTCATAAACTGTATTAAATAAAAAGATGAGCTCTTAACATGACCACAAATAACTAACAGTGAGGACAAAAACATTAACTACATAGCTGAACATGAAGTCAGAAAACAACAAAACCACATAATTTAACTGCAGTGCATGTCGGGAAAACGTAAAACCTTAACAAATCAACAACATTTCTCAATATGAAACTGTTCAGACAACTTTGTTAGGCTTTGGACAACATTTGGGGAAATATTCCTTTGTGTTTTGATGTGTTTTCCCATGTGTTCTGATGTAGATTCAAAGCAAGTCACTTTAGTATCTGTGACTCATAAACCCCATATGCTGGATAAAATGTAATCTTTTTCTTTTTTCTTTTTCTTTTTCTTTTTCTTACAGTGCTGCTGTGGTAAGAGCTAAGCACAGTTCCACAGGAAATATAGATCTTTCCTGCCTTTGTAATCTCAAGACTACAAGGGAGAAATGAACTGAAAGCTGAAGGGAAGCAGAACTGGTGGATCTGATGGAACAAAATTCTCCATAAACTTTGCTTTCCTCCACACGGTGGTCTCCTCCTGAGGCTGGAGGGGCACTGGGGGTGTATATTCAAAGTCTGAGTTGTGTCAAAGTGGCAGAGGTGCAATAACATCTGTATCCGGTCAAAATATTGCCGCCCAGGACCTATAACTTACATTACTGTCCTGATATAAATGAAAATGCTGTGCAGATGATGGATTTCTTAAAGGAATTTTCTGGGTTTATTCTGGGTCTAAGTTAAACTCAGTTGACATCATTGTACCATTTTTTGCTTACCACAAAAAATTATTTAAACTCGCCCCTTGAAGCGAAAATCAAAGTTACGGTGAGGCCCTGGAAGTGAATTTTTGAGGATTTAAAAACAGAAATGTGAAGCGTATAATTTTTATAAAAGCACTTACAAAACACAAAAAGGTGATTAAATAATTTTTACAGTTGTTTTAGGGCATTCTCATGGTAACAAAGTTACGAAGTAAAAATTGAATATTACTTTATACAGAAAAGGTGATTTTTCTAAGCTAAAATAAAGTTAACACACGTTGTTTACATCTTGTGGCTACACTTATGAGGTCAACATCCGTGATAGTCCAGGTGTGTAGTGAAGGGAAATATATTCGGGTTCTCTGTGACGTCTACAGAGCAACAAGGAAGATGGGGGGATAAATAATGATGTACTGTGCTCTTGGCAATGAGAAGAAAAGGTGTGCTTGTTAATTTTAGGTCATAAATAAAGCCCATTAATCTGTCTCTCCACTCTCTGTGGTTAAAGGAGAAGATTCCTAAGAGTTAAAGTATTCTTGGCAGGTATTGTTTATCTCTCTCGTTTTCTCATACACATGGCCTTCCTTCCCCTCATTCTCATTTTCTAATTTTCTTGACTGCTAAAAGCTTTAATGAATTGGCACGGAGTCTCATTGTGTTCTCTAGACACATCAGGAACCCCTCATTTCACTGTCTTTTTTTGGCATCTGGAGATCCAAGGCAGATGGTTTCACAGATGATGGATGGCTGATGGTCTCATCCAAGACTTACAGGACAGGTATACATCATCTACACCTAATAACCACCCTCATACCACTATTGTTACCAGAAGTCTTAATAATTGTAATAAATGGGGGAAAAAAAAAAAATGTAGCAAATAAGCTGCAGCGCATAACAAACTACACAAGAAGAGGTGTAACATGGAAGCTTATATCAACAAATAAAAAATAAAACAAAAAGATAACTGCGACTTTTTATCTCACGATTCTGACAATTTTTGAGTCAAGTCCCTACCTACAAAAGACCTCAACTAGAACAATGTGTATCTTTATGATGTAACATTGGCACACTACTCAAAGTGAGGCTGAGGTTTCTAAAAAATTAATATGCTGCACACCTAGTGAGTGGTAATGTTAAATAGCCATTATAATACAATATATAATACAGGTCCAGGAAGTGCTCTCTCAGTTGCAGGAAGACATCAATACCTGAAATGACACCTTGTACAATAAAGCCAGAGAAAAAGTATTTTTATATGTATCGTCATCTAGCAGTGTCAGAAATTAACTTTCTCATTACAATCAGCGGAAAGGGGCGTTTCATGCCCACTCACATGTGGAAATTGAATATTCAAGCTGTTTATCCATTTTCTACCCCTGAACATAAAAACATAAAATCAAGCTGATTTCTTGTTTGGAAAATGAATAAATGCGCCATTTTCAAATTTTTCTACTTTCAATATTAAATTGAATAACAACTGAATGCAACATACACAGACCGTAAATTCACAATTGTGAGATATATGCTAAAGTCTGAATTGCAAGATATAAAGTTGCAGTTCTGAGGGGGGAAAAAATCTGAATTGTGAGATAAAAAGTCGCAATTACCTTTTTATTTATTTTTTTACCTTAGTCAAATGGTGATGGTCATGTTTTCAAATCGGTTATATGAATTGTAAATTGTCATTTTTTTTCTCATGTCGTGATGGAAAGTCTGATTCTCTGTCACAAATCGATTCATTCAAACGATTAAAATTTTTTTTTACACATTTGATTCAGTGCACGGTGTTGTAGGTCTTCTGTTGTAATTTTTTATTAATATTTAGTTAAATGCTGCTGTTTATTGTTATATTGCTATAAGTTTATCTGTTAACATTTAAGACTGACAAACTTCTCAATCTGAGTGAGTCTACAGATGTTCGTTCCAATTGTCGACAATATTGCTTATAACCTTATCTTTAAACGAACAGATTTATATATTTATTTATTTTGCATCAGTTGAACAGAAATAGGTTTTCCATTCAATTTTGCTCTAGTTAAATGATATAGGGCAGGATTATACTACTAACCTTGATATAACACAGACATCTTTCCCTGTCAACCTAAGGACTACACAGATTTTCCAGCATTAGCTAGTTATATTGAAGTCAGAAACAGAAAAGCAGATGTTTGTGCAATATTTATGTGTTCATATCATTCATCAAGGGAGAGCCACAGATTACACTGGAAATATAGATGGATGAGCAAGTAGAAAAAGACATTTGGGACCTTTAGCATATGTCTTGTATAGCTGCTTCCATCTGGATTTTGTCCTTGTCGCTCGCCAGCAATTTTGAGGTGAGCACAGCATCTCCAAGGTTTATTTTATGCTGAGCATCCCGTAATGCAGAAGTATTCAATCATGAGCTCCAAGAGCTGAAGTTTGTATTTCCTTTCCAGCAAAGCTAATATGACTTGCATGAATGTGCATTTTGGGAATAATTATTTTAAATTTTCAAGTTGGCAGCAAAATTAGCTACTATTCTAAAAATCATAATACATCCTAAATAGTCCACTGGCATTAACATTTCCTTAGCATGGACTATTTTCGAATACTAAAACAATTATATTATTGTCAGTATTGATACAACGGAAAATAGTATCGCGTTCACACCATGTCATAATTACGGGATGACAATCTGCAGTGGTCACATGGTACAAGTCAGAACTCTCAGAAAATTCAGAGTTTAAAAGTTGTAATCACCAGTTTTTCGAGGACATGGATGAGGCCTACATTTCATATCATCTTATCAGTTATCATATTTCTGTCAGAAGGGGGAAAAAAGTTCAAATGAATAGTGCAGTGTGTCAAAAATAAAAACGGACGTCTATTATAAAGTTCTCATCGTCTTATCATTGTCATGACATTTTTTTCTTCAGCTCAAGAGTTATTAGTCACATGGCATTTACAGCTCAGTTGATTGGCTCAAAAAATTGTCCTATGAGCAAAAATGGCTGATTAATAGCCGTTCAAATGCCATAGAGATGAATGGGAATGTTAACGGATAGCTTTATTCAGGTATTAAAGACCTTTTTGGTAGAACAAATGCTCTTTTATTCAGCTGAATTACCTTAGAGTTTCTGTTTTTGCAGCTAATACTGTGGTTGTACTCCTCATGTTCTGTATATGACTCAAGACGGCCGGCCTATATGTCATTTAATGTTTCAGAAGACTCCAGCTATTTGCCTTTAAAGTAAACACTAGCATCAAGCTACCTAATTTCTATTTCTTCTGTTTCTTAGGACTTTATTACTTCAGTTGTATGTATTTCAACGCCAATGCGAGAGGAAAAACAAAAACACGAAAGTCACGTTGTCGTTACATGTGAGGTAAACTGCTTTCGGAGTGTGCATTTGATAAGACCTCTGGTTGTGTTTTCTGCTCTTCACTTCGGAAAGCCTCTAAAGACTAGTTTGGCGGGCTGTAAGGATGAGTCAGATGAGTTTTCGAAGTAAAATTTGTGACACATTAGCAGACACTCTGCAAACATACTGTGTAACCTGTTAAGCATTTGAAATCAATATGGACATGCTAGCATTGCAAGTATGCTTCATGTTGTTTTTCGTAGAAATTTGGCATCATTCTTGGTGGTTGTCAGTGCACAAAGACCCAACAGCAGATTAAAAATTTCTATCCAACATCTTTTCATGAAAAACAACTATAATAAACTATAATAACCCTAAAGCAATCATATTTTGGAAGCCATGCAGTTCTATATACAATTTAGACAGAACCAAAATGGCCTTGTGTAATTTTTTAGCTCTTTTCTACCAGATGGACAACAGGTGGGATTGTTCTGTCCATTCATTCATGTTGTAAAATGAAATTACCATGTTTTATTAGCCACCTGTTTTTGTTCACGTGATAAATGTAGCATTGTTTTCAGGCTATCCCCTGTTTATCTGTTGGCAGGGCTACATTTTGTCCACTCTTTCACATGGTTTCTCCTGACAGAATCAGACAAAGCCATCTGTGCCCTAAGCAAAATGTTATACTTCATCACGGAAAAAGAGTAAAATTTATTTGGTGGTAATTACTATTTTTTTGTCTGCATTCCACGTGACGAAATGTGATCACAAAACCTGTGTTTGCAAAACACGTGTTTTCTCAAAGCGCCTTGCTTTGAAATCAGAAAAAAAAAATGTCTGTATTTTTGCCTCTTTTTTTTTTTTTTTTTTTTAGTAAAAAAATGTAAAAAAGCAAATGTCAAAAAGGTGAATGGGATAAAAAAAAAAAAAAAAAAAAAAAAACCTAATAGATCTCATTATACTTCCAAATACTTGATTACATTAAGAATTGTAAACATTTTGTTTTACAAGTTTTCTGAAATGTTATGTTTAAAGAAAATGAGGCATTATCTAATTAAATATGTTATAATTTGCATAAATTTGAGCATTTTATAAAGCCAGGTTCGAAATTATTCTTTCATTTTGCTGACATATTAGAGTCAAAGTTTTTTTACAGAAGGGATTTTTGATATCTGTTTTTATTACTCTATAAATCATAAAATACTGCCAGCAGCCAGAGAGAGAAAAAAATCACTGTACACTGTAAAAAATTCCTGGAAATTTATATGGAAATTCAACAGCAAAACGCTGTTTTCATGTAATAATTTTTTTGCGGTGCATTATGGGAGAATTTGGTCGCTTCAAATTGTGTGTTGACCAACGACAGTATGGTACTGTTATTTAACAGTATAATACCATATTTTCCCATGTACACATGCGTATAGGAAGACATTTTAGTTGATCTGCACGTCGTGCACGAGGTAATTTTGCAGCTCTGCTGATTATTGTTTTATTTGTAAAGTACCTTTTGAAAAATTACATAACATATAATGATTTAAATCAGATGAAGCGACCGTGTGTTTTAATTGGCAAGAAACCACAGGAGCATGAGCCCATTGTACAGACTGTCATCACATCACACACAAACCGGTAAGAAACTTTTATCCAACCTGAACATTTTCCTAAACTATATCAGAGTAAAAGATTAGTGTGGAATGTTTTTTTCTTGTCTTTTTTTTCTTGTGTGGTTACAATTTTAGCATGAGATTCAAACTGTCCTTGATCTGCTGCTGTTATTTGCTACTACGCTTTTTATTTTATCTGTAAGTTACCGAGTAGGCTGCTTGAAAATATTAACATATATTATTAAGAGCAAGTGAAGTGTAAAGATGACAGATAGCATGGTTTAATCAGTCTTGAACTAGCTCTCTTCTTCTTCTTCTCTATTAGAATTCCGGCAGTGTAGACGCTGCTAAGTGTATTACTGCCCTCCACAGGTCAAAGTTTGAACTAATTGTTATATACTTGCACTAGCATATTGTATATGACAATTGAGTTCAAACTTTGACCTGTGGAGGGCAGTAATACACTTAGCAGTGTCTATACTGCTGGAATTCTAATAGAGAAGAAGAAGGAGAGAGCTAGTTCAAGACGAGTGTCTATGGTTAAAACGTATATATATATATTTTTTTTTAGAAAATAACTGATCGTTTCGCTAGATAAGACCTTATTCCTCATCTGGTATCATTTAAAGCCCTTTGAAGCTGCACTGAAACTGTAATTTTGACCTTCAACCATTTGGGGCCAATTGAAGTCCACTATAAGGAGAATAATCCTGGAATGTTTTCATCAAAAACCTTAATTTCTTTTCGACTGAAGAAAGAAGGACATGTACATCTTGGATGACATGGGGGTGAGTAAATTATCAGAATTTTTTTATTTGAAAGTGGACTAATCCTTTAAGTGTTATCTGACATAATTAAGACTAATGTTTTCTGACACAGTTTAACTCTGAGATCTTGTCATATTTTATTACCATTCTTTTAATCTATAGTGAATAAACTGTATTAATGAATGAAATATTTAAGGTGTCTGAATAAATTTTTGGTTTGACTGTAGATAGGAATAAAACTAAATTTTGGTGTGTGCAAATGCTGCTGGAGATTTTTGGCTCAAAATAATGGCTCAAAGATTGAAATCTACAGTTGTAAATAGATAGTACAAGTGCAATAAACACTTAAAAGTGTTTTTTGGATGTTTTCTTACTGCTAGTCTGAAACAACATGTCATGAAAAGCCAAATAGCCCAAAAGCTGTTTTTCTTTTTTTTTTTTGTTTAATACTTTACTCACCCTCATGTTGTTCCAAACCTATTTGACTGAGTTTCTTCTGTAAAACATAAAAGAAGATATTTTGGGGGGAGAAAAGGAGGTCCAATATAGTTTTGGACCCCACTGACTTTAATTGTTTGGACAAAAAAGGCGACTGTGGCGTCATAACAGCTAATCTTCCTAATTTCAAAATAGTCAGCACTTCATGATGTCATGCGAATGAGGTCCCTGTGGATGTGATGTAATGCTACGCCACCCTTTGCTCTGAACCCCTTCTCCAAATTCGAGACCACACAACACTGTCCTGCTGCCAGCTTTTCTGCTTCCTCCATCAACAGAGTGCAGCAATACTTCTTCTCTCTGAAGGTTTCTTTAGCTCAGCTTAATGATAAACCTCCCTCTCAGTTTTTCCCTTTTGGAAACCAACACAATCTTTCTCTGTTTTCTTCGACTGGATGCAAGATTTTGCTTTGATTTGTTCATAAAGCGGGATGGGAAAGTCAAAATTTAAAATGTATTTTGTTTTCTTGTAGTGCCTGTGGCCTTGAATGATGTTTGAGGTGATTCTAGGAATCAGTCTGTAGATACAGCGCAATCTGGGGGTAATTGTGCACAGCTGTTCCTCGCAGGACTGTTGTTGTGGTGTTTAAACGCAGGGAAACGCCATCAATCATCAGTGATCATGGGTTCTCATCAGTGGCAGTGTAAATTGAGCAATAACATCAAGTTCTGGTCAGTGTTTGTCATCAGATTCTCCCAGAAAACGAATTCTTTAGGCTATTAATTAAGTCTTTCCTTTAGGAGATTTTAGCAGTTGCTTTCATTTACACACACACACAAACACACATATACATACATACATACATATCACAATAGTCTTGTTTTTAATCAAGTAAGTGCAACCTCGGTGAGAGAATTCAAAACACGAAATCTTACCAACCCCAAACTTTAAACAGTAATGTACACAGTCATGGCCAAAGGTTCTGTGAGTGGCATTCATTTTGGGTGAACACTACTTTGAGTCCTGTGTTGTGCCAACAGTGAAGCATCTTAAGACTATCCATGATTGGGGTTGCTTTTCATCCAAGGGAGTGGCTCTCTCACAATTCTGCTCCAAAACACTGCCATGAATAAAAAATGGTATCAAAATGTCCTGCAAGAGCAACTTCTCCCAACGACCCATGGTTCATTTTCCTGCATGATACAGTACCGTGTCACAAAGTGTGAATTGGCTCAGAGATCATAACATTGAAATTTTGGATCCTTGGCCAAGCAACACCCCGGATCCTAATCCCAGAGAGAACCTGTGGTCAAAAGGCGAGTGGACAAGCAGAAGCCCACAGATTGGGATCAAATCCAAACACTAATAAGGCAAGAATGGATCACCATCAGTCAGGATTTGGCCCAGAAGCTGATTTCCAGCATGCCAGTGCGAAGTTATGAAGAAGATGGGTCAACACTAAATATTGACTCTTGGCATATATTGAATGTTTTTGCCATTGAAAGCCTTCAAAACTTATGAAATGCATATCATTTTCCAGTATACCATAGTAACATGATAAATAATCTACAAATACTGAAGCAGCAAACTTTGGGAAACAAAAAATTTATGTCACTGCCAATACTTTTGGCCAAAGCCATATATTTTTAAATCATTACTGTGTTATTTTTCAAACATTACTGAAGTGAAAAAATGTTGGGAAACACAGTATTATATTACGTGCAGTGACATTTCCCTCTTTAACAGCTAGGTTTAATTAATTTCATTTCCTGCTCCTGAGATGTAATGGATCACAGAGCTCTAACTCCATTTGCTATGTTTCCTTTTTGTTCTCTCTGATATTTACAGGTGGAGCTGGTGAATTAGAGCTTTGTTTGTGTTCTGGTTTGGTTTAGCATCTTGTCAGCCAGTGTTTCAGTGAGTATTCATCAACAGAGTGAGATGAGAAGGTTTCCAAAATGGAGAGATTCCCTTGGCTAAAACCACCTGACAAGTGATGGTGTTTAATTTCCTGGTCCCCACCACAATCCTCCCTCTGTCAAGCTGAGACCCAAGGAAAAAAATAGTCAGATTTATTGTGGTTTCAGTATGTGTTTTTATATTTAATTATACTATCTAATAAGATAATATTATATATAGTATTATGTATTATATATATATATATATATATATATATATAGTGTATGTGTATATATATATATATATATATATATATATATATATACACACACACACACACACACATATATATATATATATATATATATATATATATTATAGGGCTTGACATTAACATCCGCCAACCCACCAAATTATGGGTCACTCCTGTTAGCCACTTTAGAGGTTTGAATTTTATATATAATATATATAAGCTCATACATAATACCTGCTGCACTTTCTCACTCTCTCATCTCTCCAACAGCGAGTTTGACACACAAACCCGCCTCCGCTTGCTCACTCGTTTCATTTGCTCCAGATGAATATTGTTGGTGTTACAGAGCTTGAATTTCAGTGTGGGATTGTGCATAATTTTACTAATTCCCGCAGAGTTTGTGCTCACACCCAAAGTGCGCAAAAGGCGTCTCTCGGTACTAAATTGAGTTCTTTTTTGCCACTTATATATTGTGCTTAAACAGTCAAACACATAAAATAATGTCAAAATGCCGGTCTTGGTGAGTAGTCACGTAAACACAGTCAGTTATGTTTTAAGTGAACGTAAACTCGCATATGTAACAGTATAATGGATCCGTAGCTGTAGCTGTGTGATATCGCTGTGTGATATAGCTGTGTGATATCGCTCTATATGAGCACGACTACTGCTGTAGGTAATCACAGCCATGCTGATATAGAGCCATATCGCATGGCTACTCGTGTGATATTGCATTTATACAGTTTGACAGCACAAGTGTGTAAATAATAACAAACAACAACGGATTGTCTTTAAAACCCCTCTTTTGTGAGGAACTACTTCCTTCTGCCACTGATTCAAATTTCAAGTTGATAGTTTAACATTGACCCCAAGCCTCCGTTACTAATTGTAAAACTTCACTTTAGAACTAACAACGAAGGAACGCTGAGTTGCTTCAGGTCAATCTTATATTCATAATCACAAAATCATTTTGAATGTCTGCTGTGGAAAGCGATATCTTTGTCCTTTTAAAATGTAAGGTGATTTCCCATGACAGCGCTAGTCAATGCATTTGTCAGTTGCGTCTTGTAAGATGTTGTTTAAAGTAAAAACAACGTCCTTATAATTTAAATTAACAACAAGAGCCATTATAGTCACAATCTAATGGCGTATTAATGTAACTTTCACTGAATACCAAATACAGCATTTATATAAAATATTATTTATTGAACAATATAATTTAAATTAACAACAAGAGCCATTATAACAGAATGAGAAGAACAATAGGAAATAAACACAAGTAAACAGTTCAGTCAAACGTACAAAAGCAGCGCTCTAGTTAGTACAGGATTTAAGTTCAATATAAATATAAAGTTATGAAACTTAATATAGCCCTTAAACCAAATCGATTTGCATCTGGAACAAGTAATAGATAAAAAAGGTGTAGTAGGTGGTGGTAAATGTCTAAATGAGTAAGTTATTGAGTCATTCATTCATTTGATTTGTTCAAATAGCTGATTCATTCAGGGATTGTATAAATGGATCTCTTTATAGTTGCTTCCCAATTCAGAGGCTGCATACTTCAAAGGAAGCAGACTTCAAAGGCCATGCTTTTGAAGGCCACAAAGGTCAGAACAAGCGTTGTTAAATGGGACAGTCCATTGTGTTTGTGTTCAATAGATGGGTAAAATGCAGTGAAATGGGTGAAATGCATTGCACAAATTCCGAGTATGGGATAAGTACTTAAACACTTTCATAATGAGTATAGAGTATAAACTTTATGTAATCGCATCTTAGTAAGATTAGATATTTTAGTAAGTTGAACTTAGGTTTAAAAGTGTAATTTGTCAATTTCTTAAAAAAAAAAAAAAAAAAAAAAAAAAAATCCTATCGTTGTTACAGTTATAGTCAGTTATGTTCTGTTTTGGCTATGTTTCATTGTGTTTTGGTTCTATCTTCTTTGTTTTGACCTAGTTTCTCAGTTTGTCTGTGTACTTAATCCCTGAATTCTCCTTAGTTCTTGGTTTGTTATTGTTAATGTCTATGTCGTTTATGCTTACGTGGTTGTTTCCCATGCTCTGACTCCTGTAAATGTCCTACGTGTTCATTTTTAAATAATAATAAACATTATCTTCTTTCGTCTTTATGCGTTTACCACTGCTAGCTCGTAACAGTCATCACTGGGGTAGGCAAGGCCGCAAAGGTTCTAGAATAGGACAATAAAATTATAGGTTATAATGTATTCAAAAAATTTTTTTATTTTATTATTACATCAACCAAAAGGGACAGAAAAGTTCCCCTAACTGAAAAATTTCAATTTATGTCACTGATTATGCAACTAAAATCTCAGCAGTGTATCAGATGTTGATTACAAAACCAGTGTTTGTGGTTTGTATTTTGAGGTGAGGTGGTGTTAAGAGTCATATGGAGTTATTGAATTTATAGGAGTTTTGAATGGGGTCTGAGGCCAAGGTAGTAATGTACTCATAAACCAGGAGGGTCAGGACAGCCTCAGGCCCACGGTTTTTCACATTACCTTGGCCTACGTGGGTCTCTGAGGCCTATTGCTGTGGTAAAAGGACATGATATTTTATCCTGGTTTTCTCTCCAATGTCCTGGTAATAAAAGACTGATTCAGCATGCCTCATTAGACAAGGCTGAAGGCCGGATGGTATGGCAAATGCTGCCTGTATTGTTTGGCTAAAGGAACATTGAGTGTATAAACTTGTTTATGGTGCTTGTCACTGCTTATTTAACAGGGGTGGTACTTTGTAACTGTTTGGGACATATTTGATATGACCTCTGAGATCTGCCTAGTTAATTTATGTGTTTGGAGAGGTTCGTGTTCTCTACTTCAATGGGCTCCTTCTTTTGCTTGTTACCTTTAGAAAAAAATGAAATGCTATTTTGAGGGATTTGCTTGTGTTGCCCACCTCTAATGAAGCTAAATCTGTGGATACTATTTATGAGGGTCGTATAAGAGGTTTGTTTTTGCTGATGCTGTAAGCAAAGCATAACGTTTTTCCCAGTGTCGCCTGTCGACAGGCCATTTATCTCGGCAAACATGAAAAGGTGGTATTTCACTCCTCTTTCCGTTGCCCTCCTTCGCTTTTTATTCATCTGGGGGATGAGGTGTGTTTGTCATCTTTAAGGAGGCCCTGCTGAGATTTTCATTTGATACATCTGAAAGCTTTCTGAGGTAGACCGCATATTTAAGAAGAAACAGTGCCAACCCGACCACTGTAACAACATAAACTTACCTCCAAACCCCAACACAGCAGTGTATTTTGATATTGCAAGTGCTTGTGCAGAGTAAAACTTGCCCGCAAACCAGCGTGATAACATCGGTTTGTGCATTGAGGTTCGTTTTGGAGACGTGTATGTTAAAAAGCAAAGTTGGAGCCAAAACCAGAGCAAAACTCAGACCAATATAAGACCCCTCGAGGCCCAGATCCATATCAAAACTAAAACACTCAAGGCCCAGATCCAAACCAAGACCTGTCAGTTTTTAGAACTGAAATGAAGAAAATGCAGCATTCATTACATACATCCAACAATCAAGTTTCAGCTTTTCAGTGCTTCCTTTTTGCCATACATCCCCACCTACTAAATCTAATTAGTTAACTGAACAGTAAATTAGTCAAATGTTTTGTTATTCTTGAAAGCGTAATTTGCCTCCTGTGACATCCTACAGTGGACAGCTTAAAGTAGTATGGTTGAAGTGGGGGTTGCAAGAATTTTGGAGCCTAAAAACTGGGTCACCGAGTAAAAAAGTTTGAAAACCACTGATTTAAATCGAGAGGATTTAAGGTTTCACAATGGAAGGCCGCATGCCAGACACCTTCAGTGACTCCTGCTGAATGATGAAGATACCCTGCTGACTTGCGGTTGAGGTAATTTTCACCATTAATTCGCTGGAATTAGACTGTGGTCTTGTCTGAGACCATAAGCCGAGACCCAGATCCAGACCAAGACACTGAGTAATGAGACTCACACCACGATCACCTTAATGTGGTCTCGAGAGATCTCAAGACCAAACCCACAACATCAAGACTCTGATTAAAAGCATAGTAATTTAAAACTATTAATTGGAAAGATTGGTAGCTGACATGCAAATGGACCCCACCCCTCAAAAAAAGAAAAATCTTTTTTGGGATGTTCCAGTAATGACACTTCTGGTCGTCCAGTTTTCTAGTTCATTTCAATGCTGTCTAAGCGCTCTGATGAGCTGGAGTCTCTGTGTGGAGAAAGTCAGATGGCAGGAACGAAGCCATTGTGGTTTCTGAGCAGATCTACTCTGACAGGTATAAACATATGAAGTTGAACCAGTAAAAAAGAGGATAAAGCAAGTGCGCTAGTGCTAAGAGGTAATTCATGCTATCAAAAAAAAGCTCTTTGGATCAAAATAACTTCACATACCTTTAGTACCTGTTCTAATGTGTCTAATGTCTGACTTCTGGACAGGCTTGTCAAAGTTCAGGGGGTTTTAATAATTCTGGTACAGACCATGATGGTGAAATTGTGGGGCTTTGGCCTTCTCTCTCCAACTGTTGCCTGCCATGACTGTGAGGTTCATTCCATCCTGATTATAATTGCTTTCATCTTGTATCGTGACTGTTTTCAATTCTTCACGGTCCTGTCAGCTCAGCCAGGTTCACAGAGGTTGCAGAAGTCCATTAAGTCTTGTATTTACTGCTGTGGTCTAAGTGAGTTAATAAACACTTGTTTTAGACTCCATTATCAGTGGGAATCTTGTCAAAGAAATTATTTACTTCTTTTAAAAATTCTTATATTTATTTTTTATCTTTTCATTTTTTTTCTCATGTTTTTTTTTTTTTTTTTGGTAACAAAGGCAATTTTGCAAGCTATTTTTGTTGACTAAAATTGTCATTTTTAATTCTGTTCAAAAGTTTGGGGTTGGTAACAACAAAATGTCTCTAATGTTCACCAAGGCTGCATTTATTTGATTAAAAATACAGTAAAAAGGTAATATTCTGAAATATTAATAGAATTTAATTTTTTTTTTTTTTGTCATTTTAAAATATAATTTATTCCTGTGATGCAAAGCTGAATTTTCAACATCTTCTGTGTCACATGATCCTTCAGAAATTATGAAATGATGATTTGCTTCTCAAGAGACATTTCATATTATTATCAATGTTGAAACATTTAAAGGGTTAATTCACCCAAAATTGAAAATTCTGTCATTTATTACTCACCCTCATGTAATTCCAAACATGTAGAACATTCGTAACTTCGGAACACAAATGAAGATCTTTTTAATGAGTGCTAAAGTCTGAGTGCTTTCTGTCCCTCCATTGACATTCTGTTCTTGCGTCAACACAACACGCATGCGTCGTGGTGCTCTCATGTATTTTTTTTTTTTTTTTTTGCGCAAACAAAACACTTGCGTCACTTCATAAAATTGAGGTTAAATATATGCAATATGTGTTCCGAAGATGAACGGAAAGTCTTACGGGTTGACATGAGGGTGAGTAATCAATGACAGAATTTCCATTCTGAGGTGAACTAATCCCCTAATATCTTTGTGAAAACTAGCATTTATTTGTAATAGAAATGTTTTGCAATATTATACATGTCTTTTCTGTCACTTTTGATTTGTTAAATGTGTCCTCTCAGAATAAAAGTATTAATTTATTATACAAAATAATAATAATAAAAAATAACACCCATCATTGCCCTACATCTTCATATTTTTCTAAATTAGTATGATAGGTGTTTCTCTTTCACCCATTTTGTCCTCTTGTTTGACCTTGAGGCTTGAGATTTGTATTAGTTTGTACTGTTTTTAGTGTTTTATGGAATTTTAAATCAGTGAAACACAATAGCGGTTATTGAAAACCAAGCTAATATCAGATGCAGAACTGCAATGTTACTGTAACAGAACTGGTATGTTTTCTGTCTGGGACTGACATATTCCTATTCCAGTGTTTGGATATGAAAGTGTCTATTAAATGACTAAAATAGCTAATAATGAAATACATTCTTGGTTTTAAAATACTTTCCTTGTCAGGCATCAGATTTCTTGCCAAATGCAGGATTTTTTTTCCATGCAGTTTATTTTCTATCTGTAGGTCCCAATGACATGTTACATGGAGTACATTTTAGCGTCTTTCCAGTATTTTAATTGAGAACATGTTCAGTCAGAGATGAAAAATAAAGTCTGTGTTTTTTTTTTTTTTTTTTTTTTTTTTTTTTTGGCTTCTACAATAAAATACTTGTACGTAGACAACTATAAGTAGATTCATTTAGTGGCTGATTTTTCCAAACATGGCGAGTCAGTTGCACTTTCAACATTGCTTGGTTTGTTTGAGAGTTCACAAATAAAATATTGGCTCAACCAGTGCAGAACCAGTTTTTTTTTTCTCCATTTTTACAACATAACAGTCTGTGGTCACTATAAACAGATTTGGAATGACAAAGAACTTCAATGAATCAGTACAGTGAGTGGAAATACTGATTCATGTTGATAGAGCTGCATATCCAGACAAAGTCCTACGTTGTGGTCAATGCATTTCAGAAATTCAATTTCATGCTAATTTATCCCACAGGTGTCCGATTAAATGACCTAGTTAAAAAAAAAAAAATCAGCTTTTCGAGAGGGCAGATCAGCAAATGTATCTATCAGCTTTATGAAGGACGTGTTGGCTTAGCATATGCATAATGAATTATTTTAAGCAGCTCACTTTAAGCAGAGTTTTTTAATCTGTCCTCCTGTCTTTTCTTTGGCAGTTGGAAAAAGGATGGAGGACGAACAGGAAGACAGTTTTTTCCTCGCAGTACCTTGGAAAGAATGAATCTGAAGAAACATATGTTGGGTGATGAAGTGGGCGCCTTTTCCAGTTTGAGAAGGTGACTTTACATTTGAAGTACATTTTGTACAATTTTAAACATTCTGTAAGAAGAAGAATGTGCTATCTCAGGCCAAAGAATGCATTTCATGTAATTTTATATATTCACCTTCTTATTTTCTGTTGTTTAATTTACATCACAATAACAGGGTTGATGATTTAACATTGCCTTTTAAATAAGATAAAGATGGTTAACTTTCTTGAAGAGTTCACTTCTTGATGGTTTCATCATGGTAATGACACATTTTTTCCCCCAGGTTTGTTTTAAATTATAGACCAATTTAAGATAAAAGAATGATAGTAACAGGGTTGACTTTTTAGTATTGTCTTAAAGGGTTAGTTCACCCAAAAATGAAATTTATGGCATTAATTACTCACCCTGATGTCATTCCACACTCGTAAGACCTTCATTCATCTTCAGAACACAAATTAAGATATTTTTAATGAAATCCGAGTGGTTTTTGTCTCCCATAGAGACAAAAACGTAACGTAATTACCGTCATTCAAGGTCCAGAAAAGTAGTAAAAACATGGTTAAAATAGTTAACGTACAGTGGTGTAACCTTAATGTTATGAAGCGATGAGAATACTTTTTGTTCGCAAAAACAAAACAAAAATAATGACTTAATTCAACAATCTCTCTGCTACTCTGTTTATGTCCAGTGCTTTCAGGTTCTACGTCAGAATGCCGGCTAATTATTGGCTGGCTCCTGCATCAGCAGCACACACATGCATCGTGCTGCTCACGTGTTACAGCTTCTGGACCTTGAATGACAGTAATTACGTTGCTTTCTATGGGAGATAAAAACATCTCGGATTTCATCAAAAATATCTTAATTTGTGTTCTGAAGATGAGTGAAGGTCTTACAGGTTTGGAACGACATGAGGGTGAGTAATTAATGACAGAAATTTCATTTTTGGGTGAACTAAGCCTTTAATGACAAACTAAAAAACAAGATAAAGATACTTTTTTGAAGAGTTCACTTCTTGAAAGTATGATGGTTTTATCATGGTAATGACACATTTTTTCCCCAATGTTTGTTTTAAATTATAGACCAATTTAAGATAAAAAATATGATAGTAACAGGGTTGACTTTTTAGTATTGTCTTACAACAACAACAACAAAATATGATGGTTTTATTACGATAATGACACATTTATTTATTTATTTTTTTACATTTATAGATCAAAGATAAAAATATGATGCAACAGGGCTGACTTTTAGTCAAAAAAACAAAAAAACAAGATTAAGATACTTAACTTTTTTGAAGACTTTTTGAACACATGATGCTTTCATTACAGTATTTTTTTTTTAAAATATCTTTTTAAATGTATAGAACAATTTAAGATAAAAATATTCAAGTCTTAAAGTCTAATAACTGTCTGAAAATGCACTTTGTTTTCATTAACAAAAAAGTGAATATTAGCTAACACAGGGTTGAGAACAGGCCAAAAATCTTTCAAAATAAAAATAAGAAAGAATAAGTTTTTTAGAGAAACCAACTAAAAAGAGTCATTTTTACACAAATTTATATGAGGGACATAAATGGCACTCATTCTGCAGAATGACCCTGTAACTCAAGAGGGCCTAAACAAGACTCTTCCACAGGAACAACAGATGCTTATTTCTGGATAGATGCACCTGCAGGAGCAACATGAAGGTTTCTGTTGGAAAGATTTGCCTTGCAGTCTTGCATCTATGCTGTCCACAGTCCTGTCTCTATCTCAGTACATGCCGTTCCTCAGAGACGTGTCCCATTAAAGGTTTGATGTCTTGTGATAGTATCTGGTCTGATCATTACGACACTCTCTCTTGAGAAGGTCAGGGTGAGTGAAAAACATCTCCCTTTGCAAACACTGAAGAAAAAAGAAAAGATTTTTTTTACTAGGGTATGCGTAGCACCAACTTTGGTGTGCTTTATGAGGACTTGTAGATCAAACGATTTGGGCAGAGAAAAGAATAAAAATGGCTACTTTTGAATGGCTGTCAATGGAAAAAACATGCTAACATGCTAACCAGCCAAACCTTGACCCTTTGTCTCTAGCTACATGTAATTCCTTGCGGTAAGCGACATGCGTTGTAGTAGTCGATGATAATTTGTTCCAATGATTCCTCCTGATGGTGACATGAAAACAGTCAAGTTAGCCAAATGTGTCAGCTCTTCCCGAAAGAGTCCGCCATGAATATGGTGCAGAGACAGACGTCAGTGAAGTACCATAATCATTCGAAATGAAAGATGACATTCATGGTGAACACTGAAACAAAGGCGCTTTAATGTTGAGGGACTTTACCCTTCACTTTCAATTCAATGATTCGCTTGCTGTGCATTTGGATGAAGTACTGATGGAGGGCTAAATGAATCAGATTGGCCAGTAACATCAACAAACCATTTTCCCTTCACACCTCAGTGCTGCTGGCCTCATAAATTGAGACTTTGAATTCTTGCACACATGGCTTTTTGCTTGCCAGTAGTCAATATGACTATGAAATGTCTGAAATAAGAGCCTTCATTGAACAGTTTGAGAGTTCATGCAGGCTGCCAAACTCATTGCTTGATGGTCTATTCCCCTCATGCTCTCACTTACCCTGGTGGTCTTTGAAGCAAACTTCATAAGTTTTTCTTTGCTAGAGGGTGGTGACAATGTTCGCATCTGCTCTCCCATTCAATACGCACATATCACATTACTCTACATGAATAATCTACAACTTGCATGTTGCAGGGTGCAAAAATAAAAAACAAAGAAGCTGTACCTTCTTATTACAAAGCTTATTGCTATTTTTCTTAGCAGAAGAACATTTAAGCATGAATCTGTACTTATTCAGCCTCTACTTTGCCCTTTTCGGTTTATTTTGTGATAATGACCACCTTACTGTACGTTATGCCTTACATATAATCAAATGTTTCTGGTTAACATTGCCAGATTCCATGTATACTGCTTTAATCAACCACAGGGCTATCAAAACATTCAAATCACTTAAAAGATGACTGATCTAAGGATGACGAGGCAGTGCACACAGTCCATTCATCAGCAGTAATTACATTACATCACAAGCATGCAAGCCACAAGGCCCCACTCATTTAAGTAATGAGTGGGGCCCCCCCTCTATGCCTCTATGCCTAAATGAGAACCATGCATGTATGTCTGCAATCCCGTAGATGTCATGGAATCATAAACATTGTTATTCAACATTATAAGGGTGGTTTGGGAACACAGGACAGCATGTTCTTGTTGGGGTGCGGATTCATGCACTATTGTTCCTGAGTTTTATTTATAGAACAATTTAAGATTAATATATATATATATATATATATAATATATGATTCTAACAGGGTTGATGTTTTAATATTGTCTTACCGTCAATCTAAATCTTGACAATCTTTTCTTCTTGAAAGTATGACTGTCATTATGGTAGTTTTTTTTTTTTTTTTTTCTCAGAGTGTTTTTTTTTTTTATCATTTGTAGAACAATTTAAGATAAAAAATATGATGGTAACAGGGATGAAGTTTTAATATTGTTTTACTGACAAAACAAAAACAAAATGAAGAGTTAATTTCTTGAATGTATGACAGATTTTTTTCCATGTTTTTTAAACGCACAGAACAAAATAAGTTATGATGGTAACAGAGTTGCTGATTTAATATTGTATAACTGACAAACAACAAACAAGCTCAAGATACATTATTTTCGTAAAAGTAATATGGTGGCATTATGATATATTTTTATTTATAGAAGAATTTAAGCAAAGAAATATCATGGTAACAGGGTTGATGTAACTTAGTGACACAACTTCAAGCCTTAAAGTCTAATAAGTGTCTTCAAGTTTAATAATACTTAATAATACTTTGTCAAATAAATACACAGTATATTTTGTTTTCATCAAAAACAAAAGTGAATATTAGTTAAACACAGGGATGAGAATGTAATGGAATCATAAACATTGTCATTCAACATTATAATGATGGGCTGCAAACACAGGACAGCATGTTCTTGTTAAGAAGCAAATTCACACCCCCTTTTCCTGAGTCACGAACTGAACTGAGTCTTGTAAGATGGCAGAGAATCTATCATTGTGTATCCTTTTTTCTTCTTTCTTTGTTTTCAGTGTCCTGTTCTTTCCCAACTGACAGACCTCTAATTGGAACTGCAGACAGCCATCTTAAGTTTGTAATCGGACCGTATCTTTTCTCAATTAATGCACAATTGAACCGGATCAGAGTAGCGCAATTTAGCAAATCTGTTTTCTTTATTAGGGAATGTACGAAAACAAACAACCTAGCGCTTCATAATCGCAAGCATATGTGGAGAGACCACAAGGCCTTTCTGCACCTACACCAATGTCAAATTGGTAACTTCTGAGCATAAATCTATGACTTGTGCCAAAAGTCAAGATTTCAATCGGTCAAAGGACTCACTGCCTGATTGTATGACAGCCAGATTGGTGGGCACAAAGATGGCCTGCAACTGCAGAGCTCATCAGGTACAGAGATATTCAGAGGATTCATTTCCCTCTTCTTTTGTCTGTTTAAACAATTAAGGCCTGGACATGACAGAGAATTGGACGAGCGTCCCCTTCGAGGTCTCTGGTGTAAGATCCCGCTCCAGCCGTGATTAAGTGATGTCTTTTGGAGCTGGTGCCGGTTTAGTTATTTCTTTTGTTTTGGGCTCCAAGGAAAATCTCCACCAGAGCAGATGGTGGGGTAGGTAGGAGTGAAAGTGAGATGAAGGAAAGCGAGAGAGAGAGGTGACACATTTTCTCCGGGAAACCTCGGAGGGCTCATCACGGCATGTTGATCTTCCAACTGCTTCAGAATATTTTAGTGTTTTTCCTTCTTATTGCGACCCAAGAAACTTGCAGAGTTGCAGTCCAGTCCATCGCGAGTCCAATAATCATGTCAGATATTATCTACAGCTTCTACTTCTAGAAATGTTTAACTTTATAGATCAGGGAGAGTTAAAATGATTCAGTTGTAAAGGGACAAATGATGCATATATATATATATATTATTGTTGGTCAGTTTACATATGACTGGAAAATGGCTTAAGTGAAGGTAATAAAACAAAATTTACTTTAAAGAGGTAGTTCCCTTCAACTGTGTAATTTTTTACAATGAATAATGACCGGAACTTTCAATTTTCTAAAAGGACCATAAAAGCACCATAAAAGCAAAAGCACCATAAAAATATCAAAAGTACTTCATACTACTCTTGCAATATATTCCAAATCTCCTGAATCCATATGAAACTTTTTGTGAGGAAAAAATTTAATTCAAATCATCATTCATTGATGATCTTCCATCCATTGTTTCCTGGATCATTTGATCAGTTAGTTGAACTTGACAACCGAATCAATCTGATTCATGAACAATTCATTTACCCTAAATTGAAAGATTTTGTGTGTGAAATGTGCATGTGAATGTTTTCACGATCAAATCATGATTCATCAATAACTTTCATATTAAAATGTATTTTTAACTTATGAAAACATGTAAGAAGAACTGAATCCACAAGCAAGCGAAAATCACATACACTGGGTGATCTCATAAACGTGTTATGATGAAATTCTATATAATTCATCTTTATACTATATAATTCATCAAATACTCTAAAAGAAAAGAGAAGAAAAGGTGTTTTAGCTCAGTGTTCCTCTGCGCTGTAAAACAAAACAAACCAAAAAAAAAAAAAACGGTAATTTGTCTGGCAGCAGTTTCCAGAGAATGTCTGATAAAAAACAGAAAAATACTGTTGAATTAAAAAAAACATAGATAATAATTTGTTTCGTTTTTGTCATAGTGTGAACCACACAAATGTTTAGATGTTTTTTGCACACAAATTGCATGTTTTCTACTTTTTAGTTGACACTGTCTGTTTTCTACACTATACCAGAATATACCAAATGTTTTGTCTAGCTGAATGCTCTTGTGTATCACACTGAGCTTTATACAGATTTCAGCAGGTAAAACTTTACTAGCAAAAGTCAATACTGTAGTACACAAAAAGAAACATTTGGACATTTGGTCACACTTTATAATAGGTGTCCTTATCTACTATGTATCTACATCAAAAAAGAAGTACAGTGTAGTTATTGTATTCATATTGTATTGAAAAACACTTCTGCTGCTATTGACGTAGGATATGGGTAAGGTTAAGGGCAGGTTTAGTGGTATGGGTAGGTTTAAGGGTGGGTTAAGGGAAAGCTCAACATTGTAATTACAGCTGTATTTAGAAAAATAAGTACAATGTGTAAACATGTATTTACACAATAAGTGCATTTTATTAAATGATTCATATAATGTAATATAAAGCGGAACCAAACATTTTTTATTTATATATCACATTTATTTTTGTAGAAATGTATTAAATGTAAACTGAAAATTCCCAGTTGCTTGTTAATTTTTACATATTCTACAGTATGTCTTCCCCTAACACCACACATTCTTACATATCTTCCTATTGCTCTTCCACGACAAGCAACTGTGTATTTTCAGTTTATATGTAACATTTCTACAAAAATAAACTGCTGTTGCTGTTTAGGGATTCAGACGTTCCTGCATGTTCAAAAATGGCAGTGATTGGGCAAACTCCATATAGCCTACTGTATGCTACCAAACTTGATTGGTTGATTGGTAAGATTGTTATTCCTGTTTTATGACAATGGCAGGCCATTTGCCAATTCAGCAGACATTCCATTCCATGTCATAGGTATTTATGGAGTATACATGACAGTTTTTGATGAATTGGGTCAACTAAATGGATCATTTTGCATGTGAAGGCTCACACGATAAAAGAATGTTTAGAAGTTGTGGAGAGTTTGACAGTTTCATTGAAAATCAACTCATCAGTTTTGATCAACAAGCCATGTGTATTGACATGTTGTGTAAATTGTAGACAATTGTACTCACTCTTTTGCACACGTGCCAAAACACATGCAAATTGCTTAAATCAATAAGAAATCCAAATCTGATGTGAACAAGAAACTAATTGTTCAGAGACCTTGCCAGTTGCATAAACATAGCCTTTATGTTAGGACTGTCTTATGTACTAGTATGACCAACTAGTGGTTAGTCAAGGGGCAATCATTTTTAGTATCAAATTAGACCAATATATTTTTTTACGTAACTGATTTACAACAGTTATGAACAGTCTTAAAGAAAAAATGTGATGACTAACTTGTAAGACTAGTCCGTAACACTTTAGTATAGGGAACATGTATTCACTATTAACTACAACTTTTCCCTCAATAAACTCCTAATTTACTGCTTATTAATAGTTAGTAAGTTAGTTGTTAAGTTTAGGTATTTGGTAGGATTAAGAATGTAGAATAAGGTCATGCAGAATAAGGCATTAATATGTGCTTAATAAATACTAATAAACAGCCAATATCCTAATAATATGCATTCTAATAAGCAACTAGTTAAAAGACGCTAAAATAAAGTGTTACCGACTAGTCTTAGCACTTTATGCAACTGGCCCCTGAACTTTGGGTGTGTCTCAATCAGCTCCCTAGCTCCCGAGCTCGTGAATCAGTATATCGTGTACACGAATTTGGGCACTAGTAAAGACAGTAAAGGATGCTGGTTCACTACACATTTGGACACTTATGACTCTATTTCCGGCGACGTGACAACGTCAGTACTGGTATTTATGAACAACAGCAGAGCTGATATCTTTCTGACATTACTTGTAATGTTATTTAAAGTACATTGTTATAAATTCTTTGCTTGTTACATAAACGTGCAACATTTCAGCCGTAAATAAATTATAAATGTTACCTAAATTATGTTCATTACCTGTCTAGCGATGTATGTTTATGCTGAAATATAATAAAATAATGGTTTGTATTTTTAAAAAAATCTATCGCGCATCGTTATGTGTAGTGAGTAGGCTCACGTGATTTAAGTTTCCTGCTTCAGAACTTCCATTTAGGGAGCATAGTGAGCATCGATGCTCCCTGGTTTTCACAGTGCATTGTGGGATTTTTTAGGGAGCAAACGTTTCAGTGCCCTGGAACGATTCTGCGATTGAGACAGTCCTTAAAATGGCTGACTCCCTGATCAGTGCCCTGACTACTGAACTAGGGAACTGATTGAGACACACCCTTATTGTTTTGAGAAAAAAAGTCTAATTCGAGAATTGAGCCAAAGCAATTGAGAAAAACTGTAAAATCCTTCATGACATTGCTGAAACTCTTGGTGTATTGTTACAGGGTTGGTAGTTCAAAGTTCAAATGTATTAATGACAAAATACTTTTGATTAGTGATTAGACTTTGGGTGAGATCTGTGTATTAAAGGATTAGTTCACTTTCATATAAAATTTTCCTGATAATTTACTCACCCCCATGTCATCCAAGATGTTCATGTCTTTCTTTCTTCAGTCGAAAAGAAATTAAGGTTTTTGATGAAAACATTCCAGGATTATTCTTCTTATAATGGACTTCAATGGCCTCCAAACGGTTGAAGGTCAAAAGTATAGTTTCATTAAAGCTAACATTAAGTCAAGGATCAATAGCAAACAATGATCACCATAATGCTGACTTCAAACGAAACCTTTTCAATAAAACATCATCTAAACCTCAGTTAATTCTCAATTAACTTTTGTAGACATTTGATAGAAATACAGTACTGTAATGTGTAGTCAGTTTTGGTTTCTTTTTCTCTGTGTTCAGTTCCTGCCTGAGTTCCTAGTTAATTTCCTTGGTTATTAATTAGCTCTACATTTGTTCTGTTTCAGTCAGTCATCCTCTGTGTATTTAAGCCCTTAGTTTAACATGGTTGTGTTTGTTTATTCCCTGTTGTATGTATTAAAGACTATTTCTGTTGCATTCTCCATTGTCATGCAGTTATCTACAGAACCACAACATGACAAATAAGTCAATCTGGTTAGTAATAAGTTAAGCTGGTAATGCTGTTTGTGGAGTTGTTTAATCCTCCTCTGCTGACATCTTGAGACATTTAATGTCTTTTATTTTCATTTGATTTCATCTAAGGCTGTGGCTGGAAGTCAGTTGTAGTTCTAGTCTTTTTTTTTCTGTTCTTGTTGTTTCTCTTCCCTTCTTGTTGACAGGATGTGTTCATCATTAATGACACTCAGTGTCTGAATTCATTCACTTGTTTTCATTCACTCATCAAGTTGACTATAGTAAACTAAGGAACATACAATAAATGCTTTTTTATACTTTTATGGTGCTTTTTCATCCATTTTTTAAAGCTTGACACCCCCAGACATTTTTCAGTTTTATTATATTGAAAAGAGCAGACAGGATTTTCTTAAAAATTTCACCTTTTGTGTTCCACGGAAGATGGAAAGTCATACGAATTTGATGACAGATTTTTCATTTATTCCATTAAAGGGTTAGTTCACCCAAAAATGAAATTTCTGTCATTAATTACTCACCCTCATGTGGTTCCTTAAGACCTTTGTTCATCTTCGGAACACAAATAAAGATATTTTTCATGAAATCCGAGAGGTTTTTTTCATCCCCTATAGAAAGCAACATAATTACCACATTCAAGGTCCAGAAAAGCAGTAAAGTCAACGTTAAAATTGTCAACATGACAATTTCCGGCTCCTGCGTCAGCATCACACTCATGGATCGTGCTGCTCACGTGTACAGTGTCAGCCAATACCGAGTTGGCATTCTGATGTGGAACCCGGAAGCCTGCGCTGTCTATATACAATGTAAACAGTGTAGGGGAATGACAGAGGAGAGAAGAAAACATTAAGGTTGAACCACTGTAGTCACATTGACTATTTTAACAATGTCTTTACTACTTCTCTGAACCTTGAATGCAGTAATTATGTTGCTTTCTATGGTGGATAAAAAACCTCTCTGCTTTCATTCAAATATCTTAATTTGTGTTCCGAATATGAATGAAGGTCTTACGGGTTTGGAATGAGGGTGAGACAGAATTTTTATATTATGATGTATATCCTAGTGAAATGGCCAAATAAATAAAATAAAATAAATAAATAAAGCCAAAACAGATAATCCAACGAGCAAATACAATGCGACAGGGTGCATAGCACAAACAATACCGGACAATAAATGTGAGAAACAGAGGGACTAAATACACAATTATAACTAACTAAATACAGACAGGTCTTGGAGACATTAAAGCATGCCATAAAACATCCAGTTGTACAGTTTTTGTACATCCAGTTTTTAGTGCTTGCATTTTGCATTTGGATGATATAACTCCAACTTCCTTGACTCTTTCGGAACCTACTCCTACTGCTTTGTGTAATGTAAGCCACCACTGTTCTCCATCATCCTCTCTTTCTTTCTGGCTCCAGAAGTCTTGTGAAGAATTGCTGTCCACTTTTGGCCTTCAGACCAGGCCAGAGAACAGGTGGTGAAGCCATCTCCAACAGCTTTTCTTTCACTTTAGCTCTCTGCATATTCGAAAACAAGCCATGTGGCGCGCAGAGCCGTGCTGAAGGTGAAGGCAGGGCTGGGTCAACACGGGCACAGGATGGAGAAAGTCTTTCAGGAAATTCCTGCGCAGAACAAAACGTTTGACACAAAGCCTGGTCTTAAAACTGATTGCTACATTTCTTTTCTTTCGCTTTCACACTCTTTCTCTCCAGTGTTTTCTGTGCCATGTGTTTGATTTTCATTTTTTACGTACAAAGAAACTCAATGCCCCCTTTTTTTTATCATACTGAGCAGTGCTGCGTTGCAAACAGCACTGACCTTTTTACAGGACTGAACTTTGCTGTTACTGGAGGCCTTCTTACTAAACGATTTGAACACACATGATGGTAATTGACAGCGTATGTTCTTGTTGAAGTGCAATATGGAAACTATTCCTTCTCTCAAATGTAATTTCAAATCACAGGTGTCTAAATACATGAGAATCTGTGGAGTATTCCTTCATTCCAGTTGATGGGGTCAAGCGAATAAAAAGGGGGGAAGGATAATGACAGATGCAGTCACTCTGAAATGACTCCCCCAGAGTACAGTGGATTGGAAATATCTAAAAAATCTTTCTCTGGCTCACCCCAATGTCATTACTAAGTATTCAAATGAGTGGCGAATCATATCACTATGGCTCTGGGCTATTGAATGTGGTCCTCAATGTGACCCATTCACCTTACACTGAAAAAAATCTTAATGACATCTTTTTTTTTTTTTTATTAAATTAAAAAGTCTTCTGTTCAAGTGAAAACTTGAGTTGAGTACTTAGATGTTCTTAAGATTATCTTTTCTTATTTAGATTATCTTAAGAAGTACTAAAGAAGAATTTTTAGTATATTAAGTAAAAAATTAGTGCACAAAAATAGAGCACTTTAAGTACATTATGGAAGTGTACTTTTTTTTTTACCTGGGCGCTTCGGTCTGAGTGCTGTCATGCATCGGCTTACATTAAATTTTGTTGGTTTTGTGGCCAGTTGTCACCATATTCCGCTGAAATGAGACACCGATTCAATTTTTTGTAATGATAATTTGCATTTTATTACTTTTTGTTTAATTTTGGTGATAACTCTCACACTCACTCTGATGTTTGCTTTGGGCATTTTTTCTCAAAGGGAACATGCAGTATTATAGAAGAAGACACAGTAAGCTAGGCTGATTTTAGACTGAGTGCGGGTGAGAAGGCCAAGTTTTGAGAGTTACGTTCGCTACTGCTGTACATAGACTTAAAAAATTTTGTTTCATAGATTGTATATTTTTAGATATTTTTATCTGGAAAGTTAGACAAAAATACTTAAGGGCCCGGTTTCACAGACAGGGCTTAGCCTAAGCCAGGATTAGGTCTTAGTTCAATTAGGATATTTAAGTATCTTTTATAAATGTATACTAGAAAAAAACATTACTGGCTTTTTTTTCTTTTTTTTTTTGGGATGTATGGAAACCAGCAACACAAGTCCTAAAAACTGATCTTTTCAGCAGGACACTGACAAGCTTTCAGGAATCAGTTTGGAAGAAGTAATTTCAATGACAACACGTTAGGAAAAACTACGAAGACAGCTCTTGACCTACATGTCAGCTAAAGAAATTGAATTAAAGATCATCTTGTAGCATCTGGTGGAAAGATGGTCAGAAGCCATTTTGTTTAGATCGGAAATCAGATCACCAAATGATCTTTCTGGACACTGTGTACCTTTGTTAATTGACAAGTGGAAGATAAGTATTATTTTGAAGCATGTGTGGCCTTTTATGAATCCTTAAATTCAGGACTGCCTTGAAGGTTTGTTTTCCTTGACCCAGTTTATCTTGCACATTGGCATGTAGAAAACACAACTGCATTCATCGCATCCATTCTCACAGAAGTGAAAATTGTTTATTTTTGATGGTAGAATGAGCCGGTGTTCTGATGTAGAACCCGGGAGCACAATATTAAGGTTGAACCACTGTAGTCACATGGACTATTTTAACGATGTCTTTACAACCTTTCTGTGCTTTGAAATTTGGAATGACAATGCTGTGTATAGGGAGGCCAGAAACCTCTCGGATTTCATCAAAAATAACCTAATTTGTGTTCCAAAGATGAACGAAGGTCTTACGGGTTTGGAACGACATGAGGGTGAGTAATTAATGACAAAAAAATTCATTTTTGGGTGAACTAACCATGTAGTTGCAAAGTTATTTTAGTTAGTAGAATGTCTAATATGGACAATCGAAACAAAGTGTTACCTTATTTTTTTTTTTCAAAAGTTATTGCAGGCTACTTCAGGGGTGTCCAAACTTGCTGGAGGGCCACTGCCCTGCAGAGTTTAGCTCCAACCAGCTCCAAAACACCTGCCTGGAAGTTTCTGTATACCTAGTTAGGTCTTGATTAGCTGGTTCAGGTGTGTTTAATTGGGGTTGGAGCTAAACTCTGCAGGACAGCGGTCCTCCAGGACCGAGTTTGGACACCCCTGGGCTACTTGTTTAGCAAGGGCACAGTGATTTCTGTGAATAACTAAAAATCAAAATGACTTTTAAGCACAATATCATTTCCAATTCAGTTGAAATTTTGTCAGATTATGCAAAAGTGTTATTTGCTGTAATTTTGTGTATTTCACATACATAATATGCTAGCTGTAGGAAAGTCTATCCCTTTAATTGCACTTTCATACTTAACCACTAGAGAGCACTTTACTGATACCTATACACCTTTCCCTTTAAGGTCCCGATATACTCACAGAGAAGTTCTTTTTCGTTCTTTCACACTGCTGTAGATTATTATATTAGATGTATTATGTAAATATGTGCTATACACAATGTACACATGTTCACATGTACACAACAAAAATGGGAAAACAGCAAGCACTTTTTTAAAGAAAGCATAAGAAAAACATCTGATCAAAGCAACATGGATTTGCTTGTACAAGCTCTGCAATTCGGCACTCCAGTAAAGTCATGTCACGTTTATTGTATATAGCACTTTATACAATAGATTGCATAAAAGCATGTAGCTTTACAGTGAAAAACAGTGTCAGTGTATTTTATCAGAAGTACAACTTCATTTTATACTATAAAGCGAGTCTCCAGTGTGTTTGTGTTTTTACCCTTGGACATCTGACCTCGACGGACTGAACAGAAGAAATGAACCAGAGAAGAGTTTCACATGAATGAAGGCGGAGCCTCGCCGCACACCTTGTTATTATGTAATTGCCACGGACCAAAGGGAGTTCAAAGGTGTTTACCAGTCAGAGTTTGAAAGTTTGATTTCCGGAAAGTTGAACTCCTGAAACAAACACAAAACTTTGTTTTGGCCGGATTTTGTTCAAAATGATGTCATATCAGTTTGTTCTTTGATTTTGCTTGAAGTATATATTGGGGCCTTTAAGACCATGTGCTCTATACACTACACACACTGGGTCATGATTAGCATTTAACTTTAAAGCTGTGTGCGTTCGTGAAGAAAAGTATGTTTATTTCTCATTTTCAAGTAGAAACATGCACGTTAATGATGTTGATGTTATTATAATGATGTTGCATTCATCTTGTTAATGCAACATCATTAACAGTGATTTTAATGCACTGTCACCCTCTGGGAGAAGGTACAGAATTTCTTGCAAACTGAACCGGTTCAAAAATGTGTTTGTGCCAGTATCTATTAGGTTGTTGAATCTGGAGCAGTGACGCCCCTTGTTTTTTTTTTGTGTTTTTTTTTAAGGATATCTGTGATCGTTTGCATGGGTGTGTATGTTCATTGTGTGTATAGTACTTTTAATATTTTTAGGTGTACCAGGTGATGTTGGAATGTTGCTTTTGAGTGTACTCCAAATTTCCCTATCGGGGACAATAAAGTATATTTTCTTTATTTTATTTTTATTATGATTTATTATTAGCCTTAGCAAAACAATCAACCATTCTATTCTGAAAATGTTACAAATGTCATTTCCAAAACCATCATTTCCACAGTTGAAGAAACATCCAGCTAAGCTTTCTGCTGCACAAGGCATCTTTCATCCATTAGGTCATCCAGAAAAGTCTATGGATGCTAAACGCAGAGCTAGCATGTTGCTGTTAGTCATCTGAGGTGAAAAAGAGAGTGGTTTCCATCTTCTTTCATATGATTAATGTGCTATAGGACTATGAGCTTTGGCTTCAACAAAATCACACGCTCTGACTGGATCAATGGAAATAACATTGTGTTTATGTATTGTTTGTGTGCCGTTTCTCTGCTGGAGGCGACTCTCAAGAAATTGTTTTGGAAACACTGATTCTGTCTGTTTTTCTTTCAGATCGACATGTCTCTCCCACTGGGTTGAGATCTGACAAATCACATGGAGTGTTGTGTAGGAAATACCCTGATCTTCTCAGTGTCGGGATTCCCTGAGTGAGGGAGCTGATGGAGAGATGGCCTGCTTGGAGAAGATACCTGGCTCCCAAGAAAGCGTGTAAAAGAAAGAGAGAGAAGAAACAAGATTAATGGCTCTTGTCTCTGTATTGATTGGCTGGGTGATCGGTGAGTTGCGTTCATCAGGATGGTAATGGGATTACCAGTCTCTCGCCTGTTTTCATCTCTTCCAGCTCTCAGTTCATTTAGCATTAATTGGCCCAGATTCTGACCAGGATGATTTACTTTAGAGGGCATTTGGCATTACGGAGGGACACACATTTGTCACGTTACCCTTACCCAGTTTATCAATAATTCATAACCTTGAGCAGTGGTGTAGCACTTTTATTATTTTTTTAGTTATTATAGAATTAGTTATTATATTATTATAGTTTTTTTTTTTTCTTTTCTTCTTTTTTTTTTTTTTTTTTTTTTTTTACAGATGTTTTACGTATATTTTGGAATTACGCATTATGTTGTGTTTTTGGGTTAATGGAAATTTCTGTAAAATTGCTGGGTAATGTTCTGGCAGAAAATGACCAGTACATTTTCAGTTTTTTTTTTTTTTTTTTTTTTTTTTTTACAGTGTAGTAATAGTAGTATTACCAAAAACAAGAATAATATTAATGATTTATAAAACGGTTAGTTCCTGTCCTTGATTCTGATTGCTATGACCGCTTCACCCAACGGTTCTGTGTATCACTACACAACACCCTTAGCAACGTAAACTGTTTGTTTTCAATTGATATTGTTCATTGAAGCTTACTGTATTATGTAAAAGAGTATTGTGAGAAATCGAGTGAGCAAGTTTATTACCTGCATTTAGATTTAGCATTTTCCTTCAGGTCAGTCCTATGTTCATAATAAAACATCTGTTTAAATGTCCGATGTATTATCTTGTCCTTTTAACAGTTAACAGGGGTTTTCCCGTGACTGACAGCGCTAGTCAAAGCATTTGTCAGTTGTGTCTTGTTCCGTGTTCACAACAATTCAGTCTTTTCAATGTAAAAGTCTTCGCTACTGACTGACACACTCATAAAGACAGTCTTTGCCGCCATTTAATGGTGTAATAATGTAACTTCTGTTGCTGTTCACAGTCAGGGACTATTTTTTCCGCCGGAAGGAAGGCTTTTAGTGAAAGTTTACTTCATGAAAATTGCATTGATACATATTTTTTGCTTTAATATTTGTATTGTGTGGTAACCGTTTTATAAAAGCAATAAGGTACTCAAGGCTAGTGCTGTATCATATTTATTGTATATGCTTACATATACAATAAATATGAATATGCAATGATGTCAATAGTAAATATATATATATATATATATATATATATATATAATATGTTTTTCACAAAACATATTGCACTAAAGAAATTTCAATTTAATTTTTGAATTTCCTTGAAATTAAATTTAATAAATTCTTCTTCCTGTCATTCAAAGTCAAATTCCAATGTAACATCCTGTAAGATGTGGCCAGTTCCCTTTAAATTCCCTTTAAATATTGAATGAATTAAGCATCTTTGTTTGTGTATGTGTAACTATGGTTACATTTAATGAAAGGAATCGTCCCTTATGGAAAGAAAATATATTACCCTATATATGAATGATCAATATATTACATGATTTAACAGTATATTTGAAAATATTCAGAAATATTTTCATAAATATATTACAATATATTGAATAATACATAAGGAATTGCCGCTTTTCATATATTGAAAAATATGTGATAATATATTTACTAATATATCATAATGTATGTAATTTTATATTCAGTAATATACTTCATAATATATAGATTTATATGTGATCAAATATGGCACTGCATGCATAATATATTGCAGATATATTTACTCATGTAGTATAAACACATATATTGTAAAATATATTATAATATTTCTTATATTTTATAATCATTTACATTTTAAACGTTTCATATTTTTAAGTTAGTTAACAAAAGCACACCTGCATGTACTAAAGTTTCTACCAAAGATACTATCACTGTGCTATAGCATACACAGCCATTACTTTTTAAATAAAGTTATTATAGTCTTAATGGTATTGAGCCAATCATCAACCTAACCACAGGCTCTACTCTTCAGCACAATAGTAACCCCAAAAATTCACACATACCAGAAAACCTTTTAAATTTCAAAATAATACAACTTTAAACACTAACAGATCTCCCCCTATATCAATATTGAGCAAAACACATGAAATAGCACTTAATTTTAACATTTACTCTCCTTTAACAGTCAGAAGCAAAGCATGCTGGGAACTAAAAGTCTGTTGTAACCACTGATTGTAACTCATTCCATGAATGTGTGTATATACAGGTGCTGGTCATATAATTAGAATATCATCAGATTTATTTATTTCACTAATTCCATTCAAAAAGTGAAACTTGTATATTATATTCATTCATTACACACAGACTGATATATTTCAAATGTTTATTTCTTTTAATTTTGATGAATATAACTGACAACTAAGGAAAATCCCAAATTCAGTATCTCAGAAAATTAGAATATTGTGAAAAGGTTCAATATTGAAGACACCTGGTGCCACACTCTAATCAGCTAATTAACTCAAAACACCTGCAAAGGCCTTTAAATGGTCTCTCAGTCTAGTTCTGTAGGCTACACAATCATGGGGAAGACTGCTGACTTGACAGTTGTCCAAAAGACAACTATTGACACCTTGCACAAGGAGGGCAAGACACAAAAGGTCATTGCAAAAGAGGCTGGCTGTTCACAGAGCTCTGTGTCCAAGCACATTAATAGAGAGGTGAAGGGAAGGAAAAGATGTGGTAGAAAAAAAGTGTACAAGCAATAGGGATAACCGCACCCTGGAGAGGATTGTAAAACAAAACCCATTCAAAAATGTGGGGGAGATTCACAAAGAGTGGACTGCAGCTGGAGTCAGTGCTTCAAGAACCACTACGCAGATGTATGCAAGACATGGGTTTCAGCTGTCGCATTCCTTGTGTCAAGCCACTCTTGAACAACAGACAGCGTCAGAAGCGTCTCGCCTGGGCTAAAGACAAAAAGGACTGGACTGCTGCTGAGTGGTCCAAAGTTATGTTCTCTGATGAAAGTGAATTTTGCATTTCCTTTGGAAATCAGGGTCCCAGAGTCTGGAGGAAGAGAGGAGAGGCACACAATCCACGTTGCTTGAGGTCCAGTGTAAAGTTTCCACAGTCAGTGATGCTTTGGGGTGCCATGTCATCTGCTGGTGTTGGTCCACTGTGTTGTCAGAGGTCCAAGGTCAACGCAGCCGTATACCAGGAAGTTTTAGAGCACTTCATGCTTCCTGCTGCTGACCAACTTTATGGAGATGCAGATTTCATTTTCCAACAGGACTTGGCACCTGCACACAGTGCCAAAGCTACCAGTACCTGGTTTAAGGACCATGGTATCCCTGTTCTTAATTGGCCAGCAAACTCACCTGACCTTAACCCCATAGAAAATCTATGGGGTATTGTGAAGAGGAAGATGCGATATGCCAGACCCAACAATGCAGAAGAGCTGAAGGCCACTATCAGAGCAACCTGGGCTCTTATAACACCTGAGCAGTGCCACAGACTGATCGACTCCATGCCACGCCGTATTGCTGCAGTAATTCAGGCAAAAGGAGCCCCAACTAAGTATTGAGTGCTGTACATGCTCATACTTTTCATGTTCATACTTTTCAGTTGGCCAAGATTTCTAAAAATCCTTTCTTTGTATTGGTCTTAAGTAATATTCTAATTTTCTGAGATACTGAATTTGGGATTTTCCTTAGTTGTCAGTTATAATCATCAAAATTAAAAGAAATAAACATTTGAAATATATCAGTCTGTGTGTAATGAATAAATATAATGTACAAGTTTCACTTTTTGAATGGAATTAGTGAAATAAATCAACTTTTTGATGATATTCTAATTATATGACCAGCACCTGTATGTGTGTACAATACATTCACATTTATATGGGAACATGTATGTGCAGTATATGTACACAATAAAGGATAAAACTTTATGAATGTAATGCTATTTTTGTCTTCATTTATAAATATTTTATATGTATCAACATGTAGCCATACATTGTCAATGCATATATTGCAGTATATTGAAAAATATAAGCACAAGTTTCCCATATATGGAAATGTATTAAGTAATATATCGCATTATATTTTGCAGTATATTCCCATGTATTTTTTGTTCCGTAAGGGATTTGATCACAGAATAAGAGGATAACAGTAAGAATATTAATAATCAAACACTATGTCTGATACAGCTGTGGCACAGCAAGTTTTCCTCTGGCTTCAGAACATTTTTTCAAATGACTTGAATTTAATTCCAAAATGGATTAGCAGAATGTTTGTGATGCTTATGAGCAAGAAACATAGTTATTGAAATGTTTGAAGTGTTCATAAAGAACACTCTCACTAACAATATTTCCATCTTGGAAGAATCTTATGAACAAAATGCACATGCACATCTGGTTGTAAGTCTTTGGGGACAAAAAAGAAGAAAACAAATGGACACTGCACTCTGCAAAAAAAAAAAAAAAAAAACCCACATAACAAAAAAAAAAAAAAAAAAAAAAAGCTTAGAAACTTTTAAATTTCAAAACAGGATGAGATAAATGACAAAACTAATGAAGGATAGTTTTGTGTTACCGGCTGAATCATTTCATTGCTCATCCGTCTTTCACAGACCATATGCTACATATAAAAAGCTTCAATCCAATTGGCTGTTTTTCTGGTAATTCCAGGAGTCAGTGTCAAAGGGTCAAAGTTTGGCTAGTTAAGACATGGTCCTGTTAGCCACTGAAAATATATGTAACTACACCATCTGGTTCTACAAAAAACACCTCACTGCATTGGAAATATGTTGAGCTGTTTATTATGTGGATGTACACGTGTGTCTGTGGTTGAAACCACATATATATTTCAGCACAACTGATCGAGGACATTTAGTGACAAGGACACTCACATGCACACATAAAAAATGAGACCAATTTAGCAGTACTCCAGTGAGCCATGAAAATTACCGCAACACATTTTCATTTGCTTTATTTTGGTTCAGTTTGATAGTCAGCAGATTCATTTCTCTTCCCTATCCATCTTCTATTCGCCAAAAACCCTTTAGTTTGTGCACAGTTAAGGGCTTTAAGATTTGAACCAATCTCATTAAATGATTGGGCATTTAATTAATCACAATTAATTGCAATATTTGCTGAGTTAAACCCATTACCTTGTAGTCAGGGGCGAAGTAAACATTATATAACACTAGAAATTTATAATTTAGCACTCACTCACACCTTTGAAGAAATAATAATCATATTTTAATAGTTTTATTTTGCTTGCCGCCAGGATGAAGATAAAAAAAATGAAGCCTCCTACCTAAAACAGCAATTTTAAGATGTCCAAATGGCCGCCTAATGATTGCGGCAACAATTCTTTTGATTTTCTTGTCAGATCTTAGTACTTCAGCTGCCCTCAGGCTTATCTTGAGTGATCCACTGTATACACATAAACTAAAGCTCAATCTTGCAACCAAAGTCCCGTCAGTAAACCCAGAGCTCCTTTAATTACAAACCAATGTGTATTTGTGAATGTTCCCAAAATCCTCCCAGCACGTGTTGGGACCTAAATTGGACACTGGACTTGTTGCAGGAAGCTTAATTCTTGCTGACAGGCCAGGCACGGACCACGGAGCAGTTACTTTGAACGCAGCTATGAGAAGAGTGAGGTATTAAAGCGAGCTGTAAAGTTTGCAGAGAGAGAGCTGTTGATTTGTGTGAACGCCTCACTGTTGAAACCAGCCAAGTAAAGTTGTGAGGGTGGCCTGCAGTCGATGACTTTAGGTAAAACTTGTAATCTGCGGCTTTATACCACTCAAAGCTGTTCATGACCTCACCACCCCATTTAAAGTGATTCATTCATTGTCTTCCTGTAAAACCACATGTCCTTAAAATCCCAACCTGGACTTTAGACCCATTTCCCCATAACCAGAGCACTGGTCAGCCAGTCTGTTGGCATACATACATTGAATTGGTTGTATTAGGTTGCATAATAGCAATGTTTTTATGTAAATAAAATTGTGGAAAATGGTGACCAAACAGATTTTTGCTGATTTGGACAGTCTGTTGGCTTTTAATTGTCTTCAACCAAAACTAACGTTTATATCTTTCTATCACTCTCTTATATGCGCCCCTTTTTCTTTTGGTTGGAAACCTATAATAAAGTCACCGAGAGGCATTTTGAATTTTATAGTCTTTTTTTTTTCCTTCTAGCTTTGTGGTTTTCGGAGAATGTCCCTGTATTGGGTTTGGCAGGGCAAACTCCTCTCTTTTTCTAGCTCTGGAAAAGTATAGTAATGCAGTAAAGCATGTATTGATGTTTATTTTTATAATTTGGGTTGGTGAGATGGGGCAAGTTGAGAGGAGTTTAATGGTGTTCAAATTCCCAGGGGTCAAAGAGACCCAAGTTTTAACAGACCCACCTGAGAGACTGCATTTCATTGTATTCAATAGAAATCCATAAAAAAAAAAGTGCAACAATAGAGACAGGACACAGAGGATTTAAAAAAGAAACAAAAAATTCTGTTTTTTATTATTGTAAAATACATACAGGAGAAAACAAATCCAGAACAACAACAACAAACATCAATTTCATCTTACAAACATATTCCATGAAAATACGGATAAGCCAGAGAAACTCTGCCAAGGGATTGGCAGGGACAAAACTGTACAAAATATGGGACCCAGACAAGCTCTTCTTGAAGTATTAAGTTCTTCAAGACTCCTTGAATGTATTCAGTGGGTTAACACTCAAAAAAAAAAAAAAAAAAAACTTGTTTCATGTTTCACAAGCTTAAGGGGAAAGGATTTTTTAATTCTCTCATAGGTTTCCTGAAAAAATACTCTCTCCATATACATATAAATACATTTGTGCTGTGCAAATTGCAAGTGTAAGGTCATCCTTACAATCTAGAACCATCAAATATACCAGGACATACATTGGAAGACTACAGCCATGGTACAAAGCATCTGTGTGAACAAGAATTTGCATGTTTTGTGAGTGTAGATGTGTGCCCGCGTGTAAAGAAAGTGATTATGTTCATCCCAACCCATTGTAAACATAGACGTGCCATCGTCTTGAGTCCATTCTTTCTATTCTAGTGTGGGTAATCTGACTTGTTGAGCCAGTACAATGTGTTTGTAAAAGCAACATAGCAAAGAGTCCCAGCTATACATATCATCTGACATATCAGAGACCTAAACTAATACAGCTGCCTCTGGTGGTAGACAAAAGCCCAGGCTGTCTTTAAAGCGCTTAATAAAAGCCCGGCTCTTTCTCACTGGAAGAAAGCCAGTGAAGAAACCACAAACTTTGATAAATAATATTACACAAAATATCAAAATAGTTTCAGGGAGCCAGCTTCCCAATATTTAAACAAGTATTTTTTACCTTTCTTTTTTATGTTCATCACTTCAATGTATTCGAAGTGTTTTCTCTTAATGAAATATTATTATTATTATTTTTTTTTTTACCTTTGTTCTAGTTACTGTGCGATAAATAAAAAGACAAGGCATTGTTTTGCTATTACATGTCACAAATGCCCTCAAAAGTATTCCCTGACTCTTTGATCCTGTACACTATTATACATGGTACGAACTGAGGCTGAGGAGTGACCGAATCCACCATCATTGGTGGGGGGAAAACAGTAAAAAAAAAAAAAAAAAAAAAAAAAAAGCCTGTCATCTGACATTAGCAGGCACCAACCCCAACCGATGAGAGTTGCTCTTCAGGGTTCCGCATGGTTCTACCATTTCCCTGGGATTGGCGTACCGCACTCGTACCACGCAACGTAGGTGATGTGGGAGTTTCCACCTATCTGGCCAAAGTGGACTGGCTCTTGTCTCATTGCTCTGTAGAAACCTGAAAATCATCAAGAAAGGCATTAGACTTTGAGCCAAGCAAAATATTATCTCACCCCCATGTTTGAAACCCATAATAGGTTCTTTCACGCAGTATCAGAATTACGTAATTAAGTGAATCCTGAAATTTAAAATGTCCTCATAGGACTCATAATTACAACTTGTAAATTCTGCATTTTCTGAGAGCTCCCACTTGACCACTGCAGGTTTGTTTTGCTGTTTGATAGTGTTAGTGCCATTAAAAACTCATCATTCTGAGTCTGAGGATGTGAACAGCTCTGAGTAAAACATCAACGGGTTGTCATCTCATAATTAAGTTAAATACAACATGCTGTGAGTGCAGCAAAAGTCAGCATGGGAACTTAAGATTTAAAGCTTCAAAGAAGCAAAGGTAAAAGTTTCATAAAAGTGGTTTATATGACTTGTATCTCAATATCTACACAGTGTATATCTATCACAGTATATCAAGTTTTTAGAAGTCATACGATAGATGTGTGAATAGCAAAAATTAATTTTCACTGAAGATCTTCCCCTCTAGTGAGCTGTTAACTGCTGCAAACGGATCATTGATTCAATGAGTTCAGAAGTGGCTCAATACATTTTCAGAATTAATCATTATAAAGGGTTTTGTGAACTTGATCAACTGGTTCAAAAGAAAGTTTCGTTCTGTGTTTGGAATGCCAAAAAGGTGAGCAAATAATTATATATATATTGGTTATGTTAACTAAAAGCACAGTAACGTTATATCAGTGGTTCCTTGCGGTTCTAATACCTGGCCTGGTTGGTAGCTGGTCTGCAGGAAGCTGAGTGCCCGTTCTGCCATCCAGGAATGAGTCCACAAACTGGCAGTGGTCTTCACCATGACCCGTCTGGTCTCCAATATTGTAGAATTTACCTAAAGGAACAGGAAAGAAACGAGCTGCCAATTTATAATCTGTTCCAGCATAAAATGAAGTCAACGTATGGATCTGTTTTCTGAAGACTGACCGTTGAGGGAGTCGCTTAGGTAGATCTTGTACCGTAGGGAGTTGCAGAGTTGGATGCCAACAAATTTGCGGTACCACGTCCTCTTCACATACTGCTTCCCGTTACACTCCGAATAGGAGTCAGTTTTGAAGGGGAACTGGGTCCAAATGGCATCTTTACCTGAAAGGCATGCCGAGAAACTCCAAGATGTTATTTTATGAACTGACAAGGCCAGATATTATGTTCTGGCACAGATTGAGCAAAACAATGTTTCTTTCAGTGGTCTTTTGAAAAGATCACTGGAGTACAGACCCCTTTTTTGTTTATACACATGTTAGAAAAGGCCTGCTGGACACTAGGAGCTGAGGGGCTGCTCCATTAGTCTGTGTTTCCATTGGCTCCTGTCATAACCTCATCTTACTATTGGCTGACTTCACTCTCTATATCCATTGTTCATTACACTGTCAATTTTGTATGGAATAGACAATACACAAGAAGAAATTGAGAGAGATGAATATCAAACTGGCCCATTGTTGCAACTCACTGAGTGCAAGAAAGCAACCAAGGCCTTTATTTGAGAACAGGGATGGAGGAGGATGGTGTTATCCATTTGCCACTCTTGGGTAAATGTTTTATCTGGCGGAGAACTTGGTATGGAAGAAGTGAACTCATAGGAAGTCTCCACAGCTCCTTTACTCGTTCGTTTTCTTACTTTTCCTCTACCAGGACTGCTTGTTATATTATCCATTTATTCAACAGATAGGAATTTGTCACCTGAGAAAAATGGGGTGCAAAGAAGAAACACGTACCTGAGACGTTCTCGCTCACTCGTGGATCCGCTGCAAGAGAAAACAAAGCGCAAATGAGGAGAAATCAGAAATTATGGTTTTGTTTTACAGCCACCTGGTCGTAGAGACGATCAAAATGATCTGTAGACCGCAGCAAAGTTACAGACACAAATCGGCCAACTCTGCATTGGCTATCCATGGGTGGGCAAAGTGCCTTGAGCAAAAAAAAAAGTACAATAAATTCCAACAAGCAGAAAATACTGCTCTTTCAGCGGATTTTGAATCTCCCTTATGAAGAGAGATCAGCTGGCATGAACTAACCTGCTGGATCTGCCAAAGCTATAGGGGAGAGACTGAGCCTCAGGGGCTTTGGCGGTAAAATCTCATCATTCAGTTTTCCTCTATTTCTTTCCCGTCATCGCACATATGGACTCTCTTTCCTTCCTAGTTGCCTTTGCCCTGCTTTCCATTCTGTTGCTAGACTCTTTCTTTATGCAAGCCAGACGAGGTTTAAAACTAAAGCCTCCTCCCATAAAACATGTGGATGATATGGGTCTTTATTTGCTCCTTATTTATGATATGTTGTTAGTGAGCTTGTAAAGCAGGGAAAGGTTGGCTGTGTGACAGCACTCCAGGGGTGCATCAGCAGGCAGTGATGGGGCCAAACGTTACGACAGTATGGGGACATGCTGGAGTCATTATGTTAACGACAAACAACTCATTACATATACTGTATCTCTAAGAGATAAAGGAGAGGTCACAAATATTGGATGACTTGCACAAGCCACAAGCAATTTGCAGCTCTTCCCTGGGGATATTTGCATTCTACACCTAATGTATGACTTTAAAACATATTTCATGTTAATAGTGGGATTGGGTTAGAATACAATGACTCATGAATTAACTATGACCAAAATAAACAAACATTCAGATAGCTCCAGGATTTCTCGTTCACATTAAAATGGCAGATATTTTAAAGTATGAATATGACAAGATAAGATCACAATTCTCTTGGAAATAAATGTTATAAGGGCCTGTGACGTAAGAGTGTCCACAATAAAGAAAAGGAAAAATCTTTTTTCCCCTAGTTTAAAACACATGTGCCAAAAAAATGTACTTTTTGTATTCATGGTTTTGTATGCTTTTAAAACAACTTTTTTAAGAAAGCTGAAATGTAATTACCTCACAAACCATCAAGTAAAAAAATAAATTCCTTACACCTTGAATAATGTGAATGTACACAACTTAAATATAGATTTTTAAAATAAAAAGTAAGGATGTCGGAGTTGATCTCAACGGTATCGGGGCCAATTAAGCATTTTTGATCGGTATCGGCTATCCAATCCTTTTTTTGTCAGCTGTCACGCAGGTGTTGTGTAGTATGGCGATATGCACCTTCAAGCAGGTTAGCCAACCGCCATTAAAAGGGAAAGAAGCAGCTCAAATGTGCATGCGTGATGCGCAAGAGCCAATGAGGTCTGTTCTAGCGCGTCACACACACACACGTTCTCAAGCTTCAATATTTAGCATGTTCAATGCGCATTTTTGTAATGAATCACTCTAAAGTCATTTAATTATTGTTTACTTTTATCGGCCATGCAGTGACGCCAGACTATCTGAGACATCGTTGTTTTAAGGTGCTGCTATGGGTTGCGTCTTGCTTTGGACTTTGGATAGACTGGAATTCTGACACAGCGAGCTTCATGTTTTTTTTTTTTTTCTTTTTGTTGCAATTATTCTGCTTATTGTACATATAAAATGTAAGAAGTTTATATCAGTAGTCCCATATTTATAACCACACAGTCTGTTTACAATGTCTACCTTTGTGACAGATGTTTACATCTACCAATGTCTTTACACAGTGTGTGTATATATATGTATATATATATATATATATATATATACACACACACACACACACACACACACACAAACCTTGCCTTGTCCAAAAAGGGTCAAATTAAATTAGATTTGGGGGACAAAAGTTCAAATAAGCAGGGAGTATATTTTGTTAAAATATGTTTTTTTTTTTTTTTTTCTTCTAAGAAGTAATTCTATAAAATAAAATAAAAAAAGAAAACACATTACCAGACTCTGTGTTGAAAGACACTGGTTCGCTGGGTGGCCCTTCACCAAGCTCATTCTTGGGCTTCACCTTGAATTCATAACTGTAAGGTAAGAAAAACACAGGTGATGTGACATTGCATTTCTGCTTTGATCCACATAAAACCATTAAGTATATTCATTTCAGATCTAATGTTATGCTCCTGACAAAGCAAGGAGTCTGCTTAATCCAAAATTATTAAAATGGACTTCTGTATTGGAAACCTAGTGGGCTGTTGTCAAATTCTGAGTAAAATGAGGTTCTTATTTCCCGTCTTCTGAGCCCTGACACTTGATATATTTATTCTGCAGAGTCTGAGGACTCAAATCCTGTGGCCCCCTTTTAATGGATCCTCCATGTGTGATGTAGAGACATAATCAAGGCCCACGTGCCTCGAGACGCAGTCCATAGGAAGCCCTGGTTTATATTGTGTCACCAGATCTTGAGCCTATATTCAGCCTCATTAAAAAGCTAGCAAGCGTGGCAGCTTCCCTACAGCCAGACCACAGTGCACACATCCAACACCTTGTCCAGACATCAGGATGCGTGCAAGTCCTAACACCCCTGGTATTTGACACCCACATCAACTAAAATACATCTATCAAATTCCACAGAGTGCCTTAAATAGAGAGGTTAGCGTTCTGCATTGCGACTGTACCTGCTCTCTGGTTTGAGGTTCTCCACAGCCGTATGAGTCTGGTTCGTGGTCAGAATAGAAACCTGTTCACCATCAGGACCTTTAGCAGTTGAGATGACCTCATATTCTGTGAAAAGGCAAATGACAAGGAAATGGGTTAAGAACTGACTGGTCACAGTTGAGGGTTATTGTTGGACCAAAGTCGAGAGTTCCGACAGTTGTTTCTGACAGTTCAAAGTTGACACGGACCGACTGATCGAAGTTGAGGGCTAGTGTTTGACAAATCAAAATTGACCAATCAAACTTGAAGGTTAATGTTTGACCAATCAAAGTTGAGAGTTAGTGTTTTATCAATCAAAGGCATTTTAGTGTTTGACCCATGCTGATCAAAGTAGAGGGTTAGTGTTTGTCAGATGAATGTTGACCAAAGTAGAGGGTTAGTGTTTGAACAATCAAAGTTGAGGGTTAGTGTTTGACTGGTCAAAGTTGACCAATCACAGTTGCAGGTTAGTATTTGACTGATAAAAGTCAAGGGTTAGCGTTTGACTGATCAAAGTTGACCAATCACAGTAGAAGGTTAGTGTTTGATCGGTCAAAGACAAGGGTTAGTGTTTGACTCATCTAAGTCATGAGTTAGTTTTTGATTCATCAGAGTTGACCAATCAATCAACCAATCAAAGTTGTGGGTGAGTGTTTGACTGATCACACTTGTGGGTTAGTGTGGGTTAGACTATAGGTTTCCTTTGAGGATCCATTCCTCAGTCCTACCTGTTGTTTCATTATCGGTTTTCTCCCAATCGAGAATAATGAAGGAGGGGCATCCTTCCACGGTTACAACAGTGAGGTTGGATGGGGCTGTTCTTGGAGGGTTGGTGACATTTTGTTCTCCACCCTCCTCCTCAGGGAAGTAACTCAGAGAGGTAGTGATGGAGCAGGGCTCATCTGGCTTCTTATCTGTCTTATAGACCACATGTGGAGCTGGACAACAACACATTTGTGTTTAAATTCAGACACTTATTTTCTTTGCTTCAGCTCTGAAACTCAAATTAGCATCATTCAGAGTGCTTGACATGCATGGCTACAGTGATTAAGAAAGTCTCATTACCAATGTAGCGTTCTTTGCCCATGGCATCAATTTTAGAAGCAGGAACAGAGCTGAATACTGAAGAGTTCTCCCATGTCTCAAATCGGGGTGCTAGGACACCAAAAATATGAACAGTGTCAATAATATCAAACCTATGGTTAACAGTTTTCACCAGGGTATTTTTATACACCATGTAAAAATATAAAAAAGCAGAATATTGAAGAATATTATAAAATACGCCCATGAAGACAAACCTGCCACTGCAGGAGCAGATGTTGTCTTTGTTTTGGATGGTTTTGCTGTAACAGGTGGCAGCTTGGGTTTCAAGATAGAAGCTTTGTCCTGATTCAGGTCTGTTATCTTGTCTGCCGTGTACATAAATGAGTGAATACATCAAATGTTTTAAACATATCTTCCTAAGTTGTGTTAATTGGCAGAAAAGTCTTGTCAAAACACATTTTTAATTCACATTTTTGTAGTCTAAGCATCAGTTGTTACGATTCACAAACCATTTTTCACTCCTGGGGTAGACAAAACCTTTCTGTTTGTACAGTACTTTTAAATTCAATGAACTTTTTACCCACCTAATCCTCCAGGCTTGCCCACAAGATTAGGCTTTTTTGGTGGAATAGGAAGGCGTGCAGCTGGAGGACCTGCAATGATGGAAGTGAAAGTGATGAAGTGAAGTCAGGCAAGAATCATGTATTCTTCTCTCCCTTTTCCTTCATCTGTATACAGTAATATATGAACTAACAAGGATGCAGTAAGCACCAAAAACTCCAAATAAAGCAGTAAGAGGTCAGAAGTAGCCCTTCCTTTTGCCACACAACCCATTTATTATAGTACATATTACCTCTTGGTCATATTTTTAGGAAATTTGATAATTATTTCCACTGCTATGCAAATGACACTCAGCTCAATTTGTCCTCCTAGCCTAATTCTTCTCTACTTTCTTCTTCCCTCTTGGACTGTTTAGAAGAGATCAAATCCTGGTTCTCGTGCAGTTTTCTCAAGCTAAATTCTGATAAAACTGAGGTTCTTCTTGTTGGCACTAAATCCAATTTGGAAAAAATCGACAGCTTTCCACTGACTATTGATAATTCCATAACTTTCCCATCTTCTCAGGTTAAGAGGTTGGGTGTCATGATTGATAGTAGCTTGTCTTTTGAAACACAGTTATTGATGTCACTCAGTCCACATATTTACGGAACATCAATCGTCTTCGTCAATTCTTACACCAATACCACAGCCATTCTTGTACATGCTCTAGTTACTTCACACATTGATTACTGCAACTCTCTCCTATTTGGGTTACCATTCAAAATTCTCCATAAACTAATTCTCATGAAAAACAGTGGAACACATCACTATCAGCCTCAGCTTGGTTTAACTGCTTTTTCAGCAAAGCAGAAGGCATTTATAAGTTTAATGCACAATATCCCTTTCTTTTAAATTTTTTGGGGTTGAATGAGTTCGACACCTCTTCGATGTTAGATTGTTTATCAACACATAAGGATTATTAAGCCAGAGTGCCAAAGTGAAAACCTACTGCATATTCTAAAATATGTCACTCTAAAATGAAAACATGTTATCCTTCTCTGTTATACAGTAAAATATCTAATATCTAATAATCAAGTAATACATCCAACTTTAACAGCAGAAAGCTTCTCAAAGTATATTCATTCAGAATATGGAACAATAGATGAAATGTATTTGACCACACTGTGGTTCAGAATAAGGACATGAAATCTAAGATGTAAACAGTGATTTTCAAATCCTTCTCCTGATCTATGGAAACTAGGGTATCTCATACTCTAAGTAATAAAATTGAGTATGCTTGTTTACTTTTGAGAACCTGCAATTTGGATGCTTTGCTAAATGTAAGTAGCAAACTGAGAGGTCAAACTCACTTGTGAAGTTAATTGGAAATAAAAGAAAATTGCTTGTTTTCTTTCTCATTGCATGGATGAAGTCTAACCATTGGCACTTCAACCACCTTTCAACCACCCTTCTTGAAGTACAGCCAAAAACAAACAGACAAGAGTACGTGGACCCTTCCCAGGAAAACTAATTCAATTTACATCCAAGGCTCCATTTGTGAAACCCTCAGTTCATCTCAAGGCAATCAAACGGAGCTCAGCTCACTAAACCCTGTGGTATGAGTAAAAATTGCAAAGCTGGGTGGCGAAAAAGCCAAACTTTGCTGAAAATAACCAAAAGACCAACAGATGTCATACTTTTACAGAGGGAAAGCCATTTTCAGAGAGGTAGCTAGGGATTTCGGTGGTGATGCCCAATGTTTTGGGTGATCTAAAATTCTTGTGGTATCATGACAGTGGCTAGACAATTTCAGCCATTCAAACAAATCTGCCATAAGACCTCTCTTCAATGAAAGCCACCAACAATCTCCACAAATCTCTGGCTTTTGGTCAGAAGCTTCATGCCAACAAATTGTGCTAATTAAAATGATCCTTTTTTGTTGTATTCCACTGTTTTTGCACAAGCTATAAGATGGCATCACTTTGCAGAGCCTATTGCAGACCTGGGATTGTTTTGTTTGTGTAGGCTACTGCATAGTCTTGCAAAGTACACCAGATTGCATAAGTCTGCTGCATCTTCCAAAACCAAGTCTAGTCAGAACCGATATGCTGTGTGAATTGAGTTCACTGCATATTTTGTGGCTGTTATTGTGATGTTACCTGATCTGTATGTCAACTAGATGCTAAATCAATTCTATCGTGCAGTTGCTTTAATGGAGTTCAATTCTTAGTGCTAAAGCCATTCTTATTACGTCCCCCTCCAAAGTTTTCCACGAATTTTGACTTTTTTACTTTGTTTAAAATAACTGTAATGTGAATTAATAGGTTGTGGATAAATACAAAAATGTTATAATCTTTCAGCCTTTTTTGTTTTTGCTACACAGATAAACAATATGGCAGATTGAAAAAGACCTCATACCACATAGAAGCTCGTGACTACAATAAAGCATGCAAGTAGTCATGCACACAATGAACTTTAACCAGAAGCAGCTACAGTCCTCTGCAGAAGGGAGTTTCAAACATTATTGCTGAAATGCACAAATAAAAGAGCCACAGAATGTTATGAGACAGTTTAGGACATTGCGGTGGGTTTCTGTGTCCTCCAAAAGACATGTTTTTCTCTTGAAAATAAATGTCCTACAGCACCATGATGGTTTAGAAATGAAAGAAACCAATCTGGGGAAAAGCTTTGACAATTACACCACAAAGCTCGCGGCAGCATGGGATCTGCAGAAGCTTGCAAAACGACAACAAACGTTGAAGACAACAGGCAGATTTGCGAGCAAATGGGTTGACTGGTGAATGAGTGGACGGATGAATGGACAGACACAAATTTGCAGGAGATTATGGATGGGAAGGACACCAACATGGGCATATGGGCTACATCACAAACAGAATTTCTGCAGGTTAATGATGGCTAACACACACAGAGGACAAGTTGGCTCTGTTTACCCATTCTTGATCTGGACCACATGACTGGTTTGGGGTGAGAAAGTCCCTTATGGTGTTCACCGTTAGCTGTTGGAGGGGAAAAGAGTGGATGTTATGGAGAAAAGGAAGACTAAGGTAGCATCATGTTGTTTTTGCTGAGGTGCACAGCAGCTGAAGAAAACTGGGATTTACATAGAGAGTTATAGGTGGCCGCTCAACTGCCTGAGGGGAAGAGAGGCCTTTCAAGATCAGATTAGTGCAAATGCTGGCGGTCTGCATGCCCATCGGGCTAAATCACACATACTTCACTGACAGTAAAGCTGTCAGGTGTGACAGAGCATGATGGCTGGTTTGCACACACACCACGTTTCAAAGGAGAAAACTCGGCTCTTTAAGAGAAACTCCCCCAAAAGAATGGCAACCAAAAGAACGCAATGCAAAAAAAAAAAAAAAAGTATTTTTGGTGTTTCTTAAGTTAGGCATGTTAGATTTTTATAAATCTAAAATACATAAAACTAATATAAAAGAAAAGCAGAAAAGAAAATGCAAAACAAAAAGGGGAAAAAAGAGAAAAAGACTAGAGTAAGAGGGGTAAGAGTAATGTCTTTTACCCCCATATCTTCTGGAGGAGTCACCGAGCCTGGGGGAAGAAGGTCTCATGCCATTAGAGAAAGTGAAAGGGTATCTGCTCAGTGATGTCTGGTTCTTGGTGGTCACTGTTAGGAGTGAATCGTTGGGTTTGGGTGGAAGTGAAGAGATGGAGTCTCTCCGGATGCTCTTACCTAGATAAAAAAGAAACAACAACAGCAGCTTTGGTTATGCCTTGTCGGCTCTAGGAAGTGAAGTGCATGCTGGGGCAGGTATTGTACAATAATGTAAGAGCTGCTATGTGTTAAAAAGTTTTGTTGTCTGTGGGCTGATGAGAGGCGTCATTTTAGCTAGTCGTGTTTCAACGTACTGTCAAGGTTTTCTTTAAGTGTTGATTCTTATCTTCAAATGCTAAATTAAACTACCAGTATAGTACATTCTTTCAGCAAAAGGAAATAACATGAACTCCATTCCAGAACAAGTGATCTGCCTTGCTGCCTATAAAGGCGCCATCCTAACTGAAATGACACTCGTAAGTGTCTTTGACTTATAACTTGACTTATAATTGATTTCATTAGAGTCTCATGCTAGCATGTTGCTAAGGTAGCAGTGCAACATTTCAATAGACATAAAAAAATAAATAAATTTAACTTTTTTACTGATACATTTTGGTAATTATTCCTAATTATAACATTCCTGCTATCACTGAACTTGCATAGGAACACCTACATTGCCTAAAACTACTGTCTTTGTTGGCAGCGTACTAGGACTTGAAACAGACATTATTGTTTATAGTAAAACTGGATGATGTGTGAACTTAGCAATAATAATGTCAATGTTCTGACTACAGTAAGGCTAAATCTGTTGTGTTGGTGATTGCAGTAAAGTGCAGCAGTGCATTCCTGTGAAAGCAAAACATGGTGTAGGAGAGGATACAGGAAAGCTGTGATTTCAGACAATAACACAGACATGATATACACCGATGGGACAGTTGTGATAGCTTGCCTGACAGAGCAAATAAATGAGAGGATTATGTGAACTGATGTCACCGGTTCTTGCTGTTTTTACTGGCCGTCTTGCTCACACTGACTAGAGACAGTTCTTCCTTTAATCCATTGAGCCGGAGTGTGAAATAATGTCTGTTTGTGGCTAAAGTTACCGAATTACTGCATTTGATTGAAACGTGGTTTGAACATCCATTAATTTCCTGTGTATCACTTTTCTCCAAAACCACCCAAAAAAAAGAGGAGAATGAATTGAATTAAGCTTTGAAGTCTGATATTCTGGTGTTTAGTCTAAGTTTGCTGTGGTAGAACGTTTAGCCAAAGGTTGAACGGTAAGTGCCAAAATACCCAAGTATCTGTGTGGTAAATAGTGAATCGCTGAAGCAATATGTTATTTTCTCATTACCTGTCAACCATCAACTTAAAAAAATAAGAAGGAAACATAGGAATTACCAGAGGAACTATGTGGCATCTGAGTGGCACTAGGTGCCCTGGTTTGAGGGTGTCCGTGTAGGGGTGTCCGGGTACTGCTGGGTAAGGAATTGGGGGTAGGGGTGACTGAAGGACGGGAGAGTTTAGTGGGTAGGTGATGGGGAAGGACAGGAGGTATCTCCACCAGCTGAGAGGAGTCATTTCTAACATGGCTGTCTGAATCTGTTTAAGAGAAAGGAGCAGATAAGCCCTTTATACTGGAAAAGCCAAGTCATTCCAGCTCAAGGTGGTCTAGTTGGTCAACCAGTTGACGATGGAACATGGTTATCCATCTCACCAGCTTAACCAAAGTGTTCTAGCAGCTCAATACAGGTTAACCAACATGGCCTACGAGGCTCCACCAGGTGGTAGGACAACTGATAATCCATCTAGACCAGCTTGTACCAGCTGTTTGGACCACCTTAAACTGGTTTGGCCTGGATTTTCCAGCAGGACTGACTGTTGAGACCATGATTAGATTTCCAGTAAGATTAAAATTAAGATAAGATTTCCAACTGGGTGGATTGTAGATTAGTGCTGTTAAGAATGTTTGGTAGTTGTTTGAATTGCCATGATATTAAATACGTTTGTAAGAGTTTCTCAGTTCCATCCCATCGAGTTGTGATGGTATGGATGCTTAAGTGCCTGTTACTGACGTTGAGCATTTGTCTTGACAGTTTTGTCAAGGGGGGTTGAGAATTAACTTATTGAATTTGGTCTCATAATCAGTTTGGCTCCAAGTGGAAAAACACAGAGAGAGTTGTAATGTTATCTTATCCAGAGTTCAGAGACAGAGGAAGACAGGAAAGGAGGCGGGACTCCCAGAATTCTGCCTTTCCCTGCTAGAACTAATACCATGGGACTGATTCTTTCTCTACATGCAGTGACTTCATGCAGACTGAACGAAGGCCAGCAGATCAAGATGCAAAGACTCTGAAAATGAATGAAAGGGTCAAGGAAATCAGAGAAAGAGATGGAAGATGAAAAACAAGATGAGGTTCAGAAAAAGAGGTTAAAGAGTGAACCTATGAAAAAAGCTGATACTAAAAACACATGTAATGATACCAGTCTTTGTACAGTATCGTAATAGTGTACTGATTAAATCTGGTACATGAGTGCTGACTGACAGGCCGAAACTGATTGACTACTCAAATATTGATATCATGATACTATGAACTTACTCTGCCAATACCATGGTACAATGATGGCATCACATGATAATACCATGGTACTCTGATGCATATACAATGGTGTTTACCATGTTCAAAACATATAATTAAAAATATAACATATAAAATACATATAATTTATATTTAGTGGAATAAGATTTAATTGTGCCATAATTTAATGCTAATTTTAACACACACACACACATATATATATATATATATATATATATATATATATATATATATTATTAATGAATAATTCTGGGGTACTTTGAGGTATTTATCACTTATTGGGATTCATTTGGAAACATTAATTCTTAATATTATGGAAAATATTCCCAGTAACACAGAGGAACAAAGAGAAAGAATGACAGAAATAAAGACATAAGAGTGCCATTTATGTCCACAGTAATAAAACAGATGGGGGACTGAAGAAACCAAACATTTTAACAGTTATGATGTGATCGACAGGTGATGAAATGAAAGGGGACTGAATGGGCAGAGATGAGCGTGACAGAGAGAGAGCTGATTGGTGGACACAGAGTCTGACTGGTGTGATGGGTGGAGCGTGAGCAGGCCTACAGAGACCGCGCCAATGCGTGACCATGCGTGACCGCAGAGGGGTTTTTGCTACACAGCACCCTGGGAAAACTTACACTCACAATTCCTCCTCACTGTGGAGTCGACCGGTCAGGAATCCTCATCATGGCAGGATTGGGACTTTCTAACTCAACGTTCTTACAAGGCATGCCAGCATGCAGCCAATCATAACAGCGGATGACTTTAATCCCCGCCCACACCCAGCAAAGCGATTACCAACTGACTGCTCATAAGCAAAACTTCAAAACAAAATTTCTCTCGGTTACCCAATGGGAGCTGCGGCCATTTTGGCTCATTGGCTCTTGGAGCAGCCACAGTTCCTTGCTGACCCATTGGTGGAGCTGTGGGAAATAGTGCAATGTTTTGTAAATGGAAAAAAAAAAAAAATAAAGAGAGAAAATGAGCAGGCATCCCCAACAAGACTCTTGAGAGGGAGAGAGTATTAAATGTCTTTACTGTGAGCATGACTTCGATTGACTGCAATAAAACCCTGTATGAAAGAAGAGTGCAGATACAAAGAGTGAGAGGGAAAATTACCAAAAGATGTCTTTGGATCTCCATTAACGCCGGTGTTTTTGTGCAGTCCTGGCTGGCTTATGTTGTGGAGAGCTAGAAAGAAGATTGTGAAGGAAGAAACCAACACAAAACACTTTCAAACGGATAGAAAAAAAGAACAGTACTGAATATAGTTTGATCATTTTACATATGGACTGAAAAAAATTAAACCAAAAATGAACAATCTGTCATGATTTACTCTGACTTGCAAGTAATCATGTAGCATACAGTGACCAGGATTTGTCAAGCTATAAAAAGGGCTATCAAGATTTAAAAATGATAAAAAAAACACCTTAAAAAAACACCCCAAAGTATATTTTTTTCAGCATAATATCTATAGAGAATTATAAAATACAAGTAAGCCATTTGTTGGTTTGATTCCCAAAGAGTAAACACTGTCACTTTACTATCAAAACATTGCTTTGCTTGTTTGAGGATTCCAACCTGCCCAGCATGGCAACACTGCCTCAACCAGTGGCGTGAGTTTGGGGCAGAGCTATCTGTTTAACTAATGGCAGACTGTGGTCATAAGAAGCAAAAATTACACAGTTCACCTAAATTTCAGTATGTTCCTCACACAAAGCTACCTGAATACTTCAAATGCCCTGAAACTACTTGATACTTGATAAAAGGTGCTTTGTTTTTAAAGTTTGACAGCCGTCGATATATGCTTTTATTGAATGGAAAACAACAAAGTGTTTTCTTTTGTGATCCATGGAAGAAAGTAAGTCATTAGGGTGAGTAAATGATGACAGAATTATCTTGTTTGCTTTACTGCATATTGGGCAATTCTTAAAAGTAGTAGTTGATGGTCTTACCATGTCGAGGTGGGAACAGACTGCTGTGAGGTCCAGCCTGTAAAAAGAGGGTTGCACACATTTTTTTCTACCCTCTTTAAAAACGAAGTGTAGAGTGAAAGAACACAGAACAGCATTCTGTCTTCATATCATGTAAAAGAACTCTGCAATCAGGGTCTCTCCACTGTGTCTAAAGTGTTCCTGAAATGCCCTGACAGGCATGTATTATTTCCTGCCTCCACTGAGAAGATTGAGTACCTTACACACATACACATGCCAACAACTGGATTCTTGACTCAAGAGATTGAGAATACTGTATGTGAGAAAGTGTTTGCTCGCAGGCACAGTTCTTTATGTCCATGACAGTTCATAAATAGATCAGGATGGACAACAAACTAAGAAAGGCAGTCTTGCTAAAGCATGGTGGGAGACCAGCTAAACCATCTTAAGCAAGCTTAGACCAGCAAACCAGGCTTGTTTTAACTGCTTTTTTTCAGCAGGGATGGAAGAGAAAAGGACAAAAAGTAAGAGAATAGAGTGCTAGCATTATATTATTGCAGCGGCTATTTGCACTAACGATTGCTCTAGCGATAGATGCTATTTACACCAAGTGACAATAGCAGCATTTTCTTAGTGATATTCTATTTACACTAAGTGAAAATAGCGATAGATTCTATTTACACCATGTAAAAGTATCAGTTCTTTACAATAAGAGTAAATAGTAATTAGATGCTATCTATACTTTATATTAGCAGATACTATTTGCACCTATATTTATTAAAATTATTAAATGGACGCTGCCTTATTGGGAGAATAAAAACCCTCCCTACACCTTCCCAATAAACACTTTTAATATTATTGAACACTCGTTTGCATTTTATTTCCACTTTTAGAACAGTATTTTCATTTTTATTGAAAATAAACGCGAACTCGGCAAAAGGCGGATTCGAACCCGGTCTGAGAGCCTTACTCACTACCGCTGCGCCACTGAAAACATTGAATTCCATGCGTCTTTTTTAAAACTTGAGTGGCCCAAACAGACATTGGTGGGCGGAGCTAGTGTAAATAGCGTTTGCCAACAAGGGACGCTATTTGCACTTAGTGTAAATAGACACGCCGTTATATTATTTGCTTATTTTAAAGTATTTACATTTTCTGAGGAAAATGTGAGTGGTGCAAAACTGGGTGGTATCAGGGCGTTGCGATGTGAGTTACGATGGTGTTCTGGATGGTTATCAGGGCGTTGCAAATGACTTCACATGTTGGTTACTTATTACTTAAATCAAAAGGTTCCACCCTCATATCTCTATGATATTCTCATTTAATTTTTGCGACCAGATCTGCTGTGTTGTTTTGTGGCGCCAAAGCCAGGAAAAAAAGAAGAAGAAAAAAAACACAGATCAGTGAGATCTTTTTGTCTCAGAATGTGAACATGGTTTGAATTAAATAACGTCAACATCACAAAAACACTTAAAGCTGTGCATGGCATGTGGTTTTGCCTGTTAAAGTCATTAAATTGACACTTGACAGTCCTCTATAGTATATAAAAGTTGTTATGAAACAACGCTACATACCAAAGTCTTGACAATGGATCTGTTGGGCTTGTAGTTTATCTGCATGTTTTTGTCTGAAAACAAAACAGTGGCAATGCAAGTTAGACTTGATCATCTTTGAGTTTCTCAGGCAAAATAACTTTGAATGGATGATTTAGGGTATCTTTTACCTCCCATGTTGGTGTTGTGGATCACTGGCTTGCTCCACATTCCACTACGGTCGTCTTTGTTGGATCGAACACCAAATTCGTAGGGTGTGTTGGGCTTGAGGTTGTCGATCACGGTATCAGAGGTGGGGCAGGTCTGGTAAATCCACTTCCTGTTTCTTTCTCTATAGCGGATGGTGTAATGCCTGATTCAAAGACACATTGGTTAGTAGACAAAAGGTTCAAGAGTCATTTGCACACCCTAGTTATGGCTAGTTATAATAAATCATCAAATGATACTTATAAACTGGTTTTCTGTCACCATAACAGTGGTCAGGCATTAAACAAAGGGGCTGATGTTAAGTTTATAAAGAGCACTGGTACACGACTTTAGCTCCCAACTGTTTTGGTGCAGGTCAACATTTCCAATGGCCTTTCCAAAAGTCTCCCCTTAACAGAGGAAAAAAAGTTCACATACTTCTCTATATGAAAACCAGAGTGATTTAGGGAGGCTGAGAGTATGTCAGTGCGTCCCAACAGTGCCTGTATCCTCAAAAAGCGTTTAAACATGTAGACATACACTACACCTGCAGTGGCAAGAATCCATATCCCACACATTTTTTTTCTCTGTATAGAAAAACATTACACTCATTGAATGGCTCTCTCGGTTACGTGACACAAATCCAGTATCCTGTCAGTGCAATGAGAACATTGAATAAAACCTGCACTGCACTGCAAGGCTTCTGAGGATGGGACCCCTAAATACTGGAGACAGGGTGCCATGATATTTCATTATTGTTTTTTTCCCATGTTTTTCAAGTTAAATGGTCCCTAAATATGAAGTGAAGTAAATTAAGTCTTCCTCAGGGATTTAGGACACTCATATGGAATATGTTGGTGGAGGAAAAAGTAAAATCCAGATGTTGTGTGTGTAACCCACCCGTCCTCCAAGCAGTCGTTCATGATGTTTCCCTCGTAGGGTGTCTTTAAGTAGGTTCCCCAGGATAGCAGCACAGATGTCGGCGTGACTGAATCGATCACCAAGTGAAGAGGTTTGTCCAGGTTCACCTTACCTGTTTTAAACCATTAATCAAACTTAGCAAAGGAATATGTTTTCTAGCTAATGCTAAGTGAATGTTTCTCACTGGTTCAATAGCACATCTGTTGCATATTTTACACAAAATATATGTCATGGACTGTTTCGATTTTTCGATACTTTTTTTGTTTTGTTTTTAATGCATGCTACCTGTGCAATGCTTCTTCACATCATTGGTTGGGATGGGCTGAACAGCCACCAGATACTTGGGCTCAGCATCTGTGAAAGCAAGTATCTCAAGTTATTTAGGAGTTCAAACAAAACCATAAAAAAGGGCAATTTCATGGTGCAATGCAAGTTCCTTTCATGAACTTCCGGACAACATAAATGAAATAAGCAAGGAAAAAACAAGAAAAGAAATGTACAGGCGTCCACTGTGTGTCAAGGTTAAGTTTCATAAAATCAGATAAATTGACCTTTTTATGGCATGGCGAGGTTAGTTTAGGTTGTAAAAAATACATTTTACCTTGAAAAAATATATGATTAAGTTATTTACACATTTAAAAGATATGAAATTAGTTTTGCTTGTTACACCAGATGACCACACAACTCAACAATTTAAAAATGGCATAATAGTTAGGTATCACATGTGATTTAATGTAGTTTTTTTTTTTTTTTTTATCTTTTCTTTATCTTGTATACTCTTATTTGTCACTGACCCACAATTCCAAAAGATTCTGGTGGAGGTTTGTTTAGTAAAATGTCTCGAGTTGATTAATGTGAAGCTTTTCACACAGTTTATAGCCCTGTGATGACAAAGGTTTGCTAAACATCCGTGTTTCCAATGTAACAGAATTAAACAGCACATTTGCCAAAATTTGATTTGTTGGGGTGATAAGTTTGTTATTTATTCCTTTCTAACAGTTATGAATATGTACACAGGGAAACTCATTTAGCCAAAAAAATAAAAGCCCATTAGGGTGATACAAAATGTGCCAGTACCAAAGTCCACAACAATCTGGACATTTATGAGTATATGTGCATGTGGCATGTCAGGTTGGGAAGATGCCAATAACTGCTTTCGGCCATCTGTTGTGCACGTGTATCATATTGAAATCTCAGCACACACTGTAAATTCTAGAGCAGTGATTGTTCAGTCTGCGGCCAATATTGAATAATGATGTGACTGTGTGCTCCTATGCTGGATTGCGTAGGTAAAGAAGCCAAAACTCAGAGGCCCTTCCTTTTGGAACAAACAATTCTTTGTTTGCAAGCTTCTGGATAAGGGTATAAGCATTGATGTATAATTTTGTTCTGCTTGCGTCAGTGCTTTCCATTGTGGAGAACTTCAAAGGCTTTGACTTGGAGGTTGACTCTTGAGATCTTGTCCACTACAATCTTAAATCGCTTGTTGTTTATTGTCCACACTAGTGGCCAGAATTGGGTTTTCTAGGATATTAAACTTCTGTCCGACACTAATGAGCAGAATCAAAGCTTGTTTCTGCCAAGGGATAAAACAATTTAAAAGATAATTGTGACTTTTTATCTCACAATTCTGACTTTTTTACTCACAATTCTGACTTTATATCACACAATTCTGACTTTATAACTCCCAATTGCGACTTATATCACACAAGTCTGAAAAAAGTCAGAATTGCGAGATGTAAACTCGCAATTGCGAGAAAAAAAAGTAAGAATTGTGAGATAAAAAGTCTCAATTACTTTTTATATTTTTTTATTCGGTTGCAGAAACAAGCTTCCATAGATAACTGATAAATGACCAATATTAAAATTCTGTACAACGCTAATAATTATTTTCGTGTTATAGTCATTAACCGATAAATGGATGACCTTAAACTTCTACACAAAAGCAGATAATTATTTTCATGTTGTGGCTGAAAACTGAAAAATGGCAGTTAGTAAAATTCAATCTAACTTGACTGAAATAAAGGTATCACAGCATAATAAATGTAAGTTATAAAAATGGATATTCATTTTAAAATTTGCTAGAAGTTACATTTAACAGTGTTGTTAAAATATTATTGTTTTTAAAGATTAACTTTAACTGAGTATTACATGACAGGAAAGGTAATCTTAATGTAAAAATATGGAAATGAGCATGAACAATATAACTATGCAATATAATCCCTAATATCATCCGATAACCAATATGTAGTCTCACGTAGCCAGATCTTCAGACTGAAAGCATAAGGTCTGGACTCTATCTCAGCTTTTATTGGCCAAAGACCGCCCAAGAGGATGTTTGACTGACATGTAACGCAACCAATCACAGTTCCGCGTCATGTTTAGGGGCGTGAAAATGTAAAGTCGATGTCCCTACAATAACAGTCCGGCGTGCATCTAAAAACTAATTCATTCAAAAATGTTGTGCAAGTTTACTGCAACAATGGAGCCGCGAACTTCACAAACTATTGAAAATCCAGCATTTAGTTGATCCTGATAAGCGCTCATTGTCACAGTTGTAAACACGACAACATTCTTCTTCTACGAGGGGGTTTGGCGTCACGGCATTTGTTTCCAGGCGGACCGTTAAAGAACACGACGCACACGTCTCCCCGACATCCTGAGACTGAGACTAACCAATATGTTACTGATAAAGCCACAAGCAATTGAACTTTGTTATACCTGCACAGAAGCAAAATGAAGCACCTGGCGTGAGCTCATTTAGTAAAAACTTACATTAGCTTTAGGGTCCCTCTGACCTGACCCTAACCTCCTCACAATGAACTCTGGTATTGTAGCTTCTGGGAGAATGATGATGAATGGACAACAGGAAGTTATTTTACAGAAAAAAATAACTGTTTAATCTTACTCGGAGTAATATGTGACCTTTTTACCTTGTCAAACATGATCTGTGGCTTTTTTGTGATGACAAATACTGTGGTTACCAAAGCTTTAACAAATAGCATTCATTTTGGGTTCAATTACAGTTTATGTTTTCAAATAATGGAAGAGTTGGCGCAAACATAGGTGTGCAAATCAAGACGGTGGTTTTGATGGGTTAAGGCATCATCCATTTGTGGTTACTACTCCAGTCCTGTGCTAACCCACAAAACAACATTAGTGATTGTTTTGTGGGCTTCCTTCAGGCTCTTGAGTGAAATAACAGCTGACTGTGGTCAAACTCTTACTTACCAATCTCGGTTTCATAGGGTTCCCCATTTTCTGGAAGTTGGATGAACTGTTTGGAGAACATGCTGGAACCATAGCCTAAGATGTAACCCTCAAGTTTGATGTCAGGGTTGGGTCGAACAAACTTCAAAACTATGGTATCCCCAGTGGCGTTGATCCGAACCTTCATATTCTGTCTTCTTACTGCGTAGAGGAAAAAGTAGTGTTTGAAAAACTTTTAATTGGCTTAAGAAACAGTGCTGCAACTCTTCAAACGCTCTGTGTTTCTTTGTTTGACATTCAACGGCAGTAAAGAGGAATTGCACAAAAATAGTGACTTTCAGAACACTGCAATGAATAAATGATTAATTACTTAAAGAGTAAAGAGTAAGACTTTATGTTTCCCATGTGTTGGATGGGCTTTGTGAATTTATGAGGTTTATTGATTTATGTGGCCAAAGGGGAATGGAAGAGCACACTTTTGAGGAGTGCAAAAGTGTGTGCCATGAAAATATTCGTCGAGGTAAATCAAGGACGATGGCTTTCACAGTTGAGCTCCTCATCACTTCACTCAAAGCACAGTAGCATATGGACCTCCAATATTACGCCACAGTTACGCAGCATTATATTTACCAAAGTTATGAGCCTTTGAGGTTTTGTACAGACACACATTGACACAGACACTCATTTAAAGTGATCTGATCATTATCTTTTCACATCTGTGCCAAGCAATTCATTATAAATTACCTCCTTTTATACCAGTGTCATCTTTCACTGCCATTTCACTGGATAATTTGCAGCATGGAAAATGTTTCGAGTCGGTTTCAGGCCCATTCTAAATCCAATAAGCCACCAAGCTGAGCTGAGATTTTTCCGCTTCCACCTTTTTCCCATCAATCAGAACTGTTTAACGATTACGCTGAGTTAAAGAGGCCACGAAACGTCCTCCTTAAACTGATTTAAACTGGTTGGTCTCTGCTTTTGGAAAGTGATGTGTGTATTTAACTTTATAAGTAGTTGCAAGCTTGGCAGGTCAAGCTCATCACCCCAATCTGTCAAAGTCACAATGAAGCACCAACTTAACCGGAGATCTCATTAATCAGGCTCATTAAAGGGACAGTTCACCCAAAAATTAAAATTCTGTCATTTACTCACCTTCATGTCACTCCAAAATCATTTGAAGTCTGTAGAGCAACATATTTGAACTTCTGAAAAAATCTTCATGCAAATCTTTTCCAAACAGCGTGACAACCAAAAAGGCACCATAAAAGAGGTTTATATGACAGTGAACAGCATTACACCAGCTTTGTGTGAGAAAGTTAAGTCATTATTTATTTATCTGTTAACTCAAGAACTGCTGTAACCATGAGTTGAAAGCAAGAACTGGATCAGTGAAAGAATAATTATTTTGAGCCAATTCTTTTGAATGATCTAGTTTATCCATTCACGAATGAATCAGTCAGTCCAGAACTTGTGAACTGGATAAACCAGTGCATTTAAAGGCACAGACTAAATAAAAAACTATTTATTCATTGATCCTTGAGTTCAACTCACTGATTTAGTTGCAGTAGTTCTGCAGTTAACAGCTCAACAAAGCGGAAGATTTTCAGTAAATAATGACGTAAATTTGGTTTGCTCCTCACACAAAGCTATCGTATGACTTCAGAAGAATCTGATAAAAAGAAGTAAATTTAAACTGATATTGTTTGGAAATAAGCTGCATGAGATTTTTTTATTTGTTAGCTATATTTTTTTTGTGTTTCTAAGCTGTTTAAGAAGACACCTTTCAGATCGCCCTACAGTGAAGTGAAGGTGGAAAATCTACAGGCTAATTCAGTAACTTGTCTTCTTAACACCTGGTATTAAGATGCATTTTGGTAGATCACAAGTGGACGAGAGAGACACATACCCACATCTATACCTGGTGTTTTAATCCATCTTTTTTGTCTACTTTCAACCGCTTTTGTCCGAGTTCTCGAATGAGTTCAAGGGGAGGGTCTTTGGGAGGGTAAATGTATGTGCTTCTTCAGAAATTTTGATTCAAATGGTGAAATAACGTGCGTAAATTACCTATGACCGTGACCAGAGACAACGGGAAAACATACAGAGAGCATCAGCTTTCATTTCTGCTTTGACAGGCGTGAGACCTCGCTGAACACGGTAAGTGCATGTTAGAAAACAGAAATGTTTAGAGAACATTGTGCTTAGTACATTTTTCGTCTTCAAACCTAACTTATGGCTTTAACTGGCAAAGTTTAAATCCCATCTGGCTAGCGTGCTTCCCATAATGTTTATTGTGTCAGTAGGCGGTCTTTAGCGGCTGTTCGAACATTTTCGACCACATGAGTATCTACACCACGAACACAATCCGGTCTAATGCGTTTTCGACTACCTCTGGAAGTGGTCGAAAGTGGACAAGCTCAAAACGTTTTACATCCCGTTAACACCTGTATTTAGCGTTGTCCACTTGTGATCCGATCGACCAAAACGCATCTTAACACCAGGTGTAAGCAGGGCCGTAGAAATCAGTTAACCAAACAGAAGACCCTGGGATCATTGTAAAATAAACTTCTCAGTGGAGAGCACTTTAAGATTAACTCTATTTTAGATGTTCTTTAAGATTACAACAATGTACCATCTCACTTTGATAAACTATAATTAAAAGGCAGGTGCAGTCTTGTTCCTTCTGTTCTATTCTTTCAGATGTCTTTTTCAGTTGCTAAATCATGTTAGTGTAGCTTTAGACTGTGGCCATGAGTCACGGACAGGCTGAACACTTGCGGTTGAGTGATGCTGTTGATTTATCTGTTCACACCATGCTTGTCACCACAGAGGTTTTAAAAGCCATAGCTGAGGGATATTTTCCATTCCCAAAATATAATAGACAAATACTCTGACAAGAATCGTAAAATGTTGCTTTGCAGTTACAAGAGTTTTACCATACCAGTGGAGGAGGGATGGACAATGGTTTAACCTCTGTGGTCAAGGGCAAAGTAAAACACAAACACATTTTTCACGCTGGTCAAATCATGAAGTGTTTTGAAAGCCTCTAAATCTGGTGGTTTTCTCTGAAGACAAACACATTCTTATTACAAAATGAAAAAGCCAAAATTTTATATTACATTTCAACGTCAAAAGAAAAAACATTTCCCATTCCTAATGGATTGAATAACTTGACTAACAATACGTTTTTAGCCAAGTCACATTGTGCACTTCACTTTGCGAAGTAAATAAAGTTATCACCGATTAACTAGTATTTTTCACACCAAAGGTTAATTGAAAATTTTGTTTACAGTCACTTGAATTGCAAGTGGATGAAAATGTGTTTTGAATACAAAGATCTGATGTTGTACCTTAAAAAGCCAGAAAAGCAGAGGCTCGGTGAATAGTACAGATATGGAGGGGAAGCAAAGGGGGGAGGTATATCTCATTTGACACCACTGACAAGCATAATCATGCATGCTCTTTCCTGGCTCTGATGTTGAATGATTTCCAGGCTCAGACTGATCAGCCCCTGTCCAAAGCCCTGCCCCAAGCTGTGTTCTGTCAGATACGGTTCGCTTTTTGCTTTTGCATGAATACGGTCCAGTTTTTATTGGACGTCTGGCACTTTTTCCACTTGAAACATAATTTACAAACACACTGATTTCTAGAAGGGTCAGTTTGATTCACAGCATTCCTCCTGGACTGAAGCCATGCTACACAAGGCTCTTGCCAAGTCTGCATTCAAAATCAGTCCAATTTATCAAATCAATCTCAAACAATTTCAGTTTTTTTTCTTCATGTTCAAGACTTTAAATAAGCAAATTCAAGAAAACTAAAAGTGATCGTTGGCTTCACAATGAATGACCACCAAAGCTTAGAGGGTTAGTTCACCCTCATGTCATCCAAATCTTTATGTCTTTCTTTCTTCTGTGGAAGACAATAAGATAATATTTTAATTTTTTTTTTGTTTTTGTTTTTGTCTATACAATGAACTTCAGTTGGGTCCAAAGTTGTTTTGTCATTGTATGGACAAAAACAGTTCAAAACATTGTTCAAAATATCTTCATTTGCAGATGAAAAAGTCAATGGAATGACATTAGAATAAGTAAATTCATTTTTTGGTAAACTATTCCTTTTAGTCAGCACTTTTCATGGAAAATTCAGAAATCTGGTCTTTATGCAAAACTCCAGACCCTTTCGCACCACATTAGAGGACAAACATGACCCAAATATCCAAGGAGATGATTTAAAAATGGCACTAAACTTCAGAAGAAGCAAATCACCTGAGGGCGCGGAGGGAGTGTAAATCTAATGTTTTCCCAGACTTCAGCAAATCATTCGTCTTTCAGGCACATTTACAACAGTCCTGATCTCTGCACTCAACAGCTGCTCCATCTACCCCCCCCCCCAATCCTTTCATCCACTTTGTCTTGTTCTGACTTTTTGGAGGTGTTCATCTAGACACATTTTAATATTAACAACCAGTATTAGTAGCGTACAGTCAACCCTTGATTGCTAACATCACTCCTAAACATGTTCAAAATTCAATGCTTTTTTCCCCAAGAACATTTGGCTACAGTTCCCAGGGTGCATTGTGAGCCTCTATTCCTCATTTTTACAGTACAGCTGCCTGCACATGTGTTGTTAAGCCATCTTTGCCCCACAGCAACTCGAAGTACAGTAACAAGTAAAAGCCAAGAGAACATATAGACAGCTCAGACTGCTGTTTCCTTTTAAGGTGTTAATTATCAATCAAATTCATTCATGCTGGAAAAAAAAAAAAAAAAAAAAAAAAAACTTAAACCAGACTAGGACAGTTTGCTGGTTTTAATTGGTTTAAGATGGTCTAGCTGGTCCCCCAGTCTGACCAAACTTGTCCTACGTGGTTTAGCTGGTTTCCCAACTTGACCAAACTGGTGTTCAGCCGTTTCATAGAAGTGGTCTCCAAGCAATACCAGCTGAAAAGTGCCCAAACCACTCTAAAACCAGCAAACTACACCAGAATGACCAGGCAAGCATGTTTCTTTTCAGCAAGAATGAGATATTTTTAATATGTCTTCACACTTGTTGAACTCATCCCCACCCAGTAATTTAAACTGACTTTTTGTCCAGTCAACATCCATAAGGAAACGAAGTTGGCCAACGAAATATAAACACAGAACGCCGCTGGGCTGATTGACTAACTGTGATGAATGACGCTCAGTACAAGAGAAAGGGCACTAAGCCAGCGCAGACATTCTTCCCCTCCGGAGATAAAGGTGGTTTTTAATAGCTGATGAACGAGCGCTGATAGTGAACCGAGAGCTTGTATTACTAATGCCGTAGCTAATCTGAGCACACAGGTATGCTGGGGGCATGAGATCTTGCAAAGATACACGCTACATATATACTAACACTGAGAAGGATGGTGTTGGAAGATACGTAGACACATACACAAATGCACTTTGAACAATGTATTCATTCTGCCTATACACATGCACTAGACTAGAACACACACAATCAAACACCTTCATGGAATATATGCATAAGAAACAGTGATTTTGGCCAGTTGCATACACCATGAGGTAACCATCATCACTCTGTTTCAAATTTTAGTCTATCAAAATTAAATGTCATTTTGCAACTAGCAAAGACAGAAAATCTAAGTGCCTGGCTGGTTTCTGGACAATGCCAGACAAATTGCAAGTAAGTGTCTCATTTTCCAGCACCTTTCAGGCTCCAGTTATCCTATTTTTTTCCCTTTTGCAGAGTTTGGCTTTGACCCATCTATAATCATGCGGGACTGACTGTGGCATATAATTCCCATTATACACACTCAGTTCTGCTCATGCATGCCCAAATGCACCTTGCAAGTGCAAAATGCATTGCATAATTAATGAAAATTAAAATTGATGACTAGTCCAGGGTTCCTTGCAATGCAAATACAATAGGTTAATGATAATGAACCTTGTCCTGTAGTTAAACACCTGCTACTCCTCAAAAAATCTTTTTAGCATCACATTAATATCCTAATTATACAAGAACTACTGCAGAAATGCATGGCATTCTCAAACACAAACAGGTGCATCACAAAAAATAAACACGAGTGCCCCTGTGCTGCAGGGCATGACATTGCGAGCATGCGGCACCATGGTGCTGAACTTGCCTCTGACTCTTTGTGCAGAGCTGCATGCGAGGAGGAGAATTCCTGCAAGCGTCAGAAGGAAGCCCAAGTGAAGGACAGTGCTGCCTGCCATGGTGCTCTGCTCCAATCAAGAAGGGATGCTGCCCGATTTCTCTAAGTCTGTTGCTGCTGGTTCTTCTGCTGGAGCTGGTTTCAAGTCAGGACTTCTTGAGCTCACCGTGTGCCTCTGCTGAGTGATAGACAGTGTGAGGAGTCCTCCAGGATGTATAGTGACCGGGGAGGGAGGAGATTGCTGATGTGTGCCTCAATCACACCCACCCTTACTGATCCACACACACACACATTTGTGGGGGGTGAGCATGGCTTTCATTTGCTGGGCTCACTCGACCACACACTCTCTCACTTTTTCTTCCATCAAGGATTTTTCCCTGCAGCTTGTGTGTTTGTGGGTGTGCATGTCTGTGCTTGTGTGAGACTGTGTAAGACTGACTGGACCTAGTACACGGACTTGGGGCACCCCTATAATGGCAAACAGCTTAAAGAGAGTCTTGGTTCAAGGAGGACAATGAATGATAGAGTACATAAGATGGACAGTCAGACAGCATAAGCCTCGCTTCATCCATTGATTTGACCCAGTGGAAAGTACAGTATCCCTCTATTTCATCATCACGGACAGAAGCACTGTCTATCTGCGCCCATTGCAAACCACTGCACATTACGTCTCGTCTAGAAGGGCATCCAGCCTCACATTCCTTGCCAAACAACTTCACCTCCAGGGACATAGGCGGAAATTGGGGAGGGGAGGGGGGGGGGGTGGAAAGTGATTATAATAAAAGTGCTTCCAACACGTGCCACTGCATGCGACGTGCAAAGGGAAGCACTCGCTCCAGTGAGCCTCATCTGACCCAAGGGATGTGAACAAAGACATATTCATGAATCAAGCTGCCCAAAAATTATGCAACTACAGCCTAGGATGTGTCTCCTACTACATCATCAGCACAGAGCACCATAAAACAAGAGATCTACTTTAGAACGTCCCGTGCTCTGAGAAGAGTTATTTTAAAGAGCATTACGAGCAAAACAAACATGAAAAAAAAAAGTACAAATTGGAAAACCACTCCCTATCATGACTCAAACAAAACGTCACTCGTTTGCTGCTGTGATCATGTCTAGGGCTGCTTGCTTTACCAACTCAACAGTTTACAATGAAGTGAGTTGCCAGAATCAACTCAACAGGCCGTGCGTTGCCTTTGGCAAGAGCTTTAACCCTACATACGTCTTACTGATGCATATATAAAAATGGTTTCTACAGCTGGTACCACTCTGAGCCTCTGTGATTGCCTTGTAAACTCTTAATGAGTCACTTCAAAAGACCGAGCTGGATAGCGCCGAGGCTTGGACAAATTAGAAAAGACTTGTAGACCAGAATCAGGTCATTACTACTTTGTTTTTCATACCTGAAAACATGTTGACCTGTAACCCTTCTTAGGAACATGCCTCAAATTGTTATGCTGCCATTTAACTGCCTAACTATCATCATGAGGTCAAGCGGCTCACCTTTCAACTAAGCAATGGATTTTGCAATGTTTCAGCTTGAATCGTAGTATGCTACCTTTTTTGGCTATACAGTTCCTTTGTAAGGATATTGAATAAACCCGGAAAACTGAAAAACTTAAACTAGACCAGCATAGACTGGTGGACCAGCATTGCCAACATGCAGATAACAATGGTCTGAATCTTCATAGGTAAGAAAGAAAGAAAGAAAGAAAGGAAAATGGACATGGACAATACTAGACTTTGTAAATTGATAATATTTAAAATTATTTTCACTTTTTATTAAAATTAATAAACAATAGATAAATAAAAATATTCAATAAGATATTTGTTGTGTTGTTGTTCACTTTGCTGTGATATGGAGAACATATTTTATACGTATTGGTATCAACTAGAGCTGCACGATTCTGCATAAAATGAGAATCACGATTTTTTGGTTTCAAATAGAGATCACGATTCTCCCACGATTCTGAATATACAACCAAACAAAATAACATGTAATTTACTAGAGGTTCTGACAAAATATAAATTGCTGACTCTAATTGCTGGAAAATGTTTGAATGAATTATTTAAATTTTAAACTCATTAATAAATACTAGTTTCATTGCTGGATGAATCAGTGTTTTTGAACGAATCTTTTGAATGAACGATTCAATGACAAATAAATTTTTTAATAGTCAGTTGTCACCACCTAGTGGAAATAGATTTAACTGATACAACCATTATTTGACAGGCCAAGTTCACTTCAAATGGTAGTTTGCTCTATTTTGATCGCTATCATAGACACAAACACAGATTTGAACGTTCTGGTATGATTAACAGACGCGGGAGAATCGTTGTCATTAATAAAGTAGTAGGATCGCGTGAGTGCTTGAATCGAGATCGCGATCTTTTTACGATTAATCGTGCAGCTCTAGTATCAACTATTGAAATTTTGTCCATACCAGAAGATCACACATATATGACACACAGTCTGCTCATGGCCTCTCCTGTTACATATCAAGATGATGAGCGTTGAAACTACAGGAAAGACATGACAGGCTCCATAGAGCGTGTATGTCATAGAAATCATGCCTTATATAACAGCTTCACCATGCCTGGACTGCAAATCGAGCTTCTAAGAAGGGAAAATCATTCTTAGCCTTACAATGCAGCCATTGTCTTTTAGCCTTGAGCAAATGGCATCAGTTGGAGGAGACGTGTGACGCGGATCTATGAAATTTTTCTAAAAAGGAAACAAACATTTAAAGCCTCCCCTCCAGCATCCCCTGCTATACATACAGTATATAACGGATTATATAAATGAGATGTTCCATGACCTAACTGTCAGGTTCAATTGCCTTCTTCACAGGTATCACTGTCACACTAATGCTGCTCAGGTTTGGGCTTGTTCCATTGTATTCCACATGGATGAGAAGTTAAAGCTGAGTTTGCTCTGAACATCTGAACTGCATGGCTTATATTACTGAAAAATGTCCAATAAAAATGACACCTCCGGTTAATTGTACATTTCTGATTCTGAAATTTTCATTCTGAAGTTCGGTTTGCACACATCAAGCGATTCCTCAGATTTCAAGGCCTGTTTGATATAAAGATGTGTACATGGAAGCATTGTTAGTCCCATCTGTGAGACATTTTATGCTAAAATGAAGCCCAGCTCAAAGTGGCTCTGAATTACTCCGGTAAACATTCAACAACACTCTCTGCTGACTTTCATCAACCTCCAGACACTTGATTTATCCATGGATGCATTCTTCTAGAGAAAAGAGAGGTTGCAGACTTTTAAATGATGAATATACTACAAAGTTTCTTTTTCTGGTTATACTTTTGATTTGAGTTGGACAATTTTATTGTATGTCAGTGCAAAAGTTCAACCATTTATGTCAAAACATAGGAAAAGTTTTGCTTTTATGATCTGGAAAAGTTCTAATGTGCTTGTTTGTTTTTCAAAACTAAAAACCCTCTGAAATTCCCTGCTGAGTCACATTAACCATAATTTCTTACACATCACCATCCTCTGAGGGAAACACCCACCTGTTTTGTGACATCCATTCATCATCTGTCCGCTCCTACCCTCCGGTGTCGTGTTTTCCACAAAAGCAGCACACTGATCTCAAAGAACTCCAGCATGTGCTCATGAACATTAACCTCTATTCTTAAACCATCAATCATTATATTTTATCTTCTGGACTGGATTACAGAACATGTTCTCCAGCATGTAACCCAGCTGTTCCCTTAGACATCACCCTGGGCTGTTGCAATTTTAGCGAGGATTAGAACAGGACAGTCCGTTACATTTTTAAGCTGGAAGTTGCTGTACATAAATAATTGCTTGTGGGTGGATGGTGGCTGTGACAGGTTTATGTTTTGGTGAATGAAAATTAGGGGACAGCACAATCTTTGGGGGGACCAGCCAGTACTTGAATTGTATCATAGCTCAAGGGGTTTCTCAACCTTGCTCCTAAATCAAATTTAATGAACCTTATTGTGTACAGCAGACACAACATTAAATAAAATCTGCAGAATGTTTTGCTTCCCTTTTACCTGACATGATCTGTCATCATTAACGCTGCAGGAAGCAATTGCATAATCTGGCATAACACTAGTTTTATTCTTGTGCGCGCACGCAGTTCCGTTCGTTGGTGGAAGAATGTGAACGTGCAGAACTGCTTATGTTTCAGTGCTTGCAGATGGGAAAAAATACATCCATAACATTTCCTCTGCCTATTATCTCTGCGCGCTTCTGCTCCTGACTTCTGACTCCTATGCTGCGGATTTAAACGTGACCCATGAATTGAAATTATTTAAATACATTTTACATTGTTACTTTTCATGCAGTTAACGTTTCTGGATTTATTTGACATTTTAACTTTTTGTGAAATTTTTGAGAACTGGTCAGGATTATTTTAATAATTTGTTTAATAATTCAGAATATTTTGACTGCCCAAAGGGCTGCAGTCCACATTTCAAAGTGCAATGGGCCATATAAGTAGCCTACCATTAATGGGAAAAGTGTATTAGTACAGTAGGTGCATTGGACTGTAGGAATACACTAAAGTAATAAAGCTTCTTATTAAGTACATGAATTTCGTTGAACATTTCAATCTTTACTTTTGTAACTACATTCTATATGTATGTAAAGCTGCTTTGCAACCATGCAAAGTTGTGAAAAGCGCTATAGAAATAAATAGGAATTGAATTAAACAATATATGATGCTTAAAGTGTGGTTAAATTATTGAAAAGGTAAAAGTCATTATTTTAAAATGTACTGATAATGATTTTTTTTTTTTTTTTTTTGCAACTAAAAACACATTAAACTTTTATCTATACTATTTTTATACTCAACAAGTAGAACTCAAGTACACTTTATTACTTATTTATTACATTTTACCATAACAGGTCCATAACCATATAGCATATAGTGAATGATGAATAATGAATTTATGAATAGGCACTTAGGTGCCTATTGCCAACAAAACCGACATTTGAAGCAGTTTTACTCACCACCTGCGGTTCCGACTCATAACTGGGATCATTATTGCTGTGACCACTCCATCTTTCAGTTTCAAACGATTTGTAAATCCAGCGTAGAACTGGGCCTTGTTTATTAAACCATAAGCCCAGATCCTGAGGGCTCGAGCAGCCACGGAAAAACACGAGATATTCTCCATTCATTTTAACCAATAAAAAAGTGATTGCAAGTATCAGTTTCTATGGTTATTTTAATAACAAATATCTAGAGCGCATCAATGTAATGCGTGAGAACAAATCTCTCAGCTCCACTGAACACTGGATTCTTTGGGAAGCAAGGTTATCTTTCCCTCACAACCAAAAACACACTTCTTTTGTGACATTGTTGATTTCGTGCAGTCCTGTGACCTGTGCAGCGCTGCTGATGACTTCCGTAAACCCGAACGCGCGTTGATGGGCGTGCTCTTGCGTTCTCGCTCAGGTCCACGTGTGCGCGCGCGCCCTTCCGGGAGAAGTGCCCGTACAAGGAATTCCGCCCCCGTTTACGTCACTCAGGCCGTTACTCGAGAAAAAAAAAAAAAAAAAGTCTGAATCCTGTGAGGATTTGGAAGAGAATACATCATACGTCCAACTCATGTTTTGACACTTTGGCCATGTTTAGCATGAGAATCCAACCAATGAGCAGACTCGAAAGGTTTCCTTTTAGAAATGTACCAAATCTGCAACACAGACTCCCAATAGTGTGCATTCTAACAAGTTCGGTTGTTTAGCTAAAGTACAGCAAAACCAATTGTTGGTGAATTCCACTTCACAGCCCGTGAAAGTAAGGTGAGGAGAGATTGACTTATCAAACATATACAAAAACTGCCCCCTCCACTGATACTCATACACTCATACTGTAGCCTATTTAGGCCTATGTTAATACGTCAGACACTTTTTAAAGGATTAGTTCACTTTGAAATGAAAATTAGCCCAAGCTTTACTCACTCTCAAGCCATCCTAGGTGTATATGACTTTCTGACGTGACGGCAGTTTACACTTTCTTCGTAACTTCAATATGGAAGGTGGTCTGGTGGAAGCTATACGTATTTGACGTTATAACTTGTTTAAATATGGATATTTTTTTACACAAACGCATCGCTTCACTTCAGAAGGCCTTTATTAACCCCCCGGAGCACACATTTATGATGGATGGATGTGGATGGAGACACTTTCTTCAGCTCATACTCATTGATCCCTATCACTATAAAACCATTATAAAGCTCGGATGCGTCAGAATATTTATTAATATTTCTGTGATTATGTTCATCAGAAAGAAGAAAGTCATATACAACTAGGATGGCTTGAGGGTGAATAAAGCTTGGGCTAATTTTCATTTCAGAGTGAACTAATCCTTTAAGGGGGCGATGGAACAAACAATTATCAATACACAGAATGTGATATTGACTCTTGTGCCATAGTTTTAGGTAAGAACTCACCTACAGCGGGCTTATGATATGACAACATACAAACAATCCCCACAGACAAACATTAATATGGCCTTTTTTTAACATCTACAGGATCTTAAGATGAGTTGCCTCATTCATCCCTTACAGTGACTGGTTATTGGGCTGCGTGAGCATGGACATTGGGGTTATGAAGTGGGCATCCACTTTCAAAGGTATCATCCAGTTAGTTTATATTATATATACAATGGGTGGGTATATATTTTATATAGATATTTGTGTGCGTGTGTTTGTATTTAAAGTATTTTTTTTGTCCTCAGAGAATGTGGTTTTACAGATGCTAGAAATGTGCCTTTGAAATGAAAGATTGCTATCAAAAAGCACACCCAGGTTCCTAACTGACGACGAAGACTTAACAGAGCAGCCATCAAGTGTTAGACAGTATTCTAGGTTATTACGTGCAGAGGTTTTTGGTTCAACAATTAGAATTTTTTTCAAAATTTAGTAGTAGGAAATTACTAGTCATCCAATTTTTTATATCAGCTATGCATTCCATTAATTTTGTAAATTGGTAAGTTTCGTCAGGGCGCGAAGAAATATAGAACTGAGTATCATCAGCGTAACAGTGAAAACTAACACTATGCTTCTTAAGGATATCTTCCAAGCATGTACAGAGTGAAAAGCAATGGTCCTAGTACTGATCCTTGCGGTACTCCACACTGAACTTCTGATCAGTATGACATCTCTTCGTTTACTGCTACAAACTGATAACGGTCAAATAAGTATCATTTGAACCATGCCAGTGCAATTCCACTAATGCCAACATAATTTTCGAGTCTATTCAAAAGAATGTTGTGATCAATAGTGTCAAATGCAGCACTAAGATCCAGTAACACTAACAGAGAGATACAACCACAATCTGATGATACGAGCAAATCATTTGTAACTCTAATGAGAGCAGTCTTAGTACTATGGCACGGTCTAAATCCTGACTGGAAATCCTCGGAGATACCATTTCTTTCTAAAAAGGAACATAGTTGTGAGGATACTGCCTTTTCTAGTATCTTTGACAGAAGGTAGATTCAAGATCAGCCTATAATTGATTAATTCTCTAGGATCAATTTGTGGCTTTTTAATAAGAGGTAAGATGTAAATGTATTTGTAGTATACTTAGCACAAAATAAATGTATTTCAAATACATTTTAGTATATTATTTTTTCACTAGGGATGTTAACTTATTCTATTACAGCCAATAAACAAAATAATAAACTTTTAAAGTAGTATCATATGACACCCATATATGACACACATATGATATTATAAGCATAATAGCTTTCAAATTCACGTTTTTGATATCGGTGTGTGAAATTTAAATTGTAGAAAAAAATTTATTGTCAAGTTATGTTTACCACAGACCTTATTTTACCTATAAATTGACAAACCCCATTATAAAAACCCCAAAGGAAAATCTTAAGGGAACCACTGGCAAATAGAGTGGTGCAAGGATGACGTAAATTTGTAGTCCAACTCGGATGGTAGCATCACACTGGTTCCTTCGACAAAACCCCAATAGGATTTTTCCATGGGCTTTTGGATTATCACAAAAAATAAGCTCTGTGATCAATAAAAGTTCACTTTTTGTCCATCAATATAATTTTCACAAATGAACACAACTTTTATGAATTTTAAAGACTAAATGACGTTTAATATCCCAGACAGCCTCTATAGTCCCATTTAGCCACTTGTTAGCAACTGCCTTTTTCAAGTCATGTAACAGCAAAACATTTGGAGTGGGGCAATACTGATGTGTTTAATGTCGTAGAATAAAACGTGAACGTGTCTTGAGCTTGTATTGCCCACAGACCTTATTTCAGCCATTTAACAAAAAACCCATTCAAAAAAACCCATTGACTTCAGGACGATAGAACATGTTTCCAGGTTTTGGATTACAAAAAAGCGTCATCCCTACACCACTCTATTAGTCTTCAGGGTTTTGACGTCAAGCCTGCAGCAAACTATCCTGTGCTATGTCCTATCCATTGTGCCATATTCACTATGTACCAATGTAAAAATTAGCTCAACCCAGTCTTTATTTGAGAAAAGATGATTCCCATTGTACACAGACTTACTAGATTGCTGGGTGTTCTGTTGGTTACAGTGTCCTGTTACAGAATGGTTGCATAATAAAAGCACACGACAGAGAAATCACAAAAATGATTTTTAATGATGAACTTAGAAGAGAATACTAGGAAATACACAACCAATCACTATTTCAAACGCAGACAAATAGAGAATGGGAGAGAACACAGGGTATATATACATGTGTCAAACAAAGGGAACTAATGAAATAATTAATGGACAACAGGTGAATGAAATGACTAATTAGATAGACGGGGGAAACTAGGTCACAGGGCAGTACTAACATGATGAACACAAGAGCAAAACAAGATGTAACCCTATTCAATTTTTTTTATTTTTTTGTTCTTGTCCCTTAACTCTTAAGGGGGTCAGGAAGCCCTCAGCTCGAACACTGGGAAGACAATCTGTACATCTGGAACCAGCTGAAGAGAAATGTCCTGAGCCCCTTTGCAGGAACGGCATGCTGGGTATTTTCCACCACTTTATTTGCATGTCCTAGGGTAAAGACGATCATTGGATGAATGTAGGTCAGAGTGTCTTTTCGCTCTGCTTTTGAGATCCAGATGAGACCCAAACCCTGTGGGTTTTAATGCCTATTAATGTTCTGGACATCTTGTGCATAAATGTGTGGACGTTACATGTTCCACATGTTCATGGTGGTGAAAGAGGCTGCAATGCATCAGACTTTAATTTCTCTCGCTTGAGGGACCCGGCTCACACTGAGACTCTTAACACACTCAACACTGTAGACAGGAGTGTGCTCACTAAAACCCACATGTGGGCAGATGACATGACACATTTCTTGGAAGGGTGACATCTAAAACTTTTAAACAGCGTTAACAACAAAAATATGATGGCAAAAAGAATAATAATGACCAGTTACTATAAAATTGTTATACTTCTGTACACTTGCATAGAAATATTTATTTATTTATACTATAATATTATGCTTGGAAGCACATGAACCCGAATTCCCCTAGGATTGTTTACATTTATTTACACACATTATACTGTCAAATATTTACAAACTATACATAATTATAATGATATAAGGCTTCAGCTTCAATATGTAATTAGAGTTTTATGATAGATATATTCCAGTGTAGTTAGTTTTGTCAGGATTACTAAAACTAAACTGAGTTTTAAAGTAATAAAGAAGCACATACCTGTTCAATCATGCGATCGCTGAAATATTTATGTGAAGCATTGCATAGCTTTTAATCCAAGCGTGCAGATTTCAGTAAATACTGGTGGATTGTAACATTTACTTATCATATCTTCTTCATTCTTAAACATTTTCCACTAAATTATGCTGATCTAATACTATGTGCATTTCATTCATACACAAAACTAGAGGTCGCTCTTGAGCCATTATGACCAGCGAAGAAGAGTGATGTCGTATGAAGACACAGGAGGATATTCGTCCTCCAAGTGCCATATATGAGCTGTGTCCCATTTCAGAGGCTGCATCCTTCGAAGGACACGGACTTCAAATGCCACACATTCGAAGTCCACAAAGGTCAAACTAAGTGGTGTTAAATGGGACATTTTGGGCTGGGTTTAAGGCCCTTCCCCTTCCCTGCAATATACTTCTTAAGTGTAAAATTGTCACATATGGCAAAACTAGTGCAAGCAAGCAATATACCTCCAAATTTCAGAAGATTCTTTCTTTGGTCAGCAAGTTTTGTGATCTGGAAAATACTTGCAGTTGTAACCCATATGGGGGAACTTTTCTTATGGTGCTTTGTTGGTCGACCTTTGATGGTAGGCTGAGGTTGGTTGTCGTCAAAATTGGAGCAGTGGATCATGTGTTTGCTTAAAATTCTCCTTCTTTTAATTTCAGTGATGACCTAGAATCTGTACCACACCACATCTAGATGCTCCCGAATTAGGTCCTGTCAACAACTCCATATGCAAGTAATGTTTTGGACAGTTTGTTGAGGAGCATCTGGACTTGTTATCCTTTCTTTTAGATGATTCATCACTCATAACAGCAGCCTACTGCTGAAATGGAAGTAATTTAAGCAACCCAGCTGTATGTGATATTGTAAAAGTAAGATTTTTTTTGTTTGTTTGTTTAAGAGTTTTGTTTGAGGCACTTAGCCTTAGTCTCTTCCTGTTGAAGTACAGAATAAGATACATTTTGGACAGGATCTTTTGCTATTCATCAAAGCTTTGGCTACATGAGACAACAATGATGGTATCTCATGCCTTACACTTTGGAATTAAACCTACAAACTTTCAATTACCAACTACCACTAAGCCACAGCCATCCCATGATACTTTTGAGCCATATATCGTGCTATAATTACCAGATCATGATTTCAGTATACTGAAACATAAGCTTAAATAGTCCAACCTCACATACAGAAGCACTGACACGGAATCTAACCGACAAATATGTAATTTTCCCACATTTCCCACATAGTGAAGGCATAGAAATCCCTTACCTATGATCCGCTGCCAAAACCTCTTCATTTGGTGGATGCAGTAGTGGTTGCTGAGAGTCATACATTGCATTGTCTGATGACACCCTAAACAAAACCACTGCAGCCATTTCACTGTTTAATGGTAAGTTTCTTGCAACTCTTTTTTTTTTTTACTTTCCTTGTTAAATGTTCCAAGGTTTCATTCACGATGACCTCGGCTATCACCCATGACCATCCACAAGAGCATTTTAGGCCAGAGGTTGTATTTCTGTTAGATGGAGCAGAGAAAGAGGAACAGGAAATAGCCTAGCAGTGAAAAGGAGAGAATGATGAGTGGGGATGTTTTTAAAAGCCCATTAAACTGACTTGGCATCTTATGTTTTTTTCAGGATTCTTGGATAAAGAAAGTCATCAAAACATCATTTCCAATAACAAATATTTCCAAATATTCTCACTCTAGTCCTAGAATCTCAACTGAGAGTTATAAAAGTTCCCAATCCCAACCATAAGGTCCACATATTGAATGCATCTAAAAATGTTCCTTAAACATGATACACAAACACTGATTGCTGAAGAATTTTAGGCATGTTATTTTAATCTGGCAGAGGTTTAAGTATTTGCAATGTTAATTCTTGTGTTGATTCAGGATATACCATAAAGGATACACATGTTTTAAACATGTTTTGCTTTCAGTTAAAACCAGCTGTCGCTCCATAATATTCCACTGACCGTGTGCTAACCATTCTTGCTTTTCAATTGTCTGTTGACAAGTTTCTTCCATGTTCCCATGTAACAATCAAGAAAAATGTTTTTTGGTAACCCAAGAATTCTCTCAATTGTTTTGTGGAGCTTTATGGAAGCAAATTATTTTTTGATGTTCCATGAATAGAGAAACAGCCAAGGACAAAATGCTCTCACAGTTCACATTTCCACTTGTTGTTGAGATTTGTGTGTTATACATTTAACAGAATAATTATCTGAGCATGTGCGGTACTGCCAGTACTGGTTAGAAATTATGGTCAATTATGATCAGTTATGATATGCAAAATCACCTTTTCTTTTAATTACACTTTTTAATTGTTCGGGAATTGAGGATGCTAATTGTTGAAGTTTTGCAAGTGAAATTTTTGCCCAATCTTGCCTGATACAAGCTGCTCAGCAGTCTGTGGTCATCATTGTCTGATTCTCCTTTTAATGATGGGTCATACATTTTCAGTAAGAGACAGATCTCGAAACCACTCTGTTGTAGCACGTGCAGAATGAGGCCTGGCATTAAATGATGGCAGTAAATGTCTCTGTACAATCCCAATATACGCCTCCATGTCAATGGTACAATCACTCATATGCAAGTCACCCTCGCAGTTTGCACTGAGGCGTCATTCAGGTTTGATTGAGCTTCTGCTTATGTTCGCTGATCAATGTTTAAATGTAAGTAAAAGCCTAAATTAAATCTTTTCATCATAAAAAGTGATCAAGTCTCTTCAGAACATTTGGACTAAACTGCTCGATTCATATGGATTAGTTTTCAGATCTCTTTCATCTTTTCGAAACTTTTGCAAAGGCAGTGAATGGAGAGACAGACATCTCTCAGATTTCATCAAAAAGATGTTCATTTGTGTTCCGAAGATGAACGAAAGTCTTACGAGTTTGGAACAACATGAGGGTGAGTAATTAATGACATAATTTTCATTTTTGGGGTGAACTAACCCTTTAAGTGACAGCATTTTCCAAAGTACTCCCGAGCCCATGTGGCAATTTTTAACACAGCAGCATGAGGTTTCTCATGTAATGCCATCTGAGGGGTCAAAGGTCACACTCATTCAACAGAGATTTTCTGGCTGGCCTTACACAGACTGAGAATTTTCTGGATTCCCTGAATCTTTTCACAATATTATGCATGGTAGATGGTGAAAGACCTAAATACTTTGCAATTTTGCATTAAGAATTGTGATTTTTTTATTTGTCTCACAAGTCTCTCATGTAATTTGGCACAAAGTGGTGAGCCATGACCCATCTTTGCTAGCAAAGACTGACATGCTCCTTTTATACCCAGTCACGACCCTCACCTATTACCAATTCACCTGCTTATTGTGGACTGTTTCAGAACCGTTTAACTTGAATATTCTATAACCTTATCACTATTATTTTGCCTCTGTCCCAACTATTTTGGAGTGTGTTGCAGCCATCAATATCAAAATTTGTTTATGTTTACAAAATACAATTAATTTGGTCAGTGAAAACATTGGAAATCTTTTCTTTGTACTTTTGTCAGATAAATTAGGGTTCAAGAGAATTAACAAACCACAGATTCTTGATTTTATTGCAATTTAAAAAATGTCCCATCTTTTCCGGAAATAGAGTTGTATATTACATATATATATATATATATATATATATATAATGATGTGTGTGTGTGTGTATATATATATATACATAAAATAATGGATTTCACTTATCCAGCATACTTCACCTTTAAGGCTTATGACAGCAGAGAGCTTAAAACACAAGTAATTCAAGTAATTAAGGAATTAGTAATCTAATCCTGTTTTCAAGTGCTCCAGGAAAGTTCCTACTTTTGAGTTCAGAAATTACAACACGATGTGCATTCGGGTGATTTTGGTCTAAATAATATTGATGTTGACTTTCCAAAAAGGCCAGAAGCTTTTTAATTCCAGTGCAACATAAATAGATGCAAATTTGGTGAAATCTGTGTATTTTATCATTCCAATGCAGCAGCAGAAAGTGATATGAAATATAGTCTTGTTGCATAACGTTGCCTCCTCATAAACGAGCTGAGTTTTCTGACTACCTTCAATGCTTCAGGAAATCGTACTATCAACACTATCAACATTATATTTATTAATTATAATTATTTTATAAATATAATTATGTTCAATAACGATTTGCTTCATGTCTTTTTTTTTTTTTTTAATGATATTGGTATTTTAAGTTTATGGTAGCATTCATTTGCACTCGGCACGTAAATACGACCATTGCGAACTCATATGACTTGGTGGTTCATGGTACAAAAAGAAATTTTAAAGATGCGATGTAGTCAAACAGAAGTAGCGAGTTATAGATAATTTCTTCCGTATTGTGACATACATCCTAGATGATCAAAAAAGAAAAACATGTAGGGTGGGGACTTAGTTCTGTCCATTGGTTGCTGATGGAGGCAGATCTGAATACGAGATTACTTCTTTATAAGAAAGGGGTGAGTTAAACGCAGACTAAATGATTGGAGAAGTCCAGCATATGTCACTAAAGAGAAATCTGTTTCATGGGAAGATCAAGATTATGACATTTTGATGAGAAATTATGAGGTCAAAAAAAGAAGAAAAAAGACATATGCATGGATGAATTGTTCACAATAACATTATTAAGATGCATTTTATGCTGAATTTCCATTTCATGTCAACTTTAAAGATTGTCCATGCTGCTCTTTTTCTGTCAAGCTCCAAAAAAAAAAATCATAAATGTAGCCCATATGACTTGTGCTCTATATTCTTCTAATGCCATAGACAAGAAAGATTTGGGTTTGGAACGACATGAAGGCCAGTACCTGATGACAGAACTTTCATTTTTAGCCTAACTGCTTTTAAACCTCTCAGTGAAAAACAGCGGAAGTGTTTTTAATCTATCTACCGTCATAAATCCAGGCACTACTTTAAAAACTGTTATCTTGGAGTGTTTTTGAGGAAAGCATTAACTGCTATCGTGTGTGTTTTTCTTATCCGCAGGCATGACTAACCCCTCAGCCACTGTAGGCTGAACTGCAGATGTAGTTCAGTGCTTGGATTACGATTAGCTATCACAGATTTCCCTGCAGAGCATCCAGAAAGTGATGCAGATTCACGTCAGTGAGTGGGCTCTGTTCGTCAGAAGCTTGTTAAATGCCTGCTGTGATGAAGCTGAGCTTCTGTGTGCAATGCTAGTAAAACGCTAGCTATTTATTAGTTGCATTGCTGCCCAATTTTTGTGATAATGTGGCTATTTGTAGTCTGTGAAATTCTGTGTTAATTTAATCACTCTCATATCTATATGCTTTCATATTTCTTCCTTATATAGGTTTGGAATGACATGAGGGTGATTAAATTATATTTTTAGTTTACTTTAAAATATTCCTTTAAAGCTCTTCTTCAAAACAAAGCATTTTCTTGAAGTCTTTGGTACACTTCAATATGTTATAGACATACATATTTTTATTGCTATTTGGTATGTATTGTTGATATTATTAGTGTCTTGTTTGTGCAACCGAAGAGCTTTTGTGATTACGAAAGTGTATAGGCATAATCCAGATGGGTTTTGGTGTAGTTGTAGGATGGACTATCTTGAGTTTTGGTGTTGTTGTAATAAATACGGGTTGGAATTGTTTTGGTGAATGTCTGTTTCTCAGATCATAAAAAAGTTTGCCCCCCTATGAAAACTAAATGCCCCCCCATTTCTATATGTTCTGGCGACGACCCTGGAACAAGCATTTGTGAAGTTTTATTTCTCTGAAATGTTGTGTTTTGTAAATGTTTTAGTTCATTAATTCATCCTGCTTGTTTTAAAATTTCTTTACCAAAAGTACAGTTGTGCCCTTCACGACCACAGTTCACATCCTTTATGGACATAAACAATAGGATCTCCTGCACAGATGGTGTTAATCACTTAATCAACATAACCCTGTTGTATCATAGAGGCAGCAACGGTTATGTAACAGTGTTGAAAAACTGGTAGAGAAACCCTTCCAAGTGCTTGAATTTAGACAGAAGAGATAATTCAATTATGGCAACAAGTGACGACGCTGTTGAAGCTTGCTGACAGAATTTTGACACAAATCCAGGGTTTTTTCAATCATTGCTCCAGGGTAAGGATGTAGAGGGACACTTGTTTTCTCAGATTCATTATTGCTGTTCCAAACTGCACAACCTGCCAGTCGTAGATAGTTTCCAACCACCGTAAGATCGATATGAACCAGCCAAATGCACCACCTGTTCCAGCCAGTGGATTTTGTCTTTTTACTTAAATCTCAATCCTGTTTCAACCGGCTGTCATACCAGAACGGTAGCCACTGTAGGTTTCATATGGATGGATGTGGCTGGTTGGCAAACATCTTGAAGGCCCCATGTTTGGGTTCATAAAAGGCGTTCGTCTCGTATGTGATCTTTGGAATCGAGTCAAGATTTATTCCCATCTTGCATTGTGTAAGATAAATGAAGTAGGTCTGGAGACCATATGCTTACAGTGATCTCAGACATAAAACCTGCCAAATGGAAAACAATCAATACAAGACTTATCACACTTTACAGGTACCAGACATTTGGACTTATAGATGTATTTACTGGACAAGAACACCATGGCTGAAATGAGAGACTTTGCAGACTTTGACATGCATTAACTGCAGGTAAACCAAGATAAACAATTTTTATATACAACTGGATATTTATAAAATGCGTTTTTGAGAAGCAGAAAGGTCAAAGAATTGGAAACACACCATGAGAAATGAGGGAATGTTGTTCTGTAAATGTCAGGGAGATTGTTAACAAAAGCTGTTAAGAAAACCACAGGAATATTTCTCTCATGTCATCAATCCTGTATGTCTTTTTCTACAGAACAACAGGATATATAGAGTCATATCTGACATCTGCTTGTTGACACCATGGGATGTGTTGTATAAAGCCTCTAAATCCAGGAATGTCTTTAAATTCCTCTATAAGGAAAAGATCCACAGCAGAATGGTTAATAGCTTTCTTACTTGAATGTCTTTTTTTCAGCCTGATGGTTTTTGACAGTTAATATTAAAAAGTAACATACATGCAAATAATAATAAAAACCTTTTAAAATAAAATCATTTAATATATACTGTTGTATACTGTTATATATACACACACTATACTGTTGAAAATGTTTGGGGTCAGTACAATTAAAAAGAAATTATACTTCTATTCAGCAGGCACTCATTTAATTGACCAAAAGTGACGGTGCTGTTTTTTTTCTATTCATCAGATAATCCTGAAAAATAATGCATTATGATTTCCACAAAAACATTAAGCAGCACAACTGTTTTCAATATTGATAATAAGTGTTTCTTGAGCAGCAAATCAGCATTTTAGAATGATTTCTGAAGGATCACGTGAAACTGAAGACTGGAGTAATGATGCTGAAATTCAGCTTTGATCACAGGAATAAATTACATTTTAAAATATATTAAAATATAAAACAGTTCTTTTAAATTGTAATATTTCACATTCACAATATTACTGTTACGGAAATAGCAGACTCAAATAAGAGGGAAATAAGTAATGTTACAGTATATATATATATATATATATATATATATATATATATATATATATAGCTCCGAATTATATAAATAATTATTATTTCTGACATTAGTATCCTTTAAGAGAAGCCTGTACAAGTATTGCAAAGTAATCTGACAAAACCACACAACCATATATAACAATATGGGAAACCACAAAACATAATGTTATAAATCGCAAACGCCAATGAAAACAACTTGATCCAGGAAAAAAAAATGGTGGTCTCCAAAAGAAGAACATTTCCACTAGAGCCAAGTTTAAGTAATGCCTCCATTCCACAGAGATGTCCTGTATGTATTTACACAGCTGATGTTTTCTCCGCTCATGAGATTTAGATTTTCCTGCTGGTGCGCAATAGGTTTTTCAATGTTGTTGCCAGGTTTCCTTCTAAAGATAGTCAAACTAGCTTGAAAAATTGTGTTTCTCGGGATGAATACATGTTATAGGCTACTCAATCAAAGCTAATCAAGGACAGCTATTAGTGTTGAGGAAGCTAATCTGAAATGCTTGCCAAGCTGCTCATGATTTATTGCTTTTTAAAGAAAAGAAATTGTATGCAGCAATACAGAGGACCAAGCTGAATAGAAAGAAGTAGGAAATTAAATGCACAGATGTAACACTAACATCAAACATAAGTTTAAAATAGAACGGAGGTAATAATCAAACATGCTCTCTGAAACTGTCCTTCCTTTCATATGTAGCGTTGGAAAGTCCAGGCTAATGGTTTCATTCAGTTAATGTTAATTGTTTAAAAAAAGTCTCTGCATGGCCAGTTGCCAAAAAAAAAAAACCTCCAAGCAAGACTATATTTGACCGCATAGGCTCATTGTAAAAATGTACCTTTACATGCAATTCACTGCAGTTTCCAGCTGAAATGATCAATAGTAGCAATAAAATACCAAAATCTTTTATTTCTGCTTACACAAATAATTATTATAGGGGCAGATTCTCGATAAATATACTTTTTTTATGCAGTTTATAGCGCAATATGTCATGACCTCATAATGCTTTTATAGTACATGATTTGAAGTGCTTTTCTTAGGAAACACAATTCGCAAAAATAGCGTACTTGTGACTTGTGGAAGCAAGTTAAAATGGCATGGTTGATTCAGAAAATGTGTTTTTATCACACATTTGCTTTTGCTAAAATTATCATGTACAGTATGTTTAGAGTAGGTGGTAACCTACATTATTTTCAAAGGCGATAGAACTTTAACCATTTAGCGCCACTTATCGGGTATTTAATTTCCGAACATTTTTACGACAACCAACGTAATAAAATGTTGCCAGATTTATGTTCATCTGTTTCGGATAAAACCGAACATGCTTTTAGCACCACACCCTGGATATTTTACTCTGAAAGTGTTGTGTTGTTTTTCAGGAATGTCACCACAGGCTTGTTTTTCCAATGAGTCTGAAGTCTGCTGAGTTCGGTATGAACACATTTTACTGTTTTTACTTTTGACTGTTCTTGGGGGCGGGAGGTTGGGTTGGGGCTATTATTAGTATTTAAAACACCCCATTGCCATGAAGCAAAACAATCAATCACCGAGAACGCTCGCTTAAATAGATAGAGCATATAGTAGCTAATTTATGTGCAGGCAATATTAAAAACAAAGACGAGGATGCGAAAAAAGCGAGCAGAGTTTTTAAACATTTATGATGTTTTGCTTTTATATAGAGCTGTCACTATAATACTTATAAGTTGTAAGACATCACTGTCATTCACTGACTTTCGGAACTGTCTTGATAACTTGGGGTATGTAAAATCTTTAAAGTGGCTCCCATGATTGCAGAATTGTGATGAATGTCGATCTAGAGTGACGTAAAAGTCGCATGAATTCCGATATCACTGTTCAGACTGAGGTCACATTGCAACACATCAAACCTGTATTGGATTTAGGACCACATATGGAAGTGGCCCAAATCAGAATCGAAAAGATCAGATTCCATGTGGTTTGTGCTGTTCACACTGTCATGACAAAAACAGATCTGAGTCACATATGAACAAAAAAAAAAAAAAATTGGATTTGGGCCACAATTATCTGCAGTCTGAAATGTAAGTCTTCTTATAATCTGTTTCACATTTGCAATGCGCTGTTTGAGGAAAAACAGCATTCTTGTTTGTGTGATATTGCTTTACTATATCATTATAAATACAAACAAATCAGGAACTCATTATTGGAGCATTATTTTGCCTGCATAACTTGAGTTTTGGGGGCATTTCTGTTAATTTTGTTAGCATTTATGCCACAAGTCCCCGTTAATGTTAATCAAGATCCAAGATGAAATAGACGAATCCAGTTTCGAGAAAGTAAACGATGTAAAATTAAAACAAACTAATAAGAGCAAAGGTTTGTAGCCCACTTACTTCATAGTTAAATTCCTTACTGAAGGTTTACTGACTTAAAATGTATTAATTTCTTCACTTGAATGCATTTCTAAACCTGTGAAAATGGGTTGCTCCACAGAAGAAAAAACTCTTACAGGTTTGGAACGACATGAGGGTAAATAAATGATGACAGAATTATTTTTTTTTTTATTATTTTTTTTTTTTAAGATGAACTAAGGTCACGATTTGTGTAAGAGAAGCTAGCAGATCAGTGCCAAGTTGAAACGCCTCTCCAGGGATGAGTTCACACTTGATTTATGGGGGTATCGGGTAGTATAGACCAGGCATCCAAGCTTTCTGAAGTAATGAAATCTACATACATCACTCTTGAGAGAAAACGTATGGCTGTGGACTTTGACCCGAATCATGTTTGATTTTGTTTGGCGTCTTACGTTAAAAATCAGTTGAAACTCTTTGTTGCTTTTCACATCTTTACCTTAGCATCATTTCCATCTCTTTCCTCGTCATTTATGCTTTTTTGACAGGCCAATGTGCTGCCAGTTCGGTGGGTTTTACGGTCAGCTAGAGCTCCAGAAGTTTGGCGCGCTCCGGCTTGCAGTTTATAGCGGAGTCTGCAGGAGCCATTATGGCCGCCCCGGACTGGCCAGGCCCCAACAGCAATGCACAGCAGATCAAAGGCCGTTACGCAATGATGTATTCAAGTTCCTCACAATATTTGGGTTTCTTTTTGGACTTGCCGTGGTGTTTTGTCTCTTGGACAAATGTGTATGAAGTATTATTTTGCATTTGGGCTCTAGATGTGGACCAGGTTGGTCAGTTGTTGAGTTTCAAAAATGCTGTAACAGAGCATCAAACCCCAGAAACGAATTGTATGAAGTGAGATCATAGCTAAAGCATGCTGGGATGCCACAAATATCCCCCACAGTGGGACCAGAAATGAGTTTTACCCCACCATGAGTTTTACATTGAGTCTCGGTATAATCTAACATTACATAAGAGGCCGCTCTCCCAGAGCAACTGATAAACACACCACCTAGAATAAGAGCCTCTTGTTTCATACGCCAGAAAGGTCGCATGGGGAAAATTATGGTCATTATTGACGCTTTTATTGATATTAATATTTTATTGATGTTATATATTATTGATATGTTGATTTTCTTACACCGTGTCTACACCAGACGTTAAAAGCTGTCTACACTGAACGCGACAAACCGACCTTTGGACTACGTCAGAAATAGAACATTATTGAAATTATTGAGAAGAGTTTGGTAGATTAATAATTAGTAATTCAATGAAACTGCTTGCCATATTTGAAAAGCATTTGTCCGCCAAATCAAAGTCATGTGGTGCAACCGACATGCAGAGAAAATGTTTTTTATGACAGGTTGTAAAATGTCAAATGAAATAAATAGGTTTAAAATAAAAATTATGATTTTTATGAAAAAGAATTTGTAAATAAAAAATACATTTAAAAACATTTTTGGAAATTAAAATGTGTCCAAAAAACTTAATTTACTTGATGTTACACCACATGATATTTTTATAGCCATTAAATATAAACTTTTAATATTAATACAAAAAGTATATTTTTTCAGAATACGTCACGTTTATAAAAAAATTTAAAAGATTTCTCTTTTTTTTAATTGTGGACTCTTATTTCTCATTGACCCTGATACTGTCATCTTATGTAATCCTAAAACCATGACCTCATAACGGCAACACATTGCATAATTTAACAAAACACTGAGTATATGTCTAACAGCTGTCATTTACATTATCGTCATCCCGTTTCCTCTGAACCAAGCTGTTATTTCAGTTATGGCGTTTACAGCAGCATGTCTTATGTACATATGCGGCAGATACAGATAAATTTCTTTCATAAAGCTGCCAGCGTGATGGCATGCTTTAGATCTTCTTAAAATGTTTGGATGGATGCTGGACTTTCGGCTGTCTTCCAATCAGGGATACTGGAGGCCAAGGAACATAGAACAAACACACACAGCATGTAGAGCGAACATTGCTTTTGCAGGCCACCATTGCCACGCCGCACGCCTTTTCCACAGGCACCCGTCCAGTGGAAATGTTATCTGCACAGATAGTCATAGCGCACATCAGTCATCGAGTGATCGAAGTCTCATAAGGAATTTTCTTTAAATACGAACCATTAAAAAGCAGTTCAGTGCAGTTAAAGAAACAGTTTGAGATTATTTGGACTCTAAGAAGCTTCGCTTGGATTCAAGAGGCCCTTGATGTCCAAAACTTGATCAAGTGTGTTGTTCTTCCTGTTGCTTTGGTCTCACTGTACACTTTTGCTTTTCCAATAGACAGTTCTATGCTGTCCTTCAAGAAAGTTGTGGGAGTCACAACAGTTCATAAACAGTCTCCTCACGTGGACAGAGGTGGGATCCTTCAGCAATGAAGTGTAGGAAAACAAGAGTGAGAGAAGGGGAAAAAAGTGGAGACCTCTCAAGTGCTTCTTTCCACAGGAAGCAGAGTTCATTTAGGTGTGGCCCACGTGCATCCTTCAAAGGAAAAAATCAAAATAGGATGTTTTGGATGTTGCAATGGAGACCAACCAGAGCCAAAGTCTGTCACAGGCCAAATAGAGAACCGGTGGAGTGGAACGAAACAGATCCAAACAAATTGTAGGGAGTTTTAATGACAAAAGTGGCCATACTTCATTCTACTAATTAATTATAACTTATGAAGGAAGCAAAACACTTGAGTACCAGATGGGGATTTTTTATTAAAAAGAATTAAATAATTAAAAGATTAAAAGGGATTTAAGGAAATAATAAAAAGAAATAAGAACGGTATGTCTAGTATGTCAAAAACGCAAAACATTTATTTTCTCATCACATTCATTTATGAATTACATTAATCATAACATATCATATTAATCAAATAATAGCATGTATTCAATTCAAAATAGTGAAATTTCATAAAAATGTTGAGTAGTTTGCATCACTGTATTTTACTGTCGGTCGCTGAATATTCCAATCATAAAACAATATTAAATGTTTAGCTACTCACCTTGTACTTATTTACTGCTAAAATAAAAGCGTCACATTGGAATTCACACTCGTATTCTGTGAACAATAAGCCCCACCTTCTTTGATTTGATTGGCCAGCTCACTCATTCTGACAGTGATGAGTGCTGTTAGACCGCTGAGGCAGACCAGCTTAAAAATATAACTTTTAAGTGTCAATAATATCAAATATTGAGGGGACAATTTGACCATTTCTAATTATTGGGGTCCCCCTCAATGTCTATGGTGGTTAGTAGAATGTGTAAAGTGGACTATCAAAAAAGCATTATCTTACACTTTAAAGATTAAAAAAAAAAAAAAAAAATCACCCAAAAATAAAATATTCACTCATGTTGTTGGAAACCTACAGGACTATTACATTTTGAAGAAATTTATTTAATTCAGTTCCCCTCAAAGGAACGATTCACACCGTATTTACACTGATTTAAGTCTTACATTAACATAATATAGTAACAGTTCTTGTTTTACACTTGTTTAGAATCGGACGTTACTCAAATGACTTACTCTTCGGAGTCAAGAATTATTCCAAACGATTCAGTGAGTATGCGAATGAATCATTAGACCAATTCAAATTGATAACTTTATTAAAGTGATTTTTGAGTCTTTTTGACTGATTCATTAAAAAGAAATGTAAGATTCTTCGATTGTGAGTCAACTGGTCATGTTGTATGTTTTTGCTGCATAGTGCGTACAAATAAATTGTCATCTCTTTTGTCTGTGGTACTATAAATTGGGCAACTGGATAACAGTGCAAGAAATACTGTCAAGACTATTTTAGTTCTATTTTAGTTCTGAGACTAAAGACTGGAATACACTACAAGACTTTTGTCCCAATTTACAGTCTGAACAAGTTGACGCTAGTTGCCAAAAGTCAGAGCCAGTCCGCAGATTTGAGCTGACAGATTCCATGGAAAATCACGTAGTATATGATGGTCACAGACTCCGATTTTTTTAGCTTCAGACTTTGATTCCATCCAGTCGGAGGATTTCAAACCATGTTTGATATTTTGAGCCGATTTTAGAACACATATAGCGTATGATATGTGTTGCTAATAAATACAGTACACGGTACAGTCATACGCTGCCCAGACAATGGAAATCAAGGGTGCAAACAGAGATTCTATTATTATAGGGAGATGAGAGGGTCTGTATCTCGGCTAACTTAATCACCGCACCTCTCAGCCTATCGTGTAATGGCCTCTGGTCTCTTTCCCATCGTACCGCCACAACCGGAGCATTAGCATTAGCCATTACGCTTTTTTGGCTAAAGGTTTGCAGGCTTGCCTTCCAGTGGCTTTGGTGCGAAGTCACAAAGATCGAGAAAAAAATGGAGACTACTATACAATATCGGGTAAAAAGGAAAAAATTACCATCATCCAGCTCACGAACCGCAAGCTTGGCGCTTGACGAGTGATCATGTTGAGACGCTATAATATACCGCTTACAGCCGCTAGATGGAGACGCGAGTTCGCGCAAGACAAGCATGAAATAAATATATGAGAAAATGCAGAATCTGCCGTTTGTTTAGTAATTGTTTGCGGCCGTTTCGTCACACAGTCGGGTTAATACAGCTCACGTCGCTCCCAGGTTGAAAAATACGGAAATTCTTTCTCATAAATACAGAAAAAAATCACTGAAGAATACTAAGTGGAGCTCCACCATGAAGGAAAAATTGCTTCAGTAAGTACTGTACTGTTAGCTTTGTCTTGAGAAAATTAGCAAACCACATTCTGAGATAAATCCAGATTCATTCATTATTAGCTATGTTAGTCTTCATCATCATCCAGGGCTCGACATTTACACTTTATCATTTTGAAGTCGTGTAGTGTATGATACCCAGCTTTTCTCTGTAACCATTTACAAAGTCGGCAAGTGTATGATGCCTGCTGTTTAAAAATCTGTTCAGATTTTAAAAGTCGTGTAGTGTATTCCAGCCTTAAGGCCCTGTTTACACCTGTTATTAAGATGCGTTGTGGTCAGTTGGATCACAAGACAAGTGGACGACGCTAAATACAGGTGTAAATGGGGTCTAAAACATTTTGAACACTTTAGTCAAAAACGCATTTGACCGGATTGCTTTCGTAGTGTAGATGCTCATGTGGTCGAACAGCCACCAAAGACCGCCTGCTCTTCACCTACAGACCTAACGTGTAAACATTATGAGAAGCACGCTAGCCAGACGGGATTAAAACTTTTGTCAGTTGTAGACCCAAGTTTGGTTTGAAGACGAATAACGTACCAAGCACAATGTTCTCTCACCACTCCTGATTTCTAACACACACTCACGGCGTTTAGTGTGGACTTGCATCAATCAGAGCAGAAGCGAAAGTTGCTGCTTTCCGTAGATCACCCAGTAGATCGAAAGATCTGAAAAGGCCCATGCATTTACCCGCCGCATAGACCCTCACCTCGAAGAAATAAGGACAAAGTGGTCAAAAGTGAACAAAAGAGATGGATTAAAACACCAGGTGTAAACGGGAATGTGTCTCCGTCCTCTACTTGTGACCAGGTGTAAACAATGCATATTTTATTTCAGTTTTATACACATCTGTGGAACCATTAACAGAACCAAATGTAATGACAATGATAAGTTTCCAGTATTTTTTAAAAATAGAATCAGTTCTGAATAAAAAATAGTTCTCGATTTCCAACCTTAGCATTCACCTTGAAACTAAGCCCAAGCTTTAAAGCGCAGTACAAACTTAGCACTGACATCACTGGAAATGCAGAAGAGTTTTAGTGCACTTTCCAAACCGCTCTCTTGCCTTTTCAGCCTTTTACATTAAACTCTGTCATACTGTTGTTAAAGCACCCCTGAATGTTTAGAATGACTCTAAGCAATTAATATTCACTGCTCATTAATTGAAAGAGCAGTACATAAATGATCATTAATGGATTAGAGCGGATGACCAAACATGGAAGTCTGAGAGAAAGAAAAGTCAGGACCTTGTGAAATTTTCCAGACTTTTTCCACACCAATAGAACATTAAATGCTGTCCACCACTTAGACCAAAACAAACCCGTGAAAAAAAGAAAAAAAGAAAAAGGATTTAATCCAGTTCCCTTCCAGAATCAATCAGGAAATCGTGCTGGGAAGGCGAAATTGTGGCTCTGCTCTCAGTTTGACTGACGGCATCAGGTTTTTCACACATTTGATACAGCCCAGCTGAGGGTTGGTTAAATACGTTGAAACAAACTTTCCATCTGTGTATGGAAATGTAATCACTATGGAAATAAACATTTGCTCTGGGAAGCAGTTTTAGAGGCTGTTCTGTTACCTTATCTGGGTAGAGGGTCGTAGTACAAATGCTACGTTGCCAGCTGCCTCAAACATCGCTGGTCTTTAAGCCGCCATACTGTATAATCTCTCTGGTTCAATGTGGTTTCTATTAGTTGTCTTCTTATCGAGATATCGCCAAGCTCAGGCTGATGTTGTGCTTTGAACTGTGGTTCTGGAGGGCAGTGGAGCCCGGAGAGTTGACGACTGAAATGTGAAACTGAGACTCCCTAAACACATGTGCCGCAGGGTAAAACTCACACTGAGATAAAGCAGCAGCGGTTTAGGAAAGAGCGAGTCAAAGCGCCTGTCGTGAAAGACATGCTAGGAAAAATGTGAGAGAAGCGACACTTCAGCGCACGACTTGGGTCTGACAAGTTATGATTTATTATGCTTCCTTTTGTTGAAATTGTGTCGCTGTCGGACTGTGTTGTCTGTTCATTCTCCATAGTGGAGTACGCAGGTCTCACATGTCACCAAGAGTCTTTGACACACTGTTAATTTTCCTGCTTTGCTGAAAATTGTTCAAAATAGTCCAATGGTCTCCCCCTTTTTTTGGTCACGAAACTAGAACAACACAACTGAAAAAGACATGAAGCCATAAATGTTAGCTATTAAGTAGGCTAGTGATTTCTTTTAGTTTTCAATGTTTTGTTGAATAATTAAAAGTTAGGATTTTTATTGAAAAAATGCCTAAATTACGTTGTTATTTCCTGTAGGCCATACTTTCTGTGTTGAAAAACTGCATAACTAATAAGTGTAGGCCGAAATTTACAAAAATAGGCCTAGATATTATATAAAATGTAATTCTATAATACTTAGATAAATTTTCATTTTAATGATAATAACAATAAATACAATTATTGTTTTATAATAAATATTAATATTGTATCATATTTTTATAGTTTATATTATACTGTAAAAAATATGTAGAAAAACAGAAAAGGTGCTGATAATTTTCATCCATTACAGCCGTTAAATTTACAGACATTTCCTTTAACCCTAAAACTCAACACAATACAATGCATAATTCAAAATAAAAGGAAAACACCTGTGAAAAATCACACTGGGCCCTATTTTTTACAGACTTTATTAATATTAGGCCTATATATTATGTTATATCAGTAGTATATATTAAATATTATGTTATTCCACATTAAAAAAGAAATTTATATTTTATAATTTATTAAATAAATTTGAAAAGAATTTTGTATTCATGAAACAAGTCAAGTCACCTTTATTTATAGTGCTTTATACAATAGAGATGTTTCAGCTTTACAGTGATAAACAGGAAAATAATGATTCAATGATGCAAACAGAGTTCAATACTGCTGTAAAGTGGTGTTGAAAGAAATTAGCGTCATTGTTCAGTGTTGAACACATAATAGCATATGGATTGAGGATGAGAGGAGGGTCAATATGGCTCAAATTTGCCACACACACACACACACACGCAATGAGAGACACTAAGTAAAACATCAACAAATGTGAGGAAGTGAATGAGATTTCACAAACTAAGAGCCACTGAATGAATCAATCTCTCCTTCCACTGTTTCTCTTGTTGTTTTGGTCCATCCACTTACTGGCTTCCCCATCCCATAATTTCCCTCTGCCCCCACGGAGGGAAATTCCAGACTTCACGTTTAATCGGTTTCAAATACATTCACCTGCTTTGGCAGTGTGGTGACCAGATTCAGTCCAGAGGTGTGTGATTGTGTGTGTTTTCCCAAGAAAAGCTCTTATACACTTGCGAGCTGATGGTTGCAATCGGAGCCATTCAGCAGTATCATTATGTTACTAAATTTGGCAGCTTTACACCTCAGCTCCAGTCCCTCTGAGGGAGATGCTTAAATGCAAAATATTTCTCACAGTAAGAAAAGAGACCCGACAAATTAAATGAGATGATGGGTTTCAGCCATTCCAAAGTTGGACATCCTGGCATTTAGATTCTTAAAGCATCCAGACCTGGAAAAGTAATTACTGGTAATGCTTTATAGTTTTTATTAATAACTTCAACAAATTTATTCTTTTGCTTTTGCTCATACTTAGGGTTGGGGATTTGAACAAGAGACCCTAAGTATTAAAGTTTAACTCGTAACTCATCCCGCACGTGGCTACAAACATGAATGATGCCAAAGTTTTAAAATATAGCCTATTTTTCAAGTTTTTTTTAATAAAGAAATTGTGAATTATAATTTACATACACTTTTAGGAAAAAAATGTTCAGTGGGGTTCTATATAACTCAAAGGTGCTTGACTCAATTTTAAAGAACACTTTTTGCCAAAAAGGTTGTATATCAGGAGAAATATCTTAAATGTGTGCATAATGTTTCTAAAGTAATAAAGTATGTTGACAGGTTAAATTCATAAAATGTAATTAAAATTAAAAATGAATTTAAAAAAAAAATTATTTTAAACCTAATCCATAAAATGAAACCATGATGGGAAACCCTAAATGGTTCTGAAGCACCTGACCTGACAGAACCCTTTAAGGTTCTTTATACTACGGGAATGTTGAATGCTTGATTCTGATTGGCTGGCGAACGTTCAACTACAGCTAAAATAGATCCAGACAGGTCTTGACCACATTACAGTTCCATCCATATCACTCTGCCAAATTATTTGTTATTTCAAATGTCCTTACAGCCTGAAACTGAAAAAGAACCAAAGCCCAATAAAAGCAAATAAATATGACAAACAAAAGGATAAAAATGACAAGCTATTTCCACGTTTTTCCAATTAAATTACCTTCATGGAAAGTGCGCTCTCTCTCTCTCTTTCTCTCTCTCCTATATAAATGCGCAAAACAAACACACACACGTTCAAGTGCACAGAAACTTGTTGCGCAGCACTGCCCCGTGACTTTATCAGTAAAATAGTTTCGCAACTGAATAGCTATGACATTTCTCAGTATCAAGGTCAAAACATTGCTGTTCTTGAAGCAATTAAACGTACAACTTCGCTATTTGTAGAGACGCTGTGCAGAACACCGTTGAGACTGAGAGACGGACAGACTGAGGCAATTCACACACAATCTCTCAACTATGTATTTTACAACCTAAACTAACCTTACCTAATCAAAAAATTGTCAAATTATCTGGTATGTATTTAAGAGACTAAGGCCTGGGACACACTGGACGATTTTCAAATCTTAACCAATTTTAAAACTGAGAGACCACAGACATAAGGGCAGTTTCAACCGATTTTTAGCATTATAATCCTCCGAATGCACACACTGAAAAATTTGTCCGGACCGCGAGACCACACACCTGTCAATTGTAGTAACATTTCAACAGTGAGACGAGATCTCACGGAGACTCGCGAGATCAAACATGACTTGAGAAGAAAAACAAATGAAGGACGATCAATGTCATCAGCTGGTTCTCCTGGTGTGAGTTTTGTTTTGCGGGAAGAAAAAAAAAATTAAAAAAAGTAAAATAATCATAATGGCACCACATAATTGAGGATTTTTTGGACAAAAAGTCAGTTGCGAGAAGCCCCGAATCGGGCCATTTTTTTTTTTTTTTTTTTTTTAAATATTAATAAGCAGTTTTGTTAAAATGTATTTTTAAATAAATAATATATATGCCAAACTATTTCATAAAGTTTTTTATTCAATTTAATTTTCTTCATTATTAAATGGAGTTTAATTTTTATAAGCCTATTTTATATTTGTTAGGGTTAGAAAAAAAAAAAACGCTTATCTTAGAAAAGGTGTATTCACGTCATACTGTATATTGAATTTTAATGTATTTTTGAATAAAATAATACATTGTTATGTCATCGACCCACCTGCTTTATTTCAGCTAGTATAACAGTTGAACATTTGCATTTATCAACATGCGTACATCCATCACAATGGATTCTTGCCAAACTGTCTCGACACAAATCGTTCTGGGATCTAATGAGTACCAGGGTGGAAAAAGAGTTCCCGCTTGGATCCCAGCCTCCGCCGTTACCGCAGACTGATCGCTGGTGCGACTTTGTGCGATTTGTCCATTAAACGACGGCCTCTCGGAAGATCTGGTCTAGCTTACTGTAGCTGCACACACATTATTTTCTCATTAGCCTGGGCTCTGCTGTATTTATATCAACATTCTACTGTGACTAAACCTATTTTCCGACAATAAAAAAATGGGTAAATCTCTGTCACTTATCTTCATTCAACAATGTTACAATTATACAGTCATTTGATCTTGATGTGTTGTTTTTTAAACTTCTCAGAGGAGGTTCTGCAGGCTTTTCGGAACAATCTACTCTGACAGGAAACATCCCGACGGGTCTTCAAAACATCATTCTTTTTGAGCGATGCATTTAAACCCCTTCTCTGCTCACCCCGGTACTGTATTGTGTGGCGGTAACACAAGAAGTTTTTTTGGCTCAGCGATTGTGTAAGTTTTTCCCTGTTGACGAATGTATTCCATCATTTGCTCGCTTCTTGGTAAATTAATTGTGATGTGGTGTTGGTCAGGGCCTGATGCGAAGGTGACTGGCATCAAAACAGCATCTTTCAGCAGGATTGAGAGACAGAAAGATGTTTTTGTAGTCTTTCATCAACACTTGATCATTCACAGCACTCCACGGTTCCTTGACAGATGGAGCGCAACATGTCAACAGCAGGTTAATGCGCTCACACAAACAAGCCTACGTGTGCCGACGATTGCACACTCATGTTGGCACTGTGCGCACAAACACATATTTGCATGAGACCACAAACATGTCAGCACTGAATGATGGATATAGACACATTTGGTTCTTCCCCAAATCAAAGAGCTTTATATCTAGCACACACAAAACTTGGGCCAGTCCAAGGCCTGAGGAGGGAAGTCTGTATGTCATTTGCTTGCTGGATCCGTTCAGCCAATAAACTGGCTCATAGCATTGATTCTTCATGGGCACGTGAGAGGGGAACAAGAGAAATAGTCCAGCCACGTGCTGCTGTCTGGCTCTGTGTATCAGTCTCTGATCCGGCACTGTAACTCTGCTTAATATCACACACTGAAAATATGTACATTTTTTCATGTGTTTCCATGTTTCTTTCTTTTTCTTCCCTTTTTGGCTAAACGTCCCTATGGACTTCCCTCCATATGGTCATTTTTCTATCAGTCTGTCATTTTCGTCTAACCTCCATCTATCTTCTAACCTTTAAAGCTATAATATAATAATAATAGCTATAGCCTAAATTGGAATTAGCCTATATAAGTGGACAATATCTTCATAAATGTATACAGTAGATATCAGATGATACCATTTCATTCTGCAATTAGATTGCTTCTGACAATAATATAATTTGATTCATTATAATATTAAATGAGCATGACAGCATTAAATGAAAGAAATCACACATTATTCTAAAACATAATGACAAACCGCTGCTTTTAAAGGGGACATATCAAGAAAATCTGACTTTTTCTGTGTTTAAGTGCTATAATCGGGTCCCCGGTGCATCTACCAACCCAGAAAATGTGAAAAAGGACAAGTAACTTTGTTTTGGAAAGCCTTTCTCTGAAGCATGTGAAAAAACTAGCTGCTCAGATTTCGCTCCTCTTGTGATGTAGGAAGGGGATTTTATTACAATATTACCGCGCCCTTATGCTGTACGTTTCCACCCACGCCGCCGTCATTTTGTTTTCGCAAGCGAAAACGGTGTGCTAGTTCTAAGGCCATGGCAAAAGTTCAAGCAAAGCATGCTAACTGTTCAGTCGTTGGCTGCACAGATGAGCACAGAACACTATTTAGAGTCTTGTTAACTTGGATAGCCTGCAAGATAACTCTGGCAAGCTCGATTGCTAAAAAAGTAGCATTTCTGTCCGAGCAATATTTTGGAAAAATATTAGACCATTCACAGCATTTGGTAGCAATCATAAACGTCAGCCGGGTGTGTATGTTTATGTGTATGCTCTGTTTGGCAAACAGGTACACTATATAGTGGGCGTCCATACGAGTTTTGCACAAAAGATTAACATGACGGCACATGCTAGTTGATTAGCTGAATCAACTCCACAGCAACTACATAAATTTATCCACTAACCATTCAGAAATGTCCAATTGCATTCTAAAAGTTGTAACTTCTTTCTGAGTCTCTCCATCAGTGTCTGACTCTGGTTTGAACAATGTAAGGCTGAACACCGTTACTGACAATCGTCATTTTGGCTGCGTGAGATTCTCCAGCTTTGTTGTTGTTTAGCAATCGAAGTGCGAGCTGTTAAAGCTCCACCCTCTTCTGGAAAGTGGGCAGAGAGCAGCAGCTCATTTGCATTTAAAGGGACACACACAAAAACTGTGCCCAAATAGGGGCAAATTTGACAAGCTATAATAAATGATCTGTGGGGTATTTTGAGCTGAAACTTCACAGACACATTCTAGAGACATCAGAGACTTATCTTGTGAAAAGGGGCATTATTTTATGTATTTATTTATTTATTTATTCTTAAAGAATGGGCTTAGATTTTCTGTGAATCACTCTCTATAGTATGATCCGAATCACTTAAATGAATCACACTTCATCCATCCATCCATCCATCCATCCGTCCATCCATGTTGGGTTAGCTACTTTTAAGTATGAGTTCATTTCAGTGAATCTCTTTGTTCAAACGTTTAGATAAACATTTCAAATTCAATTTCTATTTGAACAAGAAGACACAGATGTTTAAATGAATCTGTGAATCCATTGTTTCTTCAGCGAATCAAATAAAAGAACCGGGTGAATGAACCGATTAACTAAAATTATTCAGAATTCACAATTTTGATTTTGAGAGAGAGAGATTGATTAACATTTAGTGGTGCAATAAAATTATGATAATATCTATCTGTCTATCTGTCTGTCTGTCTGTCTGTCTGTATACCTCTTTGTTCCTTGCGTGCCAAATACGAAACAACTGTACTTGGAGTTAATTGCTTCCATACAATAAAAACACCTGCATGAAATGACTGCTCCCTAAAACAGGCCGAGTGGAGACGCGTCTCTGAGTAACTGCTCTAACACAGATAAACAAACAATCAGGCACCCAGTAAGCATCTCATGGGAAAATCTGGACTGAGGTTTCTGTGCTTTTGTTGTACTTAAGTGTGTTGAGTGCCCAGCATGTGAAAATTAGTGCACAGCAACTGATTACCCATTCTGGCTGCAAGCGCCATAAATGTCATTCACACACCAAACTGTGTAAATACAGAGCCCCCCAGTGGCAGGAATGGTTTAATGCATATTACAAATTAATCAAATTCACTTCAACTTCAAGCAGTGGATTAAAAAAAGTAATGTACATATTAATAATGAATAAAATGCATATATATGCACAGTTTGGTCTAGTGATAAGAAAATATAGAACTCTTTTTCCAACCACAGTTTTATTTTCTTTTATACACTTTTCTTAAAACAGTTTTGTACAAATCTACCTCTGAAAACTAGGCTCTTTCAGAAAATTCAAGAAAGTTGTGGAAAAAGCTCTGCTCCACTTATGAGTTGCAGTGATGGTTAAATCAGCTTAACGGCTGGGTTGCAGTCTCAGCAGAGCACGAGGAAAGCGGGATAAATAGGATGCGAGAAAGATACATCATTCACCTGTGCATTAAAAATCGTCTTTCAGCACCACATGCTGTCACCATTCCGAACAGGCTTTCCCAAACTTTCCAGAGACTCCCACTGAGCTCCATCCTTCACACATCTATCTCCACATGAAGAATGCTGAAGCTTGTCTGTCGGGGTTTATCAACTCATGGGATGTGCACTGCAAACACATCCGTCCACACTTCTGCAAAGTGACTATGGATCAATCACATATTCAGCCAAGTTTTGATTGCTAGCCCAAAAAGTCTTTTTTCAAGGATTTCATTGAATCTTCAGCTGTGCAAACTCAGCATTCACGACCTTAACTTTTGCAAGTCAAGATTCAGACATGTGCACAATGCACATCAATCAACAAATGAGAAGCCAAAACATCTCCAAGTTTTACAAATAAACAGCTGAGGGAATGTGGTTACTAATCCTAGCGCTAAGGGTGTGATGAGTCAGCTTCGCCTTACACCCATGACATTTTCATGCTACATAAATGAATTATTCACCCATCCAGTTGCTGTGGTGAATATTTCTCTTTCCCACACGCCGATTTGATGTCACTATCCGCTTTTAGAGGTGCATGATTTGAAACACCGCCACTTCTCAGCCACTCCCGGCCTGTGTTGTGCATGCGTTTCCATGGCTCTGCTATAATAGTTCGCAGGGGGAGTCGGTTCTTGGATGGGGGCTAACTGTAAACGTGTTGTGGTTTTGGAGGTCCAGGCAACATTTCTTGCATTTCATCCACTGGAGGCAATTGCCGGCGAGGCCAGTACTGAGTGAGGGCTCGGATCAGAAACATAAGGCCTGCCATTTTTCCAGAATCACGCAACAGCTGAGTTACTTAAGGTTCTCATGAAGGATGAGGACAGAGAGTTGGCTCATAAGATATCCCAAGGAAGCTGCCTCACCATTTCCACATAATAGTGGCTCTCCTCTCGACAAGTGGGAGATTCCCTCTTTCTCTTTTTCTCCATCTGTAGGGGCTGAGCTCAAAAAGACACACATCACAGGCATTGAACATCCAAAGGTTAAGTCACTTGTTCCATGGCAGAGTTACCTTATATGCCCGGTACTGGCACAAGGAGATGTTTTATTGATGCCACTTGCCGAGTGTCTTCTGAACAACCTTTGAAAAGAGTTGGCAGAGAAGAGAAGGTGAAGATAAAGATAAAAAAGCTATCTGAGGAAACCTTGTCCGCTCCTTGACCTTGACTTTTCAGTCCATCTCAGGATCAGGAAAAGGAATAATTGGAGTATCCCAGGGAAGTTCTGAAATTGCTTTACTTTTTCCACAGTCATGGTCAACCCAGTATTGCATAACCTTGGCTTGGTGAGATGGCACTGTGAACCAGGTTGTGTTTAGCATGCATCATCAATACAGGGAAATGACAGTTTGTTTTTGTACAATGGCCAAAATTTAATTGGCTGTGTAATGAAGGGGACTTTCCTGACATTGGAAATCCGTGTTCTTTTGGGGGATTCCATCACCATTGTGCTCTTGAACAAGGCACCCACAAGTTGCTCCAGTCAAACTGCAAGGGGTGATCCATGAACTTTTGACATTGTGCCCTGGTGCAAAGCACCCCAAGTTTAGGTAGTTTTACAGTTGGCGCAAATTCTTGTCCACTTGGCAGGAATTAGCCACTGCTGACAGTTCAAACGTTGGTGCCTAGTGTATTCAGATAATGGTTGTAGTCTACTTGTCAACCACTACTATCTTTGAAAAATGCAATTTACCAACCTGCGGACAGTCCACGGTTGTGCCGCCTGAGGTTAAGAGTGCTTCAAAAGAAGACTTTGGATTGGATAAAAGTATCAGCTTAATGACAAATTGGTTAAGAGCCACCTCCTTCAGCGTGACCAAGTGTATTTAAGGCAACTTGACATTAAGTAAGCTTTTGGCAGAGGCCTAGCAGCAGTAAGCATCTGGCCAAAGACGCAAATGTTATCCTAAGTACCTGAGCATAGTGAAGAGGTTAATCTGACAAAGAATCAAAGCATCTAAAAGAGCTTTTCATAGAAAATGAAAATAAGCCTACAAACAAACTGCTTAATGAAAGCTAATTAAAACTTGGACCCTTCACTACAAATAAAATTAGTTCTAATCCAAACTGTAAAGCATTTTGCACACAGTTGATGTTACTTGTACATGTGTAAATTTCTGGTGCGTACAAAAAGTAATTTATTTACAAATGAAAAATAAATAATAAATAAATTGTAAATCAAACAATAAATCAAATCATTGTGCACTATTCTTTATTCGAAAAAATAGAACTTGTGCTGTGACCACCATGAAAATCATTGTGGAAATCAATAAAATTAAAAATATACATAAATAGAACAATCTGTTGTGATAATGGAAGTTAACATTTAGAATAAATACATTTAATACACTTGTGTGCGTGGCAAGTGTTTTACAAAAGTAGAAAAATTAACCAGGTGAGTAACTAAACACAAAACACATCCCTAAAAGAAACACTGGAAAGTTGAAATCAATTATGTATAATGAAAATCCTTAATCAATAAAGCTGTGTCTTCGCAAAAAATCAGCCACGAGGGCCAAATAAATACGTTAAATGTTTAAGCTGCAAACATAAATATGGAACTACTCTTCTATGTATTCATTAAAATAGTATATCTATTGCGAAACGTTCTCTCTTCAGTCAGTCCATGTTACAAGACACAAGAAATTATGTCTCACATTGCAAATAAAAACAAAGAGTAAGAATCAAAGTAAAGGCACTGACAAATGAAAAACCATAAGAAAGAAATACAGGCTTTCCATTATAAAAAGAGAGGAACCAACATGATGCCCGGACGTATAGTTGTGTTATCTGGTGTAGTCACATGACACAGATACTGTATGCGTTACTAAAGTGTGAATAAATATGGCCTTGACACTGCAGTAATAAATCAGCCCATTAGTAAAAACAGTAAACATAATCACAAATACATTGCTTTTCTACATTAGATCACAATCTGTCCATCCATCATTGTGATGGCTGCACACCTCTCCATAATAATAAAATCAAATCTTTAGTCCATTTACTTTCTTCACAAACTACCTTCCTGCAAAGTCCACCATGGCAAAAGAGGACTTCTTCTTCCATTCATGAAAAAAGGCAAGTGTCTGTTGAGAAAAATACAATGTCTATTGGTGCAGTGTCAAGGAAAAAAAAGGTTTTTATAATGTGTAAGGCTGTCAAAGTTAAACAAGAGAATAATTTCAAGTACAGTACCTTGGGTTTAGCAGTTTGCAACCTGGTTTGCCACTCTAATTAGAAGAGCTCTCTCGTCTAGCGTCAAACGCTCTATAATGAAGACATACAACATAGAAAGTACACAAATGAATACAAAGCAATACAATTTATTCATTACTGAATCAGTCAGTACGTCTACTATTATTGTCTTGACTGGCGGCTTGAAATGTACTCCGAACTGAAGCTTTTCTGCCAGGTTTGAGTCTAAGAACCAAAGAATGTTCTTGGTTTGCTTTCAGACGTGTATTATGTGATCTATTTTTACATTTATATATTCGTACTTGTGCTTCCATGTGTTAGTCATGTTTATCTTGTTTATATTGCTGTCTAGTGACATACTAAATAAACCGACCTTATACTGTAAGTGCCCATTTTGAATGTTCCACAAGCGAAGCGCACAGGGGACTTACAGCCAGGCGTTAACATGATGCTAGCTTAGAAATACACAGCACACACAAATATGGAGTAAAATAGTACTTTTTCGTTTTATTTAACTATTTTTATTGATGTTTTTCCGGTACTGAATGAATTATACAAATAATCAACATTTATCATTCAGCTTCATCTGCCATCCTGGAATTTTTTACTGAGCTTGTTGCTGCCGTAGAATAAGAACGCAGCAAATGTAAGTTGTTTAGAATAGCCCTCACGTTGGGAAGTCGCCTACAAAGACCGAAAATGCCTCCCTCCTACGTAGGAACCTTACTAGGTTTTGGAACATAGCCTGAGTGTGTGTGGCCTGGCTCCAAAGTACAGTGAGCGATCTGCCCTTTGCTTGCAGCTGGTATGACAGTTAACTATTACTCAACCCCAGCGTTCATTTTTCAGTCTGGTACACTCCACCTGTCTGGAACTCTATACGGCACCTGGCACAGGTAGAACACCCACGAACGGGCCTGCTGTCTGGATTTGTCTTGCCATGCTATTGTAGCTCAGAACATTGAGCTCTTTTGAAGACATATTAACTACCAGTGCACAAAGAGTTCAATTCATATCCAGAAATGGACTGTCTCGAAAAAAGGCATACTTCAAGATACAAAAGAAACAAATCTATGCTCTTCAAAGGCATGAAAATAATTTTTCAGTTTAGTATTAAATGTTGCTTTTGGATCTGAGCAACGGCACCGGTTTTGAGTCCCAATCATATATGATTGTGTCAATAATAGTTTTTGTCACTTTCCAGAACTATGTGTCACATGTGTTGCCAGTGTATTTATAATAATTTAGAATTCTCTTCAGCATGGGTTGGCAATCTTTTTGACATTATGTGCCATTTTGAAATTTTCTTTTAAATTACAGTCTTACAGTTTAGTTCCAAAATGGCTCAAAAACACATGCCTGTAATTTTCAAGCAATTCTATAGTCCTTGTTCGACTGGTTCAGGTGTGTTTGATCAGGGTTGGATGGACAAACAGACAAACGGATTGACGGAAGGACGGACGGACGGACAGACACGATGGATGGCTGGATGGACGGATAGAGAGATAGAGAGATATGATGTGTAAAAACACACTTGAAATAACTTTTCAACCTTTGTTTCTTTATAAAAGATAACTAAACTATTTTTACCCAATTTTCCTTTTCTATAAAAAGGAATTCTGTTAGCAAAATGCATCAAGAACAATAGACCATATATATATATATATATATATATAATTTTAATCTCTCTTGCTATTTTTGCTCGTGTGCCAGTGGTTCCCCTCCAGCACTGGTACGCGTGTCTAAGGGTGCCAAGCCCTGTTCTATAGAATTTATTGATTTACGTTTATGTGCTGCTGAGGTCATGTTTTACTGAAGGACAAGGGAAGTTCGCCTTCCAGTAAGTGATGCGTTCAGTGGTTTTGCAGTCTGTTGTTTTGGCTCGGGCCTCTTACTGGTCGCCAAAGTGCATGTTAAAGAAAAGTTCTGGGTTCAAAACAAGTTAACACAGCATGTGTGATATGCAGTCGATTACCACGCAAAGTAATTCTGACTTGTTCCTCAGTTTTTCAAACAAACAAAAATTGTGTTTATAGTAATGTTCTTACAATAGAAGTCTATGGGGCAAAACATTTCTGAGGGTGTGAAGAAGAAATGTGCAGCTCTTATTCTTTCATACAGAAATATGTTATTGAAAATGTAAATTTCTTATCCTTGTACAAATGTCTTGCCCTATAGATTTCACTGCAACTGTAAATGCATATTTTCCTCATTTTTACAAACTGAAGGATGAGCCAAAATATTTTCTGTGGTCATCGACAATATTTCACAGACGCTTTCCTTTGAGCTTAAGTTATATGGAAACCAGAGCATTCTGATGTTGCACATGAATCGGGTTTATTATCAAGGGATTGTGTTTGAACAAACACTTACACTTGATGCTGTCGGACAAAATCTGCAAACTGGCGGTCCTTGGCATACAGCTCGATAATTCGAATACGGTCCTGGATTTCCTGTCATGAGAGCGGGAAGGTGAAAGAGAGGGAGAAGAAGATAGACAGTTATATAACTAAAGGAACTGACCTCTCTGCTCCAGTCCTCCTTTTACTTCTATGTCTAGACCACTTTAAACCAAGAGCAAAGGTGAGACACAGAATCTGATGAAGGGTTTCTTCAATTACAGGCACTTTTATGTCCCAGCAGTTGATTTATATTCAAACTAAAAAGTTTAAACTTTTTTTCTTTTGCTTACATCTCATCTTGGAAACTTTTTAGATGTGTTGAAATTTTATTTTGGCACATATTCAAACCTTTTTATTTATACATTTTATTTCTATACATTTTATTTATTCCTATACATTTTACTCTTGTTCCAGACTTCCAATCTTAAAATATGAAACCCAATTATAAAAATATTGTTACATTTTACAAATAACTGAGTAAAAAAAAAAAAAAATCGTCACCTCGAAAGATATTTTTAATTATTTGCCAACTGAACAATCAACAACCAGGTTCAATAAAACACATTATGTGAGCTGTACTTCCATCCCACAAAATCTTGTTCCGTACTTTCAATCTTAAAATGTGAAACTCCATCATAAAACCACTGTTATATTTTACAAAAAATTTTGTACGAATTCAAACGAAATCACCACCTCGTAAAAATAGTTACATTTTCTTATCAATTCAATTCATAATCAATTTTTTGCACTATTATTACTTTAGTTTTGACAAAACTTTTGTTGCATCGCTGTGTCTCGCATGACTTTTTGTCGGAAAGATTTCGTTGTATTTTTAAATATTCGTCAACTGAATGATCAACAACCAGATTCAATATAATACATTATGTGAGCTGTACGTCCATCCCATCTCTTCATTTTTCCAAACATTCTTTCTTAAATTATGAAACCCCATCATAAAAATATTGCTATATAATTACATAACTGATAATTAAAAAACAAGTAATAGTTCTGCACTCATTAATGCTCCATTAAATGTTTTATGGTTAAACTGAATTGAAGGTGTTAGTGAATAAAATACATTTTCCTCTAAAACTGTTTAGTGCTTTCAGTTCTAACTGTTACATAAGAAATATGATTTATCTACCCATCAAGTATTGTTTTCCAAAGAGGACATGCTTGACCATTCTCCACTGTTCAACGTTGCCAGGATATTCTCCATTGTGAATATATCAGACTATGACAGTTTCATTGCTACAGGGAACAGTGCTTTATTTGAAGGACATGGAGTGTTTTTAGGAATGTTTTTGAGGAATATTCTATGCAAACATGTGGCATGGTGAACGCTATAACAAGTAATTCTGCAGACTGTACAGACGTGTACACAATGCGTACAATCAGCGCTTGCTTACTTGTGTATTTATCAGCAGACTCTTATGGCAATTCATAACTATTTTATTTTAATTCAATTACAATCTCATTCAAATGTTTTTGTATGATCTACTTATTTATTGATGGTTAGGTTTAATGGTGTCGGACCTTCATGCTTCTAAAAATCATAACTTTTTTATAAAAAACTGAACTGTTTTACAAGTATGCAAATTTGTATGAATTCGTACAAAGTTATTTTGTTATTTGATGCATACGACTTTCGAAAGTTGACCTTTATTTTTAATTATTCGTCAACTGAACAATCATGTGAGCTGTACTTCCATCCCACAAAACCTTGTTTCCGTGTCAAATCCCACAAAACCTTGTTTCCGTGTCTTCTAAGGTCTAAACGTGTACACACATGCATTATTACAGTACCTCTTTCGTAAGTTCACTGTTCTCATAAATGTGTCGTATTTCCTCGCTGCTGAAGTCCGTGGAGATCTCAGCACTGCCGGTGCTATACGCAGGGGTTTCTGGGTAACGGCGGTAGTACTGATTATAGCCCGCAGTTGCTTCGCTTTCAAACATGGGATTGTACTTAGTAGCTCTTTCTAGAGATGGCACATTCTCTGCATATCTGTGGAAAAAAAGTCAGATTACAGACAACATTAATGCATCAGAAAAAATGAGCCTTGGTGCTAATTTGGGAAACACAGGTTTGAATCTGATCCAAAACATGTTTCTCTTCCTGTATAATGTCATCTCTCTACTATATCTGTCAATAAATTAAATTAATAATTAAATAAACTAATTTATATATATATATATATATATATATATATATATTTAACAAAAACTTAGTGGATATGCAAGATGTTTTTAACCTAAAAAATGGGTCAAGGACCAGAAAATAATAATTAGATCGTATTTAAAACAGCAAATTTGTGCAAAAACTCCATCTGGAGTTGAAGATGCCCTTGCCATGGGTTCGTAAAACTAGGAGATCGTCCCACCTATTTATATCTGCCCAAAGGTCAGATAGTGGAGCCACGGAAAAAGTGAGTGGATTATCTCAGCCCGAGTGAGAGCGGCTCAATGTTCTACTGTCCCGGCATTCATTCCTCTATAACCTGTTGATCAGGATCACTGATAGATCCCCTGCAGAGACATTACGTCATCTTATGTCTGCCAAGATTTCCCTGTTTGCCCTGGTGTTGGTGAAGCAAGTCTGCAGTGTTTATGTTTACAGACAAAATGTAGATGCAAAAGAGAGATAAATTAATAGTTTTAAAATTAATAAATAATTGTATAATATTTTATAATAATAATATCATAATTATCATTATTAGTAGTAGTAGTAGTGGGTTTGGCTCTCATTTTGAGCTATTATGAACAAATAAATTATTATTATTATTATTAGTGGTGGTTTTCACTCTCATTTTGATTTATTATGAGTCAGTACAAAGTATTTGAGTATATGAATGATTAATGAATGAATAATTAAACAAATAAATGAATAAATAATAATAATAATAATAATAATAATAGTAGTAGTAATATGCACAATATGCATTAATATTATTATCTCTCAAGTTATTACAAACCAGTATACAATGACCCCAAAAAGTATTTAGACAGCCATGCGTAAAAGTATATGAATGTCATTTTAACTTTAAAATTTCCAAGTATTAGAACTAAGTTGACTTGTCTGAGTCATTTTTGCAACTTTAAACCGACTGGTCCCATGGCCATTTTTAGTGCACGTTTTAAGTTGTTAAAACATCATTTGTTTCGTATCTAAAATCACTCATGGTTATCTAATACAGTGTGGATTAAGTGTCCAAATACTTCTTGGGGACATTGTATGTTATCTAGAGCTGATGGATATAAAAAATTGGCATATCACCATATCAGCATAATGATGTATTGGATATAAAATGTTCAAGAAGGAGCTTATGACAAGAACAACTTGTTCAAAAAAGATAATTGATCCAACCTGCACATCACTTGCCTAAGAGCATTTGTTTTGTAACGACCAAAGAGAACATATTTTGTGTTCCAGCCTATTTGTACAGCAAGGTCATAAAAACAAAATATTGTGCCATAAAATATTTCCATGCCCTCTATATGTATGTTCCAGAGCACAGATTATTTGGTTCTTTTCAAACAGGTGAGGAAACCAAATCTATTAAACATGTTGGAATAAGTACTTTTTCCCTTTTGGGGCCTCAAAAAAAAAAAAAAATTGAAAAGTGTTTATATTTACAGCATTCATTCATAGCACTGACAGACTGACAGAATCATTTAAAAAGGCGATTCATGCTTCAAATGTGCATTACAACACCATACAAGTCATTCAAATTAATTGAACCATTATTAATAATATATCCACTTAGCAGATTTGTAGTCCACTAAGGAGTTCTGCTTGTTCTGAAGATAATAGAAAAACATAAGCCTCTTATTTCATCCAAAAGTATGATCTTATGATTTACTTGGAGAATTAAGAATGTCTTTGTTATGCTGTAAGCACAGTTTGTACCGTAAAGGGTCTTCTGAATCATCCGTGTCATACTGGTCTCGCAGAGTTCTGGCGAGGAAAAAGATCACGCCCGACGCCACAAGGAGGAACCCCGCAACCGAGGCGATGGCGATGCCAACCACCAGCGGTTCTGACACATACTCCTCACAATGTTCGCCTCGATACCACCAGTTTTCCCCGACTCGACACCTAAAACAAGATGTGTGACATAGGGGTTAGTGAATTTTCATTTTTGGCCGTACTGTTCCCTTAAGAGTTGTTTTTACAGCACACACCTGCAGATGGCTCCCTTGCCAGGTATGATGTCACATTTCCCATCATTCTGGCAGAAGTCTTCCTGTATGTCACAGATACTCTGACATGGCAGCCCGTCCACGCTAAAATAGCCAGCCTTACAAACGCACTCTGCCTCGCCTGACCAGCGGTTGACTAAACACTGGGAGAACTCATTACACGCTTGGAACTTACACGGATCAGCCTGATCACCTGCCGGAAAGAAAAAGACAAATACACTCACACCAATAATGTTGATGAATTATAAATGATGTAAATAGGATCAGCACAGACAGTGTTCGCAACATTGTTAAAAAAAACAAAACAAAAGCTTTTAAAATAATTAACTAGAAATAAAAACTAAAACTGAAATAAAAATAAATTAAACCTAATTAGTAATATTTAGATTATAATAATATATAAATAATCAAAAAGACACTGGGAGTTTTGAACAGTTCTTAGAAATGTACTCTTTGAATTTATGTTGGTTTCTTAAATGTCATGTAGTGTAACCATCAAGTAAAAAGCAACAACAACATTATTATTATTATTTGAAAAAATGAATTATATTTTTGAAGATAAAAAGTACTTTTTTACAAATACATCAATTATTAATTTACAAATATAATTAAGTTTTCAGTGAGTCGCACCACATGACATTTTACACTTTGAAACATTTTAAAATATAAAAAAGCAGTTAGCAGTTAAATGGCATAATCATTTATTAAATAACAAAATAACAATAATATACTTTACTGCTTTTTTATATTTTAAAATGTTTCAAAGTGTAAAATGTCATGTGGTGCGACTCACTGAAAACCTAATTTCAGAAATTAAAACATACTCATCATAGAAGATGTGTTTTCAATTGTTTGTATAAATTGATTTATGTATTCCTAAATAAATGCAAAAAAGTATCTAAGCAAAAACATGAGCATCATGTCATTGATTTATCTGATCTAATCAAGGTAGAATACAATGACGTTAGAAGTATAGATGTTAGTTGGGAAATTTGACTTTTGCTGTATAAGCAACTGGGATGTATTACAATGCATTACAAATGTGGTGTCAAAACAAAGCTAATTTTCTGATTTGAAGGCTTCAGCATTTGCCCTTTAGATATGCTGTGTGTTGACAAGGAGCTCAGACAGAATTTACATGCCCACACACAGGGACACAAACAAATATGACTCACGTGCCTGATGCGTTGAGCGCTGCACGTCTCACTAGAATAAATCACCTCTAATCTGTCTGCAGTACAGAATCAGTCCACCTATCACTCATCCTAACAAGGCCTAATGTTTTCCAAAGCCAGACTGGAATAACCCCAACCCTCTGTCCTCTATTGCAGAAGCAACCTGCTCAATATCGAGGTGTATCTGTAAAATGCAGTTATCAAAACTTGCTGGCAAAATTCTAGGGTGTTTCTAGGATTGATATTTGGTTGCTAGCGTGTTTTGAGTGGTTGCATATTGACAAAAACAAAAGAGTTCACCCCTAAATCTATCAAATAGTATTGTTCTATAGTCTATAAGATTTTTCACCCATTTTAAAGCATGTTCAATTTGAATTATTCAGTAGTCTTTTACTACTGGTATTAATTGAAGAAATGTTAGCTCCTGTAACATGTATGAGTCACAAAGCCCTGTGTAGCACACTAAAACAATTATACTAAATAGCAAAATAAAACTATTGTTACTCATAGTCTTAGGCTCAGACAAGTGGTGTGATCTATATTTACAGTAATAGTACTAAACCATGAGTCATTAGAGTTTTAAAAACAACTTCAAATTGGCAGAAAATGCTTAATATGGCAGGGAATCTATCCTTAAAAGAATCAAATAATGTTTATTGAATATTGTTGGCCACAGGCAATGCCAAAAATACGCTGATGTCATTAGCCAACCCTTTTTTGTCTTCTGTGTTTTGTCTGTATATGTACAGTATGTACTTTGAAGTACCTGATTCAACATCCAATGAATACTTGTCTATTGCAAGATTCATTGTTTGGTACGCAGTATTACAGAAGTCTTCTAAGATCAGGTACACTGCTGTTGTCACGCCATGGGGAACTGGCTTGCCAAACTTCATCCTGCTGTTTACCACAATGCTGCCATTCCTGAAGTTCAAGATCTCTAAATTCTGGAAGTTGCTGAGGTTGGATTGTAGATATGGTACGAGCTAGAAAAGACATACATTGAAAAGAGGAATTGAAGAGTATTCCAGAGAGCAGCAATTCAGTGCAGAGTCACACATACCTAGTTACGTTAGTGGAAGTCAAGAAGGTGACTGAAGTTTCTAATTCCATCAATTATCTCATTAGTTAGTGTTCATAAAGACTATGTTCAAGAGCCTTGTTAATGTTAATGGAGTTAACGGATAGTATGCAAAGCCCCTAACAAACTCTCCTAATGTTCTACAACAACAAACATCAACAAATCTAAACTGGCGTTGTCCTGTGTGTCAGTCCTGTGTGAATAGTTTACCCCTAAAAATGAACATTTTGTCATCATTGATGACTTCCATGAAAAACAAAAGATGTTCCACCATTCACCATTTACTTTCATTGTATAAAAAAGTGCAGTGAAAGTGAATAGTTATAGAGGTTATCCGTCCCAAACAATCTGTCATGCCTTTGGGTTCCTTAAGGTCATTACTGCCTAGGAACATGTTTAAAGACAGTTGTCATTAATGACTCATGGCCTTCTTACTGATGCTTTGCTTTCCATAAATTAGAGCAAGGCCTAGCTAATTGGCTATGGCTACTTCTAAGCATCAAATATAAGATCACAGAATAAATGTGACAAATATATCTTACCAGCTCCAGAAATCTCTGTTCAAGAGCCTTGTATTCAGTAGAGCTCTTGTTGAACAGATCTTCAGAAAACATCATGTTGGTGACCCTGAGGCTGAAAAACACTATTAATGCCCTTCCAGGACTGGCTGGCAAGGCAATACTTGCCAAGTCTGTCCCATGAGCGAAGCCACTACCATCATCTTCACCATGGCTTGGCCCATCAAATGGGAAGATGTCGAATGAAACTTCAAATTCTGTTACATTGGGGTTAACTGGAGGAGGAACTTTCATAGTAGTACTGTCCGAACCTACTAGTTTCGGAGGTAGGATGATGTCAGATTTTGACCCTACTGTGTGTTCTTGTACTGAGTTGTCTAAAGTTTCTCCAAGATTAACTATCTTGTCGGTAGGTCTAAATGTTGGTTTATAAAATGATGGTACAGTGGTGGAACTAACAGTCTCCAAATGTTCTGAAACATCTGGAATGAAAGAAATTGTGGATGACTGAAATATTGTAGTTGAATCCCCATCGTCAACATTCTCTGATAAAACAGGATTCTCTGAAACAGTTGCAACATAAGTGTGCACCGCAACAGTTGGAGTCTCTGGAGTCGTCTCTTGAAGAGCCGAATGAGTGGATGATTGGGTAGGTAGAGGTTCTGTGGTTGATTCTGGTACAGGTTCATCCTCATCTATTGATGAATGTGATATCCGAGTAAACGGAGAGTCCTTCTCAGGAGACAGGGAAGCTGAATGATCTAAACTTGGTCTATCAGTGGCTATTGATGTTGAGGCTGTTGTTGCGACCAAGATCTCATCCCTAACTAAATCATCTTCTGACAGTTCAGTAACTCGGCTTTCTGTAGGCACAAGCTTGATGCTTTCCATCTCCTCATCTAGAATCTTGACTTCTTCATGTGATTCTTCCACCTCTGGCCATACGAGTGCAGGTAACTCTGTGGTACCTTGGGTTACAGGATGCTCAACAGCTTCTGAATAAGTGGTAGGACCTTCCACAGAAACTGTATCAATGTCTAGGATTACAGGTAACTGCGTGGATGAAGGGATTTTATTTGACTTTGTTGTGGAGGCCAGCGTTACAACTGGTGCACCCACAGTTTCCTGATTCTGTTTGCTGTCTGTTGAAGTATACTCATCCGTAGCTACTGCTGTGCTTGGTGGGATCACAGTGGGCATAACAAGTCGTTCTGTATAGTCTTTATCAGTAGGTGAACTGACTGTATCAGGACTTTGTGATGAACCCACATCTTGAGCTTCTGCTGAAGTATAGACATGTAACAAGGGTCGATTGGTCACATGTGTGGCCATAGTGGTAGATTCATCTGGAAAATAGTCATCATATCCTTCAGGGGCTACTTGGGTCTGCATAGAAAGCTCGACAGTCAAAGTCTCCATAGTCAAGAAAACTGGGGCTTGGTCAGTTGTTGTGTAGTGAGGATGGGTACGAATGTCTTGTGTCACAAGAACCCTGTCCAAGAATGGCTCTTCAGGTGGCAGGTCTTGAGGCTCAAGCTGTTCCTCTATAGTTCCCCGGTCTTCCTGAGGTTGGTGTACCTGTACCTCATCCTCATCGTCCATCAAGACTTCTTGTGGTGTTCCTGACACCCAAGGCCAGATGTCAGGACCTAGGTAATCCCCAGAGAAACCTGAGCCCGAGCCCAGATCTATAAAATCACTCTGAGTAGTCAGCTCAACATCAGGAGGTTCCACTGGAGAAACTGGTGTCTTTTCTATCTCGTGAGGTGATTCTGTAGGTAAGGCAACAGTTATCGTGCCTGTGATAGGACTGACTGTAGCTGCAGTCTGTAAGAATCCCTCCTCTTCAAGAATACCATCGTCTGAAACAAGAAAACAACATTTTAGAACCATGTTACTGCCTTTAATGAGGAAATAATTCACAAGAGATAAGACTTACTTTCTGCACCAGGAGCAGGTGCACTACTTGTGGTCTCAGATTTAGAGGTAAGCTCAATATCCAAATTCTTCAAAGATACTTCTGCGGGAGACAGAGTGGTACTTTCCTCAAAGATGATTACATCATTTGCATTTGTGTCCTTACTTTGTCTATTCATCCAGGGATCAAAAGTGTGATCAGGGTCAAAGAAGCCATTGTTTGTAATGAAGATGTCATTGTTGGATAATTCCTGCCCAGGAACATCTGGTGGTTTCTCAGATGCAAGAACATTATCCTAGGATTTAATCATTAGTTAGTTAGTTAGTTAGTATTGACTGTTAAGAATTAAATATAAGCCAAAAAGATAAACTAAAAGCCCTTTTAACTTTCCATACTCTGGCCTATGTCCACTAAATGTCCTTATGTGTCAGTTATTAAAATTATGTCTCACCATTTGACCATCAAAAAAGGTGGGCAGAGTGAAAAAAGTACAAAGTTTCCTTAAACTTCTCACTAAATTACACTAGAAAACATCTATTTTTTTTTTTTTTTTTTTTTTTTTTTTTTTTTACCCAGAGAAATGTCAGTGGAAAAATTGCATAGACAGTTAAAAAAAAAAAAAAATCTCAGATGCACATGATATTCACACCATCCAAAGGATCTGTTCCTAGATGGGTCATTGGATGATGCATATTTTACTAGAAAACAGTTTTAGCTGTTCCATACACCAGACATTCCCATTTAACCTTCATGCAGATTTGGAATATGTCATGTTGTATACATAATGACTGGTTGTATATACATTCATGAGTCATTCACACCATTTTATTTTCATGCAAGTAATGAGTGAGGTGCTACTGGAACTAGATCACCGTCAGTTGCACACATTGGCCTCATTCATGAAACACGAGCAGAACGAATTTCTGTGTAAATCATTCGTAAAACCATTCTTACGTAAACTGTCACATTCAGTTCAGTGCGACAATTTACATAAGAATGGTTTCATGACCAATTTACACAGAAATTAGTTCTACTCGTATTTCTTGAATTAGGTCCATTGATCATTTAATACAGGACAAATGGCTTGACTGTCTACACAATATCCTATAGAACTAGTTTTGAGAACCCTATAGTTAGGTTTCTAATTTGCCTTAACAGCTGACCACACAAACTAATATCCATCTTATACAGGACAGATCAGATAAGGCATTAACTTCTTGCATTGACTTTTAGTAACTAACATGTGTCTTTGGAGGCAAGCATACTATTACCTGAGAGAGAGAACACATGTTCCCAGATCCAGGCATGGACATAACGCACCAGCCAAAACAAGACAGTAAATCTACTTAATAAGTGTATTGAAAAAAGTGCCAGTTTTGTCAAATGTAAGAGGAAAAACCGAGAGTAAATTCTAAGATTATTGCCATGTTTGGTATCCAACGTGTCTTTCTAATTAAACTACAGACTGCTCAGCCTCTGCAATAAATATATGTCACACTGAGATTAAAAACAGATTCTTTTCAATATTTCATAGTGCCTGAGCTAAACAATTTTCATAAAATAGCATGCTTACTTGTGTCTAGAGAATACTTGAGCTGGAAAATTGACTTGAATAGTTTTACAGACCTGCCGTATTATCCCATAGCTGTGCTATAATCTGTTTTAATGACATGCTATGAAAACCGAATTTATGTGCAAGGTAATCGTTCTTATCATGTAACAACAAAAACCTACATGTGATTGCCATTAGTGTGACTCATTTTTCATTTAACAGCTTTGGAAGGATTCACATTCACACTTGAAAGTGATTGCACTGCAATGAGGTGAAAATAAAACCTAAATCCTAAACTGCAGCTCTGAAATGGGATTCTGGGCTGGACACTCATGGTTACCAGTTTACTGGGTGGTCCTGCCAATGACCATTGACTCACCATCATGTCACTGGAGTCAATCGGTCTGCTTGTTGGTTTGGAAGGCAGCGATGTCTCCACTGTGAAGCCAAAACAGAGACAAATCATATCAAATTATACTTAAAACTGCTCAAGCACAGTTCATACCCATACTGGCATTTCTTCAAGAGAGATTGGCTCTGAGGGCTGCAAGATTAGTCTGCCAAAACCAGAGATAAGAACCATGAAGGCTCCTTGCTTCTGTTAAAACCGCATACAGCCAAGCAGTGTAAGAAGATACACTCAAAAAAATGATGTTTTTGATGCTGTTCACTTTATTTAAACAACTTATTTTGATTCAACACCATTGTATCAGGTTTCTGGTTCAAATTTAATTGCTTCAAATTGACTTGAAACAATTACTTTTTGAATTAACTTGATGTTTTCATATCAAGTAAAAGCAACCAGGACTCAATCAAACAGGACTTTCACTTCCCATCATGCTTTGCAAAGGGGCTGAACTGGGAGAGTAAATGTTGAAATAAAGTGTTATTTTAAGCAGTTTTTAGCAAGATGAGAAAATGGAGAGACTTTTTAATGTTTACTGTTCTATTATGTTGGTATTTAAAAGTTTCTGTTATGTTAATAGTTGTGGGGTTACCATTGTGGTGAAGTGTTGCACTTGTGCTTGGGTTGAGGACCTATTAACAAAATTTCAAATTACTTTAATAAAAAAGTATTCACTATGGTAGTGCTCTGGGCTGTGTTTTCCAAAAGCATTGTAAGCCTAAGTTGATCGTAGAACCATTACCACCAATGGAGCTACGATGAACTTAGGCTTACGATGTTTTAGGGAAACGCTACCTTGGATGAGACCAGTATCACTTCTAGACTGCCAACACAGAACATCACATCACAAAAGTTATGTAACTCATAAGACAAGAAGCATTAATTGTAGGATCATTTGTAAAAATCAATTTATATGAAAACTATTTATTTCATTTAAACTAAAACCATTCATTCAAGTTAAATGAACACAATTGATTCTAGTTAGTTTAACATGGTTGATTCTATTGGGTTCTACTTGTTTCAGTCATGTGGAACCACTCAACTCAACACCCTGATGTCTTGGGCTCCCTATAATGGATCCACAATGTGCCTCTATTTCTTAGAGAATGTCTTACCATTTTCCAGTTGCAAAGAATCAGGGTCCACATCCAGAGTGGTGTTTCTGATGAAATTCTCCTTGTGTAGGGCATTAGTGATGTAGTTTACGAAGTTTGTGATTGTGTAGACCACAGTGGGAAGCTCATCGGGATCTGTGAAGGAGTTCTCAACCATGTTGGAATGCAAGTTTATGTAATCCATAGTCTCATTACTTATTCCCGCACCCTCGCCCTCAAGAACCACAGCGTAGTGCACCACCACTGCCAGGCCTCTGAGGAATGAAAAGAAAACAGTGACTCTTTGCGGTCAAAAAACAACATAATATGTTTTGTCAAAGGCTTTACTGGCTGTAAATTGGCCTCAAGGCAACATTTAGAAATAAATTAACAGCTTGATCTACAGTAGAGCAGGAGTTGGAGTTTGTCATGGAGGAGCTTGCCATCTGTTTAATGACGTTTTGTCAGTTTGTCATATTTATTTGTTATATTTAACCAGTTGTATATCAGTTGTACAACTTTGTTTACATCATTCCTGTGCCTAGTAGTACTGTAAGTATTGAAGTAAAATAAATGGCTTGTTGGTTTTAGCTGGTTTGAAATTAACTAATTGTTCTTCCAGCACTACCATGCTGGTGTTAAGCAAATCTGGCTAGTCTCTCAGCCTGGTTAAACTGGTTTAGCTCATTAACCTGCTGGTCCTTCTGTCTTGCCAGCTGAAAAGTGCCCAAAACATCTCTAAAATCATCAGAACAGACAGCATGGACAGGCTAAGAGACAGGCTAAACACTTTAGGCTGTTTCTGTTTTGTAGCAGGGTGGCTAAAATAAAATTCCAGTCTATTAACAAGCTAGCAACCAAATATGCCACAGAATATTCAGCAGCCAGCTGTTGGTTATACTATGGGAAATAAAAAAGAATTAGGAGCGAGGAGAGCTGACCTAGATTTTTTTTTTTTTTTTTTTTTTTGCCACATATTTTTCTACAAGGGTTAGAAAAACCTGATGAGTTTATGACCAGATTAATTTTCTCTCCCATGACAGACAAAATCTCCATCAGGATTCAATTCCCTGGCACATCAGAAATGCTAATTAGCTTTATGTGGATTTAAGTGAGAACATCTCTGTTTTCAGGTGGTTTAAGTGGCCTCATGGAGCTCACAATATGCAGTTATCCATTGTGTGGTTTAACCGAGGCCTCACTGATAAATCACAGGGAAACCTTGCCATGATGACACTTGAGAGCCGAGAGCATTTAGCATTTAATCCCATCATGCTTGGCAACTGGACATGCATTTAGCACAGTGACTTGTCACACACACACATAAGATATATCACGCCTAAATGAGAATGACCATCCTTTCAGTGGATTGATTTTGCAAGGCTAATGAGGCTGCAAGCACATGACCTTACCAAGAAAACAGTGTGAAAGTGATTTCAGAGCAATGCTTTATAAAACACTACACATGGTGGGTGGAAAATTCAAGCACATGAATTTCTCATTAGATGTTTTGGAGGAGATATGGGTCACGCAGCTGTGTGATATGGCAGGGTGGAGAGATGGATTTATCAGGTCCGAGTGAAACATTGCACAGTGTAGTGATAGCCCAAATAATATTAATAGGCCTATCTGTTTTCTTCATTTTGATATGTGATTAACTGTGACTTATAAAATCAATGCATTTAAATCCAGAGCCAAATAAAAGTAAGGATACTTACCCTTCAATGTCCTTCTGTGGCCTGGGATATTTTATTAAGAAAAAAAGAGCAATATAAAGAAATCAACATATATTCCATTTTTCTACTTTTTTTATCTGTATGCTTAATATAATCATGTAAATTACCATTAAAAATGTACCTGAATTCAAGGACAAATATTTTCTTGAAACCCGGGAGCCTTTTAAACACCTCTTCAGTCTTCAACAAAAGAAAGGATAAGCTATAAACATACACTACTGTATATATGTACCCTGATGGGCATGAGATTATAGATTTTAATAATTTAAATGTTTCATTCCCCACATACTTTTATCACTATATATATATATATATATATATATATATAGAGAGAGAGAGAGAGAGAGAGAGATAGATAGATAGATAGATAGATAGATAGATGCAACTCACATTATCAATGAACAGCTCCGATAGATGTTGATAGTAGGGACTTGATGGATCTCTCAGAGCATCATCATAACTTTCACCTCTTAGCTTAATACTCAGCTCCACAACATGGTCTCCGACAGGACGTACGGGTCTGACCACAATGTCATCAATTTCATTTCCAATCTATATATATTTTTAAGAAAAGTTTAAGAGGAATTACTCAGTTCAAGAAGTTATATAAAAGGTCTTAAGTTAAGTAACTCTTATAATTATAAATTGAATGTGCTCACCATATTGTTTTCATCTAAAATATCATTGGAAATGTCCTGTGGCAAGATTTGTAATGTGGTGGAGAAAGTCTTTTGAATAGTAGTTGTCAAGTCATTCAGTACAGCCGTGATATCATCCACTTTCAAGATAGGAGTTGGGGTGTCATAGTCTGCAGGTTGCAGTTGGACATCATGTATGTCAGGTGTTTCAGGTACTATCACAGGCACCTCTGAAAGTTCAGATATCGACAAAGGTGTCTGAGATGTGACTTCAGGTGTCTCTGACATGGCTCCACTTGTTTTCAGTATAACTTCAGTTGCTTGAGATATGACATGAGTTGTCTCTTTTATGACATCAGCTTCGACCTTAGGTATCTCTGTTGCGACTTTAGGTGTCTCAGGTGAGGAGTCTCCTCTGGTCTCTTCTGTGACTTCATGTATGATTTCCACCACAACTTTTTGTGTCTCCTCTATAATTTTTGATGGATCTGTAACTTCATGTATGCCCTCATTTATGGCAGTTGCCAGTATACCTTTTTCACCTCTGTAACAGTAATGTCTGGCATTGTGTCAAAATGTGTTTCCCCATCAACCTTTTTAGGCATTTCTTCTAGCTTATATTTCATGCCTTCAGGTACAAATGCTACAATGTCAGTTTCAGTGGTACCAATGTCAAAAGAGGTATCAAGTGTAGCCTCAGGTGTGATTCCAGTTGTGGCCACACTTGTGAACTTAGTAGAAGTTTCTGTGGGCTTCTCTTTAACCAAAAACATTTCAGTACTTCCCTCAGATGATTCCTCTAAGAAGGCAGCTTCAGTTACATCCCCTAATTCAGCAGTAGCATGACTTTTTCCTCCCAGAAAATCTTCAAGGAAGTTTTCAAGAACTGTTACTCTGTCTGTGCCAGTGTCTTCAAATTCAACCCCAGAAACTTCTGTTGCCTCTGTCATCATCTCGCCAGATTTCGTAATGGCAGTTATGTACTCATCCACAAGTGAGTCTCTCTCAGTAAACACATCGGAAGCTTCTGTAGTTTCCTCTGCCACTTTGGTTATCTCTTCAGCTGTCTCCTCAGCAACCTCTGGGGTCTCAGTTATAACGTCCTCTTCCTTACCTGTCACGATATCTGGTAGTTCTTCAACTGTTGCCACCTCTGGTGTAGGTTTGACCTCTTTAGTGGAGGGTGTCTCTTCCTCATCTTTGTTGAGTAATGTTACAATTGTTATGTCTTTAGGTGTGTCCTCTGTTGATACAACAGAAGTTTCCTCAAGTAGGCCTTCCCCTGTATAATTTCTAGCAACCTCAGTTGACGTATATAAAGGTGTAGTGGGTGAAAGCTTTTCTGGCAGGAGTCACATATGTGATTTTGACAACATCCTTATCTGTCACAGCTTTTGGCAACCCTTCTGTGGAGGGATTATGCGAAACCTCTAACAGTTCTGTAGGAGTTGTCTGCTTTGGTTCCTCTGGTAAGACATTCTGAACAGGAGATATTTTTGTAGGAGAACCTCCTGGAGGTCTATCAGTGGACATCGCTGTAGCTTCTGAGATAACATCAACATCAAATTCAACCCCAGAAACTTCTGTTGCCTCTGTCATCATCTCGCCAGATTTCGTAATGGCAGTTATGTACTCATCCACAAGTGAGTCTCTCTCAGTAAACACATCAGAAGCTTCTGTAGTTTCCTCTGTCACTTTGGTTATCTCTTCAGCTGTCTCCTCAGCAACCTCTGGGGTCTCAGTTATAACGTCCTCTTCCTTACCTGTCACGATATCTGGTAGTTCTTCAACTGTTGTCACCTCTGGTGTAGGTTTGACCTCTTTAGTGGAGGGTGTCTCTTCCTCATCTTTGTTAAGTGATGTTACAATTGTTATGTCTTCAGGTGTGTCCTCTGTTGATACAACAGAAGTTTCCTCAAGTAGGCCTTCCTCTGTATAATTTCTAGCAACCTCAGTTGACGTATATAAAGGTGTAGTGGGTGAAAGCTTTTCTGGCAGAGTCACATATGTGATTTTGACAACATCCTTATCTGTCACAGCTTTTGGCAACCCTTCTGTGGAGGGATCATGCGAAACCTCTAACAGTTCTGTAGGAGTTGTCTGCTTTGGTTCCTCTGGTAAGACATTCTGAACAGGAGATATTTTTGTAGGAGAACCTCCTGGAGGTCTATCAGTGGACATCACTGTAGCTTCTGAGATAACATCAACATCTATGGTAACAAGTGCTGATTTAACAGGACTTTCAGTAACACCTCGCCCAACCTCAAGTTCAGTTTCTGAAATAAAATTTTCAATGTATTCTCTAGTTACTACTGAAGGAATATTAGTACTTATTCCTGGTGAGTCCTCAAGGGTTGTAGGGAGATATGTCTCATACTTTGCAGAGGTAAAACCTCCAGTAGTTCTACCAGTGGGCATCAATGTAGCCTCTGACACAACATCAACTTCTACATATTGAATTGTAGCATCTACTGTTTTAACAGGACCTTCAGTAGCATCCTGCCCAATGGCCAGTTTAGCTACTGAAATAAGCTCTTCAGTAGATTCACTGGTGACTCCTGTAGGAGTATTGGTAGTTATCCCTAATGAGTCCTCAAAAGTTGTGGGAATATTATAATCATATTTTTCCTGAAGTAGAATCTGGATTTCTATCAGTGGTGATCAATGTAGACTCTAAAACAATGTCTACCTCTTCATGTGGAATTTTATCACCTGCTGTCGTAACAGGACCCTCAGTAACATCCTGTTTCACAGTGGTCTCATTTGAGAATTCGGTAGGTGAACTAGTGCTCATCCCCAGTGAGTCCTCAAAGGATGTGGGAATAACATACTGATATTTTACTGAAGTAGAATCATCTGGAATTCTATCAGTGGTCATTAATTTAGATTCCGAGGCAATGTCCGCCTCTTCATGTTGAATGGTAACAACTGCCATCTTAACCGGACCTTGAGTAGCATCCAGTCCAGCCTCCGGTTCGGATTCTGAATGAAGCTCTTCAGTGAATTCACTCGTGTTTATTGTAGGAGTATCAGTTCTTATCCCTGGTGAATCCTCAAAGTTTATGGGAATATCATGCTCATATTTCTTTGAAGTAGAATCTTCTGGAGTTCTGTCAGTGTTCAATAATGTAGACTCTGAGACAACAGTAATTTCATGTTCAATGGTAACACCTGCTGTCTTAACTGGACCATCGGTAGCATCCTGTGCTAACTCTGTTTCTGAATAAAGCTCTTCAGTAAAATCACTGGTGACTACTGTAGGAATAGTTGTGCTTATTCCTAGTGAATCCTCAAAGGTTGTGGGAATCTCGTTATTATATATTCTTGAAGAAGACTCCTCTGGAGTTCTATCAGTGTTCCTTAATTTAGACTCTGAGACTATGTCAACCTCTTCATGATGAATGGTAACATCTAATGTGACAGGACCCTCAGTAGCATCCAGTTTGACTTCCAGTTCAGTTTCTGAAATAGGTTTCACAGTGGCCTCACTTGTGAGATCTATAGGTGAACCAGTGCTTATCCTTGGTGACGACTCAAAGGCTGTGTCAAGATCAGGCTCTGGGGTGATTCCAAGCATTGTTTGAAGCTCTGCAGGCCTAGTGGTGATTAAGATTCGGTCTGCAATTGTCTGTGGTGTGACATCCTGTGGATGTGTTACTGCTTCAGGAACCAGAATACTGACTGGGTGAGGAAAGAGAAAGAAAGAGGAAGTGGCAGAGTAAATATACATCATAAGAGGTAGTTTGAGTCATTTTTGAATTTCATTTTGTAAATTGCATCTATTAATTTTATGTTGTTAATTATCTTCAGGAACACTCCATGTTAAGGTTAAGCCCATGCACAAATAATTAGTTACACTTGACTAAATAGCAGAACTTTGTCTGAGGATCCTGACACCTCTACTTCATTACAAGCCACTGAGTACCTCAAAAGGATTAATGTCTATTCTGAGAGCAGTGCATATCCTGAGCCAGAGAGCACTATGTCTCCGTTGATATGACTGCAGGGTCTAATGTGGACATTAACAATAGATAAATCAGAGCATAACTTACTGTAAATCAAGAGACTGCAAAATAAGTCAATAGAAATAAGACTTTCTGGACTGTAGCTGCTTATTTTGAAGTATCTATAAACACAGGGAATGTGAACACAGATCCATTGTTTAAGAAGCGTATTGTTTCAAACAATGTTGTAAACTAGACTGACCTTTGGTTGTGGCCACGTTTGCTTGTATTGGCGCTGTAGTCGTTGTCTGATGTCTGTGAAAAAGAAGACAATTATGCATGTTTTTAAAGGTCAGTAACATACCCCAAAACTACAAAATCTAAACTTCTTATTGCAAATGAGTTAAGTTTTCCGCTTCAGAAAAAAAGCTGAACCATAAGGAATGCTATGTCTCTAAAGCTAGCGGAAAGTGAACTAGCTTTAGCAGGGACTAATGGTATTATTTAAATTTTTGCACACTGAAACTAGGGGTCTGTATCCACCTTTAACTATTAATGGGTGGTTTTGTCTGCAAAGCACCAGTGTGTGCTCAGAATTAGCTTCCTTGGATGCCTGGCTAAAGATAAAAATTGGTGTTTCGGATCATTCAATTAGTATTAGGGTTAGGTTACATAGGTTACAATCTGAGCTCCACACTGGGCATTTGTAGATTGATTTATATCTATGCTGCAGGACTGTACTAATGTATGTAGGATTATGTTGTTTTGTGCCCATTAGTAGCCTGGGAGTCCTACCTGCATTCAGGCTGCCATGAGCTGGTGGGTGTACTATCATAACACAAATATAGGAATTGTGTGATTACACTGTTACTTTAAAACAGTGGGATGTGATGTGGGTTCTTGTTTTTAGTCTATATTAGCACATGATTATGGTAAATATGGAGATTAGACAAATGTGCTGTGTTGACAAAGTTTGGCAGCAATTTGTGTGTGATGAAATTCAACAAGTGTAAAGCTCGAAATGAAAAGTATTTCCCTTAAAATTTTATCATTTTCATGTACCATGATATTAACATGGTACTCCATGATGGTAAATATTTGGAAGAAGCTCTCACCTTGTTGATGTCATTGAAGCTGCTCCTACCCTCTGCAAAATACCATAAAAGTCAATTTGCTTCTTTTTTAATTTGTAAGAATTTTCAGTATATTTAAACTGATAAGTTAAAAATGTTGATTTGATAATTATTTGTTCGGTATCACTACATAGACAATGATACTTACACTTGAAATCAGAGCAAGGTGCTCAGCTGACTGGCTAAAGCTCCGGCCAATGTCAAACACGCTAACACTACTGTTTTGACATTTCCTCATCCAGATCTGGTACTCTTCTTTCTCGGGTAAGCGATCCCAGAAGATTTTGAAAGCCTCCCAAACTGTTTCCTGGCACACTAAGGTACAGAAACAAATGCAAACATATATACACATACAAATAAGCATGCAAACCCATACAATGCAAACACACATACACAGACTTAAATGGGGGGTGGGTTAGCCAAAACACTGAGAATAAAGTATTTTCAACTCTTTCTGAATAGTTTTACAATATATGTTGACAAAGTATCAGTAAAATAGTGTATAAAACAGTAAATTTTTGTTTGTTGTGCAGCAGTACATCACTGCATTAGCTTTAGCAACATGCTAAACTGGAATCAGTCTCGAATTGAATCTCCATTTAAACGTTTTAAACAATACACTTTGTAGAGTTGCTGTCTATATAGTGCACTCCAGAACACTCACTTTTGAGGTTAAATTTCAGTTGCTGCCAGTGTAGACAGCAGACATTAAGGCAGCTCACTATGTTTTGGAAAAAAACTAGTGAGAGGAACTATAAACAGTGGAGAAGAAATAATCTGCCAAAACACCAGCTATGAACTCTGCTGTAGTGGAAATTGACATCACTTATAATGGATACCCCTTTCATTTAGAAGACAGAAATACAGAAATAACAGAATTATTTCTTTATTTCTAAATTAAATAAAGAAAAAGCAATAACTAACATAATGGAAACATCTCTTATCCTTATTCACACACGTCAATTGTTCCAGACAAACTTTCTTTTATTTCTCAGTTTGTGAACCAAAATTACTATTTCGGTATGTGCCACATACTTTCTCAATGTACCCAGCAAGTGGAAAATGAAATGCACAGATGGAGGATGTTAACCCTTGCTAGACTTTTTGCGGCTCCAGTCGAAATGTTCCACCTACATCTGCCCGCCATACCGACTATATATGATGACTACCAGAACTCAAGTGCGTAGGAGAGCAGAGGTCACCAGTTTTCCTGGCAGAGCGAAGGATCTGATCACTGTCTACAGTGATTCAGTAGCACTGGGGACTTCAGGAGTGCAAGTGGGAGAAATAGGGAATCCTGGCCTTTCCTACTGGAATGATTTTGACAACATTTGACTTTAACAGTGCTAGACAGACACTTCCTACTTTGTCAGACATCTCGAGCGCCCTGCTGACAGCCACACCTTGGTTATCAGCTTTAATCGTTTATCAGCTTTTATGTCATTATTTACTCAACATCATGTTGTTTAAAACCTATATGACATATTTTTCCATGGAAATCTAAAGAAGTTATTGAGCTGAATGTCTAGGTACTTTTGGTTTCAATACAACCAAAATGAAAACATTTCAAAAAGTATCATAAAAGTAGTTAAAATAACTTGCACGCTATATACAGTTTTAAGCACATTTATTTATTTATTTATTTATTCATTTTTAGTTGAAATTCCTTTAGCATATCAGAGGGGTCTCACCAAATACTAAGACTTGAAATTAATTTTGATTTTTTTTCTTTTTCTTCAAATCAACGATTCACTCAAATTGTTATGGTGATTATATCATTTGTAATAAAAATTGCATTCAATTATGAAAATGCAAAATAGACATTCATAAGTCGTCTCAGACTTTTGGACCCCACTGTACATGTAATAAAGCATCAGAGTGCCCTATAATATGTTGCCGTGGCTAAACATAATGAACTTTCCATTGAAACACTGAAAGAATAACCTTTATGTAAAATGGCAACACTTATTTCTCGAGTTTTCATAATTAGATTCACTAGGGTCATCTGGGTCCTATTAATGCAAACAGCGTGAGACATTATTCTCAGCGGTGGTCTCAAGTAGGGTTTAATACTTTGATTGCATCTAACTTCGCATGCTAATATGTGATCTTTAGAAAGAGCATGATGTGGAAACGTGTGTTGAGTGTGTCTGAATATTTGTGCACGATTATATGTAAGTCAGAGACAAAGAGAGCGTGTGTTTCTGTCGTTTTGAAACCGTGGTTCAAAATATGCGGTTACTTGGACGATAATGAAATTGGTCAGGTTGGCTTAGTTTATTATTATTGATGAAAAGTAGAGCCGTATGAGCTCATTTTTCTCGCATAATGATCTCAAAGAGCATCCATTTACACTATAGAAGTCATCTGCAATGCACTGTACCTTTACAATTACCGTTCTTGGCGTCTATCCCAGAATCCTTCAAACGCAAGTAAAACTTAAATGTCTGGTTCTTACCTCGCAGGTGAAAGTAGTTGAGATGATTCTGTACTGCCTGTTGCGCCGTCTCATGTGAGCAAAGTTTAACTCCATTGGGGAACAGAAGGTCTCTTTTCCGTCTGGAGAGAGCCATTTTCCCCTCACCAGACACGTAACTCAATGTTTTACCTTTACCTGCCACCAATGAGCGATTCAAAATGTCTTTGGCGTCCAAAGAACTTGTATATCCATTTGCTAAATAATCCTCATGAGTTCCAGCACCTGATGAAGAATGAAGAGTACATGTTCACAAGATTGCAAGCATCACAAAACTCCTCAAGATCCATATGTAGAGTAGATACATACCTGCATCTATGGAATAGTGTCCAGTCAACAACAATAGTACCACCACAGCCCACCAAATGCATTTAAAATGTAGATCAGGCATTATGATTCCTTATTCCAGCACACTTTAGAGAAAAAAGTCGTGAATTTTTAGTTTACTAACCGCTGTAATTTGGGCATCCCTGCTTACAGCCCCAAAAACTTCTATATAGAGTTGAATTAATTAGAATGCATTGTCAGTACATCCTTTCCTTGTCACAGAGGGATGCGATCACGTAGCTTTGAGCTGACGTCTTCCCATGTGGCTTAGCAGATGGCTCTTTGGGAGATTTTTCTTGCCCACTAATCCTATTTGTTAATTCTTCTGAAGAAGCTTGTCGAGAAGTCAGTGATACTCCTTTATTGCCCACCTGTAGGATCCGTCTGGATGCCGAGACATCCAAATTCCGGCACAGATTGAATCCTGTAATTTGCGGTCTGATCCACTGATGAGTTCAATTATGAGAGTGGCTTCCTTGTGCTCCATTGCTGCTATTGTGTGCAATGGGATTTCAATCTGAAAAGGGTTGCAATGATATCATTGTACAAGGTTAATTGCGCAATCTACCGTGAAGCTACAAGGAAAGATCTCTTGTTAAGTGTTTGACTAGATGTGACATCTTATTGGGTTATCCCTTTGTCTACAAGTTTGCCACGTGCTGTGACCATACAGCTTACAGGGACTTCTTTATTGGGTTTTGGGTGTATTCCATCATGGCAGGGATAGTATGAACAGATGGCACAAGCATGAGCCAAATAATACCAGGTTTGGTAAGGTATCAATGGTTTGGTGGAGGATACCAACATATATAGAGTTAAATTTACTCCAAATTACGCTTTGTAAAGGGAAACTTTAAATGTTGGCTTGGCAAACTGAAAGCTTAAAGGATTAGTTCACTTTAAAATGAAAATTACCCCATGATTTACTCACCCTCAAGCCATCCTAGACTTTCTTCTTTCAGACAAATACAATCAGAGTTATATTAATAATCATCCTGATGCTCCCAAGCTTTATAATGGCAGTGCATGGAAACCACTTGTTTGAAGCTCAAAAAAGTACATTCATCAATCATAAACGTTCTCTACACGGCTCCGGGGGGTTAATAAAAAGCCAAACAACCATACGGATTCTACTTATGTCTAAAGCGTAACAACGTATAATATAGGACGTAGCATAGTACGTCATGCCATAGCATAGTTAGTAGAATCCCTTTGGCCGGAAGCTAGTTACTTTACTTCATAATGTGTAAAATATGGATGTTTTTCTTACAAAAACGCATTGCTTCACTTCAGAAGGCCTTTATTAACCCCCGTGTGGAGTACATTTATGATGGATGGATGCACTTTCTTGAGCTTCAAACAGGTGGTTTCTGTGCACTGCCATTACAAAGCTTGGGAGCATCAGGGTGATTATTAATATAACTCAGATTGTATTCGTCTGAAAAAAAGAAAGTTATATACACCTAGGATGGCTTGAGGGTGAGTAAATCATGGGGTAATTTACATTTTAAAGTGAACTAATCCTTTAAGTCTAGTTTACAGTCTGAAGATAATGTAGGCCTTAAGCGGACACGGGGTTTAAATCCGTTCTGTTTGAGACGTGACAGATCAAATCCTGTGTGGCATCTGCCATATCTGAAGCTTTGTGTTCTCTCACTCTTTCACTTCTTCCTTCTTTTATGCTTTCACTTTCACTCATTTCAGCTGTCATAATAATAATAATAATTGTAATAATAAAGTTGACTAGTTGCAAAATTACTGGTAATTTTGAAAGACACAACTGAGGGGCAGTTGTACTGTAATTTGTGTAAAAATGAAAATAAATAGTTTATAAATGTAACTTTTAGTTTAGATTAATATAGTTTTAAAGCAGTGTTATTTTAGTATATTTTTTATGCTATTACAGTATTTATTGTTATTTTGAATAAGCTTATATTTTCAGTTTTCATTTTAATTTTAGTTTTTGTTGTTATTTATTTTTACTTCAGTTTTAGTGTAATTGCTTTCAGTACTTCAACACTAACCTTAAGTTTTTTAAGTTTAATTTTTTCATCTAATATTTGTTTTGTATTTTATTTCAGTTTTTAAAATGACAATTTATAAAATATAGTAATTCATATTTTTATATATTTTATTGCAATTTTTATAGATTTTATTGCAAGGGTAAAGCAATAAAATCTATTCCTAAAAGGCATTTGAAAAGATTTTCAAAAATAAGATTATTATTATTGTTATTATATGAAGAGGAATCACTAACAAGCTTCTTAGAATAGACTTTTTAAAGTCACAGGTCCCCTTATAACAACTACTTTCTTCAGCAGGAAGTTGTGTAAGCGTTTAGGTAACGTTTGGCTTCACATATGCATGGGTTTGTGTCCTGAATGACAAGAACTAATAGAAAGAGAAAGGAAGGGCTGGAGCAGGTCATCACAGGCAGCACTCCAACACCTTGACCTATTGAATTCAGACAGACCGCTTGACTCTACCTATTTATAAAACAAACCTTGCGCTTTTTTGGACTGCAACATTATGTCTGCCATCCAAGCACAAAAGACAAAGTTAGCATCAGACAGCGACGGTGACATTTCAAGAAGGTTTAACCGTTAGACGTTATTTATTGGATAAAATGGTAAGTAGTTGGATGCTCGCCCGGCAGCGATCTGGGAGAGATCTGGAAGACTATCCGGAGAGTCAGATAAGGCTTTAATCATCACAGACACTTCCATTCACATTTACTGTACTTGGATGATATGATTTAGCAGGAAGTCACTTACAGTGTATATACTTCTTAAAGGAATAATTCATCCAAAATATGAACAGAGAGATGTTTTGTAGAAAGTCCTGGATGCACACAATGTAATGTGAGATAGGAGCTATGGGAGCTATCGAATATTGTACAGCTTAGTATTATTTATATCATTACCAATTATATTATTAATTAACAATTATTATTTAGAAATACTTTCAACTTCAATGTGAGTGCTGCAACTACTTTTTAAATAATTTTGGTGATATAATAATAATAATAATAATAATAATAATAAAATAAGAATAATTAAAAATAAATAAATTAAAAATTAATTATTTTTATTGTTAATAAATTATTGTTATTACTATTATTAGTAAAACAAGGATGTGACTGTGAATCTATTTTAAATAATTCTGATGATATAATAATAAAATAATTAATTAAATAGGACTGAACCTAAAACCAGTGGCCTATAAATTGTCAGAGTAGGTATGCAGGATCATGTCTTTTCAGAGGCTTTAATTCAGCTCTAATCTCAAAGTCTAGTCCAGATTAACTAATCTAGGGCCATATAGTGTAAAGTTGGAACAGTGGGGCCTGACACTGGCTCAGTCAGGCTACTTCCATTGTCAGACCTGATTAGAGGAAAGCTCAACAAAGATCCTAAATCCCACTGCAACATCCCAGTCAGGCCTTAACTTTAAGGCCACACACACATCACGGTTAGAGCACTGCTGTCCAGCTATGATGTGGGAGAGTGAGTACAGTGCTCCAAAACCATATACTAGAAACAGTGGGGTCCAAAAGTCTTCTAAATTGCATTTTTCTGTTTTATTATATAATTTTAAAAATTATTCTTGTACAGGTACAGCAATAATCTCTTCTTTCACTATCCTCAGGAATAATCTCCCAGTCAACAACATTTGAATTAGTGAGAGAAAGAGAGGGCACCCAGCAGCGGGCCGCTTTAAATCCCATTTCTATCCAAACGCCGCCCATCTGCTCCAATTGCCAACACTCGCCCACTCTCCTTCAATCCAAATCCGTCCATGTGTATTCAACAGTTTTCCTCAATGAAGCATCAGCATGACGTATAATGATGACATTGGAATGATATATACAAAACGTACATCTCTGATTTCATCAAATTTTCTGCCATATTGGATTCTGTCTAAAACCTATTTTTGCTAACTAGTCCTAGGTTTTTTCGCCCGATTGGAACCAAACCAGTGCAGAAATATTCTCTGAAGTCTGACTACCAATAATTATCCTCCCAAAAAATTGAATTTTCAATTCACCATCACGACAAGGTGCCAAAACTTTTGAAGTGGGTGTGGCCACTTTAAGTAAAATGGCTATAACTTTTTTTTATAACTATGCGTGTACCCGTTAATCCAAATGACAAATGAAAATTGGCATGTGGTGTCTTTGTCCAATGTGCCATGATTGTCTATGAGCTCAGTTGTGTATCTTGAAAAACATGGCCGCTGTTGAACAATGAATTTTGAGCACCTACTGTATTAGACAAGGTTAACAGAGGCTGATCGGAATGAAACTGTTTGGAGTGGGTCTGTTTGTTTGGCCCTGTTTACACCTGGTATTAGGAAGCAATTTCGTCAGTTGGATCACAAGTGGACGACGCTAAATACAGGTGTAAACGGGGTCTAAAACGTTTTGAGCTTGTCCACTTTCAACCACTTCCAGAGGTAGTAAAAAACACATTCGACCAGATTGCTTTCATATTGTAAATGCTCACGTGGTTGAATGCATTCGAACAGCCACAAAAGACTCTCCGCCTACTGACCTAATGTGTAAACATTTTGGGAAGCGAGCTAGCCACTTTGTCGTCTGAAGACCCAAACGTTCCAAGTACAATATTCACTCACCACTCCTGATTTCGAAAACACACTCACAGTGTTCAGTGTGGTCTTGCGGCTATCAGCGCAGAAACGAAAGTTGCTGCTCTCCGTATGTTTTTCCGTCGTCTACAGGTGCGTTCATATATAAATTGCATGAACTTGTTTTGTCCAGTAGATCAAAAGATATGAAAAAGCCCATAAATTTACCCTCCCCATAGACCCTCCCCTCAAAGAAATCAAGACAGAAGTGGTTGAAAGTGGACAAAAGAGACGGATTAAAACACTAGGTGTAAACGGGAATGTGTCTCCCTCTTCTACTTGTGATCCGATTGACCAAAACGCATCTTAATACCAAGTATAAACAGTAGGGGTGTGACGAGATCTCGTGGAGGTGAAAAGCTGAAGGAGCATAAGGGTGAAATTCGAATAGAATATGCCACCGCTATACGTTAACATTACATTACAGTGCTCACTGCGGCACCGCCTCTACTGCCATTTTGCTTTTTTTTTTTTTTTTTATAGAAATAAAAACCATTTAATTGAGTTGGATAGCAGTCGGTTCAATTGTAAAAAAGTTCACTGATCACGTGACGAGAGTAAGGCGAGATGACTGAGAAAACCATGACGGAGGATTCACTGCGCAACAGAGCCTAAATGTCTGATAAATGTCCCTATACACAAAGCACGCGCGATTGCAAATTCAAAAGCAAAAGTAAAATGAGAGCTCCCTGATGCACAAAAATTATGCTACATATAATAGCCTGTCTTCCAATATCAAACCTATCTTAGACTGGGCTGGGCACTTCTTAGCTCTGGTATCTGTTTTGGTCTCATTTGCACTTTAAATATTGAGAGAGTACTTTGATTATGGTTGCACTTTTTGTTTGCACTTAATACGACTAACAATAAACTGTTATTTATGTTATTTGTACTGTTTTTCATACTCAGAAAGTAGAACTGAAATGATATTCATTACAAGATGATTAGTTAAAACTTTTCAAAATGCACCTGCAGACTATTCATGAATTTTGTCATCGAGGATTTCCTAAAAATACTGTGCAAAAATCTCATCATGTCTCGTCACACCCCTAGTAAATAGGGCCTTTAACTTATGACCCCAAAGGTCTGTGAGAATTTTTTTTTGTTGAAAACAAAAAAACAAAACAAAAAAAAAAACAAATCCACTTTAAAATACCCACAAATTGCATTTCTAGAAAATGTTTCTATTTACTACTAAATACTTTAATTCTTCGCTGTCATGCATCCAATTAATACAAGTCTGAACCTATAATTATTTTCTTTGGAAGCAAAACGCACATGAAATACCAATCAGCATGGGCCATCAAACCTTTTTCCAACCAAATGCTTAAAGTAGCACAGCAGGGGTTGATAATGCCTGTACAGTGAAAGCTAACTTTCATTTTCTTTCAAAAACTTTAATTTCTTTTCATCACTCTCCATTTTGAAAGTTTTCCATTAATGAAAAGCATTTTAAATATATGCCAGGTACTGGATAAATAAAGTTTATGATGTTTATTACTATTTTAGTAGGCAGTGAGGGGTCCAGCTGAGCTCTGGCCAACTCACACAAACATAAGAGAAAGCATGGCGATGCTTTGTTTCAATTTCATCACAGACGGTTCTGTTCTCTTCTGCCTCTGGAAAAAAGACTGCTTTTATGTTCTTTTTTTTGTCTTTAATGGACCAAATAACTGCATTATGGGGCTTCCAGTACTTCTTGAACTCTAAGGAACACAATGCTTGTTTGTAGTGATGGCACTATTAGTTCCAGCTGTGGCTGTCAGGAATATATATTTATATTTAGTGATGTTCAGTCAGTCAGTGAAAGCATCATCCCGAATAAGATCATTTGGAAATCTGCTGTTAAAACTCTAAGATAATTTAAGGCCTATCTGTAATTGTAGCACTGATCCGAAGAAGACAAAGATGATTATAAAATAAAACAGGATTTATGAAAGAACTCAGAACAGGCAGGCAAATAACAATCCAAATGATGCGAGACAGAGTGCTATGCACAAACAATACCGGACAATGAGTGATGCAAACAGAGGAACCTAAATAGACAGAGATAACAAACTAAATGATAAGCAGCTGTGATGATTAATCTGTGTCCATAGAAACTAACGAATGGCGTGTGAACATGAACAAATGAACATGTGACTGAGAAAAACAAACTAAATGTCCATGAAACGGAAACTAAGATGAAAACAGCATCCAAACAGAACAGAACTGTGACAGTACACCCCCTGCCAGAGGGCACGACCTTGCGCCGTAGCAGATGCAGTGAGGGAGGTATGGTGGGGGCTTGGGGGGTGGACGAGGAGCCGACGAAGGGCTGATGAGAGGACATGGCGAAGGGTTGGTAAAAGCAGGCAGGACAAACCAAGGAGGCAATGATGGAGGAAGAAGCCAAGGAGGAGATGATGGACAGGATAGCCAGGTGGTGATGACCCAGAGCTCAGCCATGATGATAGGGGAGTTGACGGGGGGAGGAGCTAGGATGGTGACTTAGCAGGCGACCTCTCTGGGACAGCCAACGGAGAAGGAGTCGATGTAAAGGGAGCCCAGGGCACAGACGGAGAGCTGATGGTCCTAAACAACGCAGCTGGCACTGGAGACCAAGGCAGAGCTGCGCGACGGTCGTTCAAGGTACAACCGGAGCATCCGATGACTGAGGCGGAACCGGTGCGACAGAGGAGCCAGATGGAGCTGGAGGGAGAGGGAGGCCGCTGGAGCTGAAGGGGTGGAGAGAAAGAGCGCCGCAGATGGCTCGTAAGTTCGCAGCGCAGGCAGGGTGACGACTGACCGAGGTGGAGCCGGAGGGACGAGGGAGCCTGGTGGAGCCATAAGGCCAATGATCTCAGGTGGAGCCGAGGGTTGGAGGAGTCAAGGCGGTGTTGACTGGTCGATGGGCCGAGGCGGAGCAAAAGGATCAGCAGCCGGAGGCAGAGCTGAGGGATCCTCACGCTTAGGTAAAGCTGGTGAGTGCACAGCCTGAGGCTTAACAATGCCACAAGGCACCATGGGGGAAGGCGAAGGGCTGCAGGAAACCAACTGAGGCATGGCTGAAGGACTGGCTGATATCTGCAGTGGAGGTAAGAGAAGGAGGCTGGGTGGGATCACTGATAATTCCGTGTCTTTGCTGGGCGATGATACCGTTTTTCCGCTGGCTAGAACCAGTGGTGATAATAGTTTTGATGATGGCTCTGATTATGGAATTTCATCAGGGGTGGTCGTGGGCTGGGCTCTGGGTCTGGCTGTAGTCTGGATCGGGGGTAGGCGACTCTCCAGACACCGGATGATGGCCTCCTTCCAATCAAGTCCTGTGGTGTCTGGGAGGTCTACAGGATAGTAGTAGTTCACCCCAACCCAGAAGAGACAAGAGAGACTTTAACATCTCATCATCGAAGGCAGCTTACAGTGAGCTGACAGAAATTTAGGGCAAAGTCTATCAGAAGAAGCCCTTACTGGGCTAGTGTGGTGAATTTCGCTGCATAATCCACTCTCGGCCCGGTATTCTGTAACGCTCAGGCTCAATGACGAAGATGATGATGAGGGGATAAGCACACAAAGTTTAATAGAATCAGCATGCGAGACAGCGTGTAAACATAAACACGAACAATACCAGACATTGAATTGAACACACGCAGGAACTTAAATACAAAGAGATGATTAACTAAACAAAACTAGAACAAAGGAACACGTGACAAGTGATAACCAAAACAAATTGAACATGACTGTGGCAGTAATCAGTCTGCTAAGGGGTAATAATGGAACAAGCTTTAAAAAGTGATTTTTAACATTTTATAGGTTTAAATAGAAGATTTTTGTGAAAAGAGACAATAAAAACAACTTTGCGCATCAAAACCACTCCCTACCTGGTAAAAAATTAACTTGATTTTCAAAAGTCAATGAATTTGAGAACATTTTTGAGAAGCCAAACATGTCAGTCTCTGAGTAACATGTCATTTATTTAATAAAAAATAATGTGCCCAATACATGGTAGTATACGAGAAGCAGAGGTCCAGAGAGTACATGCACTATCTGGGAAACCCACAGTACAGGATGTTTTGACTACGTCATCGCTTTCCAAGAAGAGGGAAAAATATGGTGGCCTGAGCGGCTTCAACATGCTGTCTGTCCGATATGAAAACATGTCCATGAGTATAAATTTGTTCTTCACTCGCTGAAATTGAATCAGAATCATCAGGGAACTGAGTGAAATACTTCACACTGCATGCTAAAGAGAATAAACGCCAATCCAATTGAAAAACTTCGCCAGGTTAGTGAACATAGTTCAATATGTGTTGGTTTTGGCTGACATTTTTATGCACAAACTATGCATTCTGATTCTGACATTCCTGATCTAAATATTTTCAATAATTTTCTGTTTCTGACTGAACTTTTTCCCATAATTTTGGCCATAGATAAACTGTAAAATGAATGATCTTGAGATGAGTCCCTGTAGTCGTCCAATTTGACTCTCGTATTCTGATGTAATATATATTATAAACTTGACAGGTGATTTTTATAGTTTGAAAAGTATCTTCTCAGTTGTTTAAAAGATTAAAGGGTTAGTTCACCCAAAAATGAAAATTTTTAAAATCATTAATTACTCATCTTCGGGACACAAATTAAGATATTTTTCATAAAGTCTGATGGCTCAGTGAGGCCTGCATCGCCAGCAATAACACTCCCTTTTTCAATGCCCATGAAGCTAATAAAAACATAATAAAAACAGTTCATGTGACTACAGTGGTTCAACCTTAATATTATAAAGCGACTAGAATACTTTTTGTGCGCCAAAAATAACAAAATAGCGACTTTATTCCACAATTCAGAGCATCAAAATTCCATGATTTCAGTAAACGAGGCTTCGTTACGTCATAAGTGTTTTGAAACTTCAACAGTTCACGTGACTCTGGCAGTTTGATACACGCTCCGAACCACTGATTCGAAGCTTCATGAAGCAGTGTTTTGAAATCGCCCATCACTAGATATTGTTGAATAAAGTCGCTATTTTAATATTTTTGGCGCACAAAAATTATTCTAGTCACTTTATAATATTAAGGTTGAACTACTGTAGTCACATGAACTGTTTTAAATATGTTTTTATTAGCTTTCTGCGCATTGAAAAAGGAAGTGTTATTGCTGGCGATGCAGGCCTTACTGAGCCGTCGGATTTTATCAAAAATATCTTAATTTGTGTTCCGAAGATGACTTACGGGTGTGGAACGACATGAGGGTCAGTATTAATGACAGAATTTTCATTTTTGGGTGAACTAACCCTTTAAGGTAATTATCAAATCTTGATAAAACGTTTCATTTTCCAATAAAAGATGATACCTTATTACATGATTTGTAACATTTAAATACTATATATTTAAATCATGACATTCTCTGAATAGTTTTAGCATGTTTTGAATTTAGCAATGTTAATGCATTTGGTCTTGCTAGACTTGCTATGCTGCTGCTGCAGAGCAAGTATGGACTTGCTACTGCTAATAGATACACAGACTCGCTGATGTAAGCATTTAAGAGATGCTGCTGCTGCATAAATAGACATAAATCCTGTAGCAGATCTAGGCAGGTGGAGCTGGTGGAGGTGGAGGGTTTCAGAGGAACTTTGATAACGTGCTGCAAGACTAGATTACAGCAAACAATGAACCATTTAAATATTTAGCAAGTAATCTCATTGACTGCAGGATCAGCAGAGGCCAATCAGCTTGTGCTATGTAGAAATTATGTGATTGCTTGCTGACTGCATGTAAAGGACCTATCAACCTGCGCCCTCTAGAGTTTAATGACTGAACCGGTATTTGAATAAGAAATTCAAACTCGATTTAAAATATTCAACTTTTTTTATTCAGGTAAACTACATTTTTGTGCAGAAATCAATAAAACAGATGAAATTGAAGTCACATTTAAAAGCCATTTTAATACAAATAAATACAAAGTTAAATTATAAATATATCCTTTATCTTTTAATCAGTAAAAAAACAAACAAACAAAAAACGAAAAACAAAAAACAAAATGCCCTAATTGTTGTTCGTTTACTGACAGGACATTTTCCCGCTGTTTTTATTTGAGGCTCTGCTCAGCTCCGCCTCCTTGTCTCCGGTACAGCTGCAGCACCAGCTCCCGTAGCTCCTCCCTCTTCCTGCGCACCTGATTCAGTGGAAACCAATGCTCCAATCGCAGCGGGAGCTCAAAGTGCACCACTGGATTCTGAGCAGAAAAACCACAAAGAGGCTCTGAGTGGAAGTTTAACAAATCAAGAACCGATTCACAACTATGCAAGCACACTATTTCTGTGGATTTTCAAAGTATCTCAGTTACACTTCATTTTAAGGTGTCTGTGTTACAGTGTAATTATACATTTAAGTACAGAGTAATACTAATTAACTACATGGGTCAGGGTCAGGGTCAGGGTTAGAAATAGGGTTAGGTTTAGGTTTAGTTGCATGTAATTATGCATACTTTATAGTTATTACTATAGTAACTAACTACATGCAAATTGCATAACAAAGACCCTAAAATGTTAAAAAGTGTTAAAATGTTAAAAAGACCCTAAAAAGTGTTACCTAAAAATCTCTTGTGTTCTACATAGGATTGGTTTCTCTGGACTGGTATTAACAATAATTTTTGTTTTAGTATCTTTTTTTTTTTTACTTAATATAAAATATTATATTTAATATTTAAAAATACATTCAATAAACTTAATAATAATAATAATAATAATAATATTATATTAATTAATATATTGTTTCATGTGTATGGAATAAATGAAATATATTAAATAATATGTTGTTATTGTTGTAATTAATATGTATTAATATTTGATAATACATTCAATATATTTAAAATTTACATATTTTAATGCATAGTAAATATTTAATAGATTTGAATGTATATTAATCGATTATAAACTTAATGAATATATAATTTATTTAAATTCATTCTTATTATAACATCATATATATAAACATTAATATATAATATATATTATATATGTAATACGTATATTTTACATATACAAACACTCACATATACATATAGTGCCCTCCAATAATATTGGCACCCTTGGTAAATATGAGCAAAGGTGGCTGTGAAAATAAATCTACATTGTTTATCCTTTTGATCTTTCATTCAAAAAAAAAAAAAAAAAAAAAATTCTAAAACTGTTACTGTTACTAATACTGCTGCCTCAACTAACTTCATACTTAAAAGTATATAGTTAACTGGTACTCAGTTCAAGGCTGCAAACAGGTGTAACTTGAGTTCCTGAGATCCCAATCTCTTACTTATGTTACTGAAAAGCCCACTGAACAGCTGACCGCAAAATGTCAGACAACTTGGATGACCGACGTTTCTCTAGTGCTGTAAATTTAGACTGTACTCTGACATTAAGCACTAAGGGAACTAAAAAGCACTGACCCGCTACAAAAAGCACCATGGTAGATGAGGTATCAGGAGAAAGCCAACATTTTGGTATTAACCCAGTATTGTAGGTACCTGTAGGAAGCTCTCCACGTACTGCAGCAGGTACAGGCCACAGTCGCTGCTGTTGTCCTGCAGCGGGACCCTACAGAGACTCCCACTAATGCGTTCACTGGTAAAAGCTCGAGCGCTTCCTTTCCGAACCTCCCATTCCACCTGCAGGTACCTGAGGGATGAGTCCAGGTCACGTTCACAGGTAAATCACAGGGATGTAGTATGAAGGCACATTTAGTTCTCTGACATGACTGAACACAATGAAACCTGTCCAAACTATGGCTACATGATATATCGCAATAAAATCAATATGATATGGCTTAGTGTGCTTGTCAAATTGAGCAGATTGTGATTTAATTTAATAAAAGTATGCACTACCATTTTCAGAGTGAAGCGTGGCATTTACCCACTTGATATTATGAGCTGCATGCGTGTGAATACAAGCTTCACTCTGAAACCAGCAGTACTTATTTTTATTTGCTGGGAACTCTTCAAAATAAAAGCTTGATGGGTTACTGTTTGAGAATAAAGAAATTAAGACGTAAATGTAAGTACTGAAATTTTAAAATTTCAGCAAAATAAATACATTTTATTACAGGACAATAGTGTTATTGTACCATATTTCATTTTTTTATTTTTTTTTATTTGCAATAATAAATCACAATAAAATATTTTATTATTTTATAATCATACTGAATTGGTCAAAAACAGTGGAAATGTGACATGAAAACTATAGAGGGAAGAATGACTCACTCGCGTAACAGCGTGTAGATCCGCTGGTGGTAAGACAGCTTTAGAGAGTCCATGACCAGAATACAGGGCCTGTGGTTCAAACAAGGAAACAGACAAACAGTGGATGAGATAACGGGATCAGGAAACCATCTCACCTGAGGAGCCCTCTTTTATCACGGCAGGCTAATACAGTGCCGTAAAGAAGTATTTGGCCCCATGATATTTGCCTCCTGATGTTGTTGTGTATCAGATGAAGATCAAGAGATTGAATATTGAAGACTGATTTTTACCTCCTGCAGACGGTCTCTCTTGTGCAGCTGTGTGCGGTGCAATCCTAAAAACACACAAAGACTCATCAGACTCCTCCTTGCTATTATACTGTACATAAAAATTGAAAAGTTCAAAATGAATACAAACTGTTAACTGTCTATCCAAAGGTTATCTGATGATATTTGAATATATTTAAAATGTGTGTGTAGTAAGATTACCGGTAGTTTCACTCCTTTTCCCTTAGTTTGACGTGAACTGTCTGGAATTACAGTAAACAAACAATTCTCAAAAATATATACATTTTTTGTTATAAATATTTATTGTTATTTGTCCTTTTCTTGTGTACTTTCTACAAATTGGTTTCCCTTTACAATATCTGTGTTCCATATTTTACAGGCAACCATGTTATTGTTCAATTTTCCCCAAATTTGTGACCTACTAAATGACATCTGAAATAAATAATAACTTCATTTATTTATTTTTTACTTTTAATTTAATATTTAATAATTATTTTGTAATCATGTTATAATTAGTAAATAATTATATAAGGACAAAAATTATATTTTTAAATAATAATATTTTCTTACACAGTGTAGTTAATTTCATTCACCAACCTCAGCCTTTGAACTCTGTTACCAATGTTATTGTAATAAAAAATATAATTATAGCATAATCAATTTAATAATTAATTCAACATTAACCCTGTTACAATAACAATAAAATACAATAATAACAATAAAATAAAATAAAATAAAATAAAATAATAAAAATAAATAAATAAATAAAATAAAAATAATAAATAAATACATAAAATACATACATACATACATACATACATTTATATTTTATTTCAAGGTGTAAGCGATACCTCTTTGACATTCCCCTGCTGAGCTTGCTTTGGCTGTCTGGCACCTATCCTGGGACAGAGGGCCTTTGTCTCTCCACTGTATGTACTGTGTCCGTTCCAGACCGGGAAAACAGATCACCACGAGGTACCAGTGAGCCCTGGACAGACAGTAAACAGAGCAGGAAAACAGAATGCAGCAGAGGAAGTGGAAGTCAGTGATCTGTGATAAAGTCTTGTTTCTATTGCCAAATCATCCTGTAGCAGAAGGACTGATTACTGATACTGCTTTTGATGTTATTCAGTATAAACAATATTATCTGCTCTGAAATGGCTAAAAGGCATGATTATTTTAGCATGATTTTTAATCTAAATATAATTTATTATAATTTTAAACTGTTCCTGATATATGTATTTACCAACATATATTTTCACTAAAACTATTATACTATAAAATTATATACTCATTCATTTTAATCTGCTAAAATAAATTTAAAAAATATTATTATATATACTGAATGGGCTTTTTTGCTCACCAGCCATGCTGCTGTCACTTTAAGACCTGATGCATGGATCCATTATACTTTTACACATGCGTTTTCTTTCTCAATTCTTTACATTCACTTAAAACATAACTGACTGTTTATATGAATACACGCCAAGACCGGCATTTTGATATTTTTTTGTGTGTATTTGACTGTTTAAGCGAAATAAGCGGTGAAAAAGAACTAAATTTAGAGAGGTGGCTTTATGTGCGCACACTTTGGGTGTGAGGAAAAAATCTGCAGCAATTAGTAAAATTATGCGCAAAATGTGCAATTCCGCGCCAGAATTCAAACACTAACAATATTCATCCAGGGCATATGAAACAAGTGAGTTCAGGGAGGCGTGTTTGTGTGTAACTCGCTGTGGGAGAGATGAGAAAGCGAGAAAGTGCTGTATGTATCGAAAAATCAATATTTTGACAACACTACATTGCACTTAGTTTATTATTTCAGATGCCTTTTTAAAAGACTGCAATTGAAAAATGTATATATTATAAAATTCAACCCACCAAAGTGGCTTGTAGGAGTGACTTCATTACATGCCACTGCTGAAATCCAGCTGCATTTGGTGGGTTGGCGGGTGTCAATGTCACGCTCTGTGTATGTATATACACACACAGCGTGACATTGACACCCGCCAACCCGCCAAATGCAGCTGGATTTCAGCAGTGGCGTGTAATGAAGTCACTCCTACGATTCTTTCGCATCACTACTCAATCATATATATATATATATATATATATATATATATATATATATAGATTGAGTAGTGATGCGAAAGAATCAATAATGGTTTCATTGAAATGGATCATTTTAACAGACTCATAGAAACAAACCAACTTAAAGAAGGATTGCAAAACTAATCTAATGAAATGCTCTTATTTGCCACATAAAACTGCATAAATACAATTTGCCAGCAAATTTGCAAACAAAATCATTATGAAAATACTGTGCATATTTGCTATTTCAGTCTTAGTACAAGATCTGCTAATCCCAGAACTGGGAGAATGGACATTCCCAAGTATGTGAATCATCTGTGCCATGTTATACTCTGCGAGTGAGCGCATGTCCATGTTTCAGTGAATGTCCTCTTGTGGCAATTTGCTTTTATGAGAACATGGAGTACCACGTCGGAATTCCCTGTTCCCTCTCTCAGTTGACGTTACAGACTTGTTAGACCTTGTTTTAGTGATTTATCCTCTCATCCATAAAGCACAATCCAACATCCTCAGCTGTCCTCAGATAACAAACAATGCTGAACATTTACACGGAGCTTCCTTGTTCAGCTTGGTCATAAAAACAAAAGAACAGTCTGTAAAGTGTAATGTCGTAACTATTTGTGAGGATTTGCGTAATGCTCTGACGATTTGTTTTGGCTCATTTTACTTGTTGAGAATTTGTACTTTTGTGATTTGTAAAGAGTAACTGGAAACCATACTTGAGTAAAAGTACAGATACCTTACATCGAATATGACTCTATTACAAGTTACAAGCCACCACTTTCAATTAGGCAAGTGACGTTATCAAATTTTCATGTTGAGATAATTGTTGAAGCTTATATCACAGTAAACGGTATTATCACGATATTTAAATAAGTTGCAAAAAAAAGTGCTGTCATTCTATAACAGCTTTAATTACTTTTTCTCGTTAAAATACTGAACATTTAAATACAATAAAAGCAATACACAAAAATGTATAAAGTAAACAAATGTTTCAAACAGATTAAAGTGCAAAAGAATTATAAAGAACAACAGGTAACACTTTACATTAAGGTCTCATTAGTTAATGCATTAACAATGAGCAATTATGTTACAGAAGTTATTATTCATTGTTAAAGTTAGTTACAAAATACAACTGTTAGTTCAAGTTTGGTGCTAATCTAAATCAAGCATGTGTGTGTTGTAAACTTAAATTCTCCACTTACTCCTGATTAACGGGTATAAAAAGGTAGTCCTTGCTAAAGATGTCCACATGACGTGTCCATGTTCTCACTCTCTGATGTCGTCTGTGTGGGGCTCTGTGGGAAAACACCGCATAGACATTCACATCAGCATGAAAAGCATAATTTAGCAAGAAATTTCCAATGAAATTGAAGGAACTTTAATTTTTGGGTGTACTGTCTCTTTAAATGCTTATACTGGATTTAAAGAGACAGTACATCCAAAAATTTAAGTTCCTTTAGTGAATCTTGCTGGAAATCAAAGACTATAAAAGGTCTCTGAGTGATTTCTTACGTGCTGCCAGTCTCCTCCGGGCAGCTAGTATCTTTTCGAGTAAGTTGTTTGTAGAAGAAGCTACTGAATATGTGAGATCTTTCAGCCACATCTTTGTCAGCTCTTTCCAACAGAAGGTACCTGGAGGGAGTATTGAATATTAGGTTAAGGGAAAATGTTGCATCACAATTTACAAGCTCAGAAGTACCATTGGACTCACTTGAGGTAGAAGTCGATGATGACGTCGTTGAGAAACTCACCATCCTTGAGGCACTCCAGGTCCTCGGTTGTCACAGTAATGCCGCCCTTGGAGGGGGGAGGCGGGTACTGGATCAGCCTGTTGGAAAATTTTTCAAACAAGCTACTCATAGAAAATGAAACTTCAGCTTCCAAAAATACAATCCTCTTTGCTAATCATGACATATCAATATTGACTTACAAATTAAATCTTAATTTCACTGCCTTTATGGAAACTTCAACAACTTGATGGAAAGTTAGTGGTATGGAAACCTCTCAAAAGGGCCAGGGAACATCAATGTTTGGGTTCCAGCTACTGAGCTTATGGCTTAAATCATTGCTTTCAGAAAAGAAAGCAAGTTTTAAACACTTCCTAGTCTTCCATTGTGCGGATAAACCCCAAACAAATGCAAGTGGTTAAGTCAATCAATATGTATGAATATGTATGTTTTCTATCAAAGGTTTTCTTTGAAACACAAATACATTATTTAACCTTTTGTATCTATTATCCAGTATATTAATATACGGATTAAAATCCTTGTGTTTATCATATAAGGGGGTGCTAGAGAGTCCACAAAAAAGAAAGAAAAAAAAAAAAAAATCACAAAAAAAGGGTAACATTTACAGAATTATACATAAATATGAGTTTTGCGAAACAACAGGGTGATGCGAACTTCCAGGCTGACCTCTATATCATATTTGTGGAATTGTATAATTTTTAAATGAGTCTGCATACATGAAAATATATAGCTGCCTTTATATTTTAGGAAAGGGGTACAGTATCATCATATTCGGGGGTACTTGGCATTAAACATCAACAGTACCTGCGGGGTAAGCTCTGTTGCCGGCTGTGGCTCCGCAGGGGTCTCCTGATTGTTGGCTCTCTGAGCCAGCTGCTGGTCCCACTTGCGTTCTCCTGTTGGGGTAAAGTGAACCAGGTCAGATCAGAATCTAAACAGTTGTTGATACTCCAAATGCTGTGGTTGGAGTACCCAAACCTACTGACCTTCTCATTGGCTTTGGTTTCCACTCAAGCATGCAAATTACATTGGATTTTGTTGAAAAGAGGATTGTAGATATGGGTTGGAAAAATGTAAAAAGAGCAAACATGATGTACTCAAAGTGTCAGTGGACTTGAGGGCGATATGGGTTCAGAAAAAGGAAAATGAAAAGAGAGAAGAGCGACGCCATGTGCTGCCTGTTTAGGGCTCCGTTTCTGTTGAGAGCTGAGCCAGATCATAAAACGCAAGAAAAGAAAGAAAGGAGAACGCGTCTGAGGTGGCCTACTTCCATCGCTGCCAGCTGGCACCATCGAAACCGAAAAAGAAAGAAACGTGTCATGCCCCAAGAGCCCTGACGCCCACACGCAGATGTTGCCCCAAAAAAGACCCACATACGTATTAAAGTTGTAGTATCCCCAAAATGCAGCAGCCATGAGCCCCCGCCCACATCATAAAGACTCTGGAGAGAGTGACACAACGGCCACTTCCACAGAACCCCAGAGAAAGGGAACTGCTCAGCTACTATCTGTAAAAGCAGCCAACTTTCCTTCTCCATCTCATATATACACACCAACACAGCCTCCATGGACCATGGCTAACCTCACTCCTGCTCTTATATTGGACTATATAAATCCTCTGGTGCCTCTATCATGCCTGTACTCAAGTTCCCGCCAATATCTGGCCAACCCATTGAACACTGTAAGAGGAAGCAATGGACAGGGGTAAAGGAATGGATAGATGGACAAAGGAATGGAGGATTAATAGATTAATGCATGAAGGAATGAATGGATGATTGGACAAAGAAAAGGATGGATGGATAAATGAATAGATGAATGGATGCACAAATAAACTGAACGATGAAAGAAAGTGAAGAGTGGATGGATAGAAAAAATAATGGATAGATGGATGTAAAAAGTTGTGGATGGACAAAGAAACTGAAGGATGGATGGATAAATGAATAGATGAATGGATGCACAAATAAATTGAAGAACGATGAAAGAAACTGAAGAGTGGATGGATAGAAAAAAATAATAGATGGATGGATGGATGGATGGAATAAGGGATGGATGGATGGAATAAGGTATGGATGGACAAAGAAACTGAAGGATGGAAAAAAGAATGGATTACGGATGAAAAAACTAAAGAACGGATGGACAGAAAAAGGAACAGATGGATGCACTGATGAATGGATGGACGGACAGACAGACAAAAGAAAAGGATGGACAGACAAACAAAAGCATCCATCCCTCCATTCTTTAGTTTGTCTGTCCACCTTTTTCTTTTATCTGTCTGTCTGTCTGTCTGTCCATCCATCCATCCATCCGTGCATCTATCGGTCCATGGATGGATGGATGGACAGAAAAAAGAATAGGTGGATGGACAGACAAAAGAAGGGAAGGACAGACAGATGGATGTATGCATGGACAAAAGACTAGATGGATAGATGGAATATGGGATGGATGGACAAAAGAACGGATGGATAGACGGACAATGAAATCGATGTTTGGATGGATGGATGAATGGATGGATGGACAGACAAAGAAATTGAACTGTGAATGGATAGATGGATGGATGGATAAAAGAATGGCTGGATGGAATAGATTAGATGGATGAACCAATAAAGGAATGAATGGATGGATAGATTTGAACTGACCTTGGCGGTGTCTCGTCCAGCGTCCTTCACGTTTTGTCCCAGCAATGAGAGGAGGTGTTCGCCGCGGGGGTGACAATGAAGCCGATTAAGCCCATCTGCCCAGGACAGGGCATTACACAAAGTGTTCTGACTATATCTCAGGCCAATCACGTCCATGAGAGACGCCAACAGGGCCGCCTGAAGATCCTCCAACTGACCAGTCAACACCAGCAGGACAAAAGGACAGGCCTGTCCTGGAAAAAGAAAAGAAAAAATATAAACCACATTCTTCATTTCTTTTTATTAATTAAGTTTGTTTCATTTGATTGTTTGTCTGCATTTAACTCGGATCAGATGGTAGGTGATCCACCCAGAAATGCTCACTGGGTGGCCAACATTTAATAAAAATAAATAAATAAATAAAATTAGTTTTCCTCCTTGCTAACACACTGACACGCCACATAATAGAATGCCAGACACATGAGCACCAGACTGAACGAATTAATCTTTTAATGGCCGCCGATCACACACACGCAAACACGCTGCAGGTAATGCCTGTATGTTAATGCTTTAATACTGGTTGACGGGTCGTCACACAAGCTTCGACTGCTTCGATAACCCCATGGGGCCATTAAAACTGGCTGCGCTCTCATTACAAAGATCAAAGGTGTGTTTATAATGTGTATACTAAGTAGGGCTTGATTCATTTGTCTGTGCGAACAGAACACAAGGCGATAATCACAGCCAAATAGAAAATAAGGTTAAATGTTTAATATACAGTTATGAGGAGCAGCATTTTGGACCACTGATCAATGTTATTATTATCATTAATAAATGTACTGTTACGCTATTTGGAAGGGCATCCAGCGTAAAACCTGTGCCAAATCCAATGTGTGTTTCATAATCCTGATGAAAGCAGACACAGCAAATGAACGGGACTAACGCTAGGAAAATTTATATTGTTATGCCACTTATTGTATAAATGTTATTTATTGAACATGTTATTGATGATAAATCACAATAAAGAGTATAACAGTTCATTAGTCAAGCTGTTTACAGTACAGCTATACTATCTCTAATAAAAATCATAATTTAAAATGCATTTTTTAATAATAATAAATATTAGTAGTAGTAGATAAAAGTATTTGACAAAGCAAGAAATATTTTTGTAATATTCCACAGTAAAATAAAAAAAAAATAAAAAAAAAAATCAAGTATTTAAGTAAAATTATAAAATAAGATTACAATACTAATATTTCTGGGTTTCTTAATTTTGAAAAGTTCAAGTTTTTATTTTGGCAGAAAACCGCAGGGAACCCTTAAAGTTTCTATTTTGTTGACAAAAGCCGGTTTATAAGTGCTTCTCATTACAAGTTTGGGAGGATGTTTGGCACGTTGCATTCCCAAATGCACATTATATGTGACCTTTTAGATTTACTGTGAATCAAGCTGTTTAGAGACACTGAAAACACAGAATCATGAACAGTTTACAGTACCACGCTTCACTCAGAAACACGCAGTGCATATATTTAAGTAAATTACAGTCTTTACGATTTGATAATTGCACTAAGCCATATAGCGATTCCGTTTTTATTTCAATTAATCGTGTAACCCTAGTTTAAAGCTTCAAAGTAACATTGCAACTTGCTGTATTAATATAAAAATATATTAATAATATACTAAAACACACTGATTTGTTGTCATACTCTAGGTGTCCGTGTTTATAAAAAATATTTTAAAATATAAAAAAAAAAAAATTACGGATTTTAGAACTAGATCTGCTTTAAAATTTTCATTTTAGCACAACTACAACAGTGCAATAGCTACAATTACATTTTTGATATCTACTATATAAATATTCTTTATGTACCATATTTATGGTCTTTATTTATTGTCACTTATGAAATATGTTCACTTTATTTTGTTTCTTGATTACACAAGATATATTACTTTGATATCCATCACCTAAACGCAGACAAACCTAAAGTTCGACACATGCACAGTACAATTGCTTTTCTATTCTCTACAAGACGTCAAAGGGCAGCACAGTCGTGTCATTTACAGGACATTTGCTTGGAAGGATAGAAGAAGAAAAGTAATGGATTCCCCATTGCATGCAAAGCTTAAAACAAGAACCAAAACAAAAATCCGCACTCTTTTGCGACTACTGCACAAAACTACACAATATGACTATTGCGAATTTCCACCTAAAGGAGTCTTCTATCTCAACATTCACCTTGTGCATGCACTGTTGTACACGCACAGTCCACGCAGACACAAAAATTGATCTGCACCCTCCTGATGACGAAAATTATGTCACAGTGTGTATGGACAGTGTTTGGACCGTGTTTGGACCATCATGGAACGCCAACGGCTGAAGTATACTTTGGAGATAACATACAGCTCATGTGGATCCCTACCGAGAAATCTCCAGTACAGGCCTCACCTGAAGTGTGTACTGTGTGCAGCAAAGACAGCTCTTTCTGAAGAAGCCTGGCTTGAGCATCCGACACCACGAGGAAGAGGAGAGAAGGGGCGGGCTCTTCCTTGCTCGATAACAAACTGCCGTCACGGGCCAGTCCGCCATCCCACACGCCATACAAGCACAGCTGAGAGCACGACACGCTAACGGCTACCTCACCCTCCCCATCCGCACCTACAAATACAAGAAACAAGCAGGATTATTTGACTTTGGTTAAAGATATTTTAAAAATAGCATGGTGAAGCTTTGACGATGTATAATCTTAAAGAATTAGTTCACATCAGAATAAATTTCCTGATAATTTACTTACCCCCATGTCATCCAAAATGTTTATGTCTTTCTTTCTTCAGTTGAGAAGAAATTATGTTTTTTGAGGAAAACATTGCATGATTTTTCTCCATATAGTGGACTTCAGCGGCTACTAATGGGTTTTAGGTCAAAATTTTTAGTTTCAAAGCAGCTTCAAAGGGCTCTACATGATCCCAGACGAGGAATAAGGGACTTGTCTGGTGAAACGATCGGTCGTTTTCTAAAAAAAAAAATTAAAATTTATGTACTTTTTAACCACAAATGTGTGTCTTGCACTGCTCTGTGATTTGCCACGCATTACACAATCACGTTGGAAAGGTCACGCATGACGTAGACGGAAGTTTTCGCGGTAGGGCGAAAAACTCCAACTTCAAAATCATCAGACATCGTTGTAACTTTTTTTTGTAAAGGGCATTTGACTTAGTCTTTGCATGTTCGCTTTGTAAACACTTGCTCAGTACTTCCGCCTATGTTACGCGTGACCTTTCCAACGTGATTATGTGATGCGTGGCGCAGCACAGAGCTACTGCAAGACGAGCATTTGTGGTTAAAAAGTATATAATTTTTTTTTTTTTTTTTTTAGAAAATGGCAGATCGTTTCACTAGATAAGACCTTATTCCTCGGCTGGGATTGTGTAGAGCGCCACCCTCAACCCGTTTTCCTCAAAAACCTTAATTTCTTTTCGACTGAAGAAAGAAAGACATAAACATCTTGGATGACATGGGGGTGAGTAAATTATCAGGAAATTTGATTGCGATTCTTTTCAAAGGGTCATTCACACAAACAAACAAACAAAACAGACATCCCTAAAAAGTAAAAACAAAACTTTTGAGTAAATGATTGAATGATTCGCTCAAGACATTCAAAAAGACACTTGTTATAACGGAATCAACTGCTGATGTAACCTCCAGAAAGTCACTGAACAAATCCTTATGGTGAACGGACTTCACCGAAAAGATTCAAATCACTGAGATGAATCAGTGATCACCACCATTACTAGTCAGTGTCAGATAGTATTAAAGAGAAGGACAAAAATTTATTGGACAAAACTGTCAACTCATCAACTTTAGTGGTCTATTTTCCTGTTGATTTCTGGTTTATTTTGTTAAAGTCAACATAAATTCAAAATTGGCCTATTTACTAAAAATATTTTTTAACATTTTATTAAAACGTAGTAACTAGCTCATCCTCCAAAACGACTTTCCTATTCCATGGACGTCAGTCAAGTGGTGTCCAAAAATCACACACTAAGTAGCTACTACATTTAATGACACTGACGAACAAACTTTGCAATGTTAAAAAAGTATGTTCTATATAGTATGAATGTGTGTAGTATGAATGAAATCTGGACGCACTGCATTCATCATGTGTCACTGTCATTGTAGCGCCTCGAGTGTAAGAAAGGCGCAATACAAATAAAATGTATTATTATTATTATTATTACTATTATTATTATGTGACCTACACATTCACAACTCCTCTCCCAAACTTCAGAATTTCGGTAGAAATAGTAGGTCTATACTATTTTATAAACACTACAAAATCAGATATACTACTCTTTGTTTGCTCTGTTTTTGCCTACTATATAGAAGGCATTTTCTGACACATGGTTAGACTGCGCATGCTAATTGTTAACAAACAACCAAATAGCTACTTAGCCAATGATTTAACAAACTAGAAATGTAACATTCTGGTATGTAACGCTCATTTGTTTCAATCTAAAGTCTCACCACATTTTTTTTTTTTGTCAAATATCCTCTCTCTCTCATAAATACATCATATTACTCAAGTCAAATGGGCTTCAAACAGGGCGCGCACTAGGACATGCATGTCAATGCTAACAGCTAAAAGCCACAAACCTATCATGAAGGCTTGATAAAATGCTCAATTTGGCACTTGAAGCAGGATGGCCTTGTTCAAATGATTTGTTGTATTGTCTCTCTAGTGGGTAGCTTACGTACAAAGACCCTAGAAAGCTAAGAATAGAGAGCCACTTGTCTGAAACCCTCATAAGCATCTTATACACAGACAGGTGCTCTATTGAACACATTCAGTAATACAGGGATGACTGAAGTCAGGCAAACAAGTTCTCTGCTCTTCCTCTGTCTCACACACATAAATAGAGCCTTAATCTGAGCCGTCTTAACGGTGAAACTAAGCAAGAGGAGGGAGAGAGAGGGTCACAGACAGTTGAGGAGAGCTGTCACCCAGGACAAAACAGGGTGAAGGGTCAAAGAACTCTGCAGTCTGCTGGACGCTGATCCAATGAGCCAATCGGGTGTAATTACACTTCTTTGCCACATGGGGCAGCACAACAGCAAAACAAAATCTCTTTCATTGGAGTCTTTGCAAATAAACAATATATAAATAAAATAAATATAAATAAAAATCAGAAACGCTCACTGGATGTCCAAATTTGTAAATCAGTATTACATTAACTCACTCTTCTCCTTAACGTGCTAACGTGCATTTTTCATACAATATAATGTGAAACACCTGTTTAGACGAGTCAAAGCTCTTTCCAGCATGAGCAGCAGACTGAATAAATTAGTCCTTTAATGGTCTCACACACAAACACGTGCTATAGGTAATTCCTGTATGTTAATGCCCTTAATATCCAGCAACTTGTTGAAGGACTTCGCAAACAGAAGTAAAATAAATTGACCTCTTTCATTTTTTAAATTAATGCATACTAACATTAAGTATACTAACATGTTTCTGCCTTTATAATCTTGAATTCTAAGTGTTAAATAATTAGATGTAAATATATTATTATTAAAATATTTTAT